>NC_133326.1:224236058-224549503 GCF_042186555.1 Aquarana catesbeiana | reverse complement strand
CTGGCTCCCCAACTGTTGCTGAGCAAAATAAAGGCAAAACTTTTATGTGTTACACTTTCTCCTGTGCTTTACTGTTCCAACAGATTTACGGTTAGGCTCCTCTATACTGTTGGACAATCCTATGTAAATAGTCCAGTTAACATGTTGGCTCTATAGGTATACAGTATACTGTTTTGGAATATGTTGTTTGCGATACAGACACCAATATTTGTACCTCCTCCACCCCCTGGATTGTTCTATTCGAGTTGAAGCATACAGCCTTGCAGTGATTCCATATGGGAGACAAACAAATTTATTTATTTTGGTATTCATCCACCAGATGGCACCGTGTGGACGGGTTGCCTTTTTTGATGCTCCCCGCCCACCTCTCGCCTGTAGTGGCCGCCCTCGTGTCTATGCACATCTTAGCCACTCATTCACTTTAGTTCATTATCATTTTGCCCACCAATACTTGTTGTCTGATATAGGAGATGGCTTGAGTGGTGTACACCTCCGCTCCTCCCCTCCCTCTGGTATTGAACGTCACATACACACTGCGCTCCATCCCCTGTGCATACGTCCGGCGTCCATAGACCTCCACTGCGCACACGCGCACCGGGCCACACTCTACACTGCATGTGCTGGCGTCCAGTGCCATATTTAAACACACACTGGGATGTCTGTAATTACAGGCACAGTTACACAGGGGTGCCCCTCCACACGCTTTTACAGATAAATTATTTCCTTTTTTCTTCTGTATTTCCTACTTACTCCTACTGACTCCTCGCTGACCATTCAGAGGGTTTGTTTTTTATCACATAATTTTTTATCTCTGTGTTCATAGGGCATAGGGAGTCTGGGACCACTGGCTAGTATATGCTAACCGCACAGCCTTATTTAAGGCACTGGTCTTTCTCCGTCTGCATTGCCCCAACAAAGCACACATTGGTAACTATAGTTTCTTTACCTTACTCATCATACCTGTATGTATACTCTCCACACGTCCACATTTAGGAGAGAAATGGGTCAGTAATTGGATACATCAGTGGGGTCTTTATCCTCTTTAGGGATTACCAAGATATATGCCTCTAATAGGCTCCCTGAAGAGCAAGGGGAATGAGAGAGGGTGTTGAAGGCCTTGAGGAAACATGGCGCTAAAAGCTCTGCAAAGCTTTTATAATATTGCGCCGAGAAGCCATCTGGCCTTGGACTTTTTCTCGGCTTCGCAGCCTTCAAGGCCTCTTCCCACTCCTCTGATGACAACGGGGCTTCTAAGGCTTGCCGGTCTGCAGCAGAAAGTGCACGAGGGATATTTTTGCCAAGAAAATCCCACATGATATCCAATCGCGCATTCTCTCTTACAGGCCTGTGTTCGTGCGATTTAAGATCATACAGTTTGCTACAGAAGGAGTGAAAATGATGAGCAATATTCTAATTTTTGGAGTGATTTACCCCACCTGCATCTACTACATGATGGACATTAGATGCAAAGTTGAGTTTCTGCATGAACTTCATGAGCAGCCTCCCTGGTTTGTTGCCTTGCTCATAGAACAGTTTCTGCGATAGCATTTGCCTCTTCCGTGCCCTTTTAAATAGTTGCTCTAGTAAGGGTGCCCGTGTGTCGGCTAAATCTTTTGCTACCTTAATTGTCAGTGTACCTTTATGTTGCGCTTCCAGCAAGGTTATTTTGTCAGACAAGTCTTGAATCAAGGTTTGGTGTTCCTTCTTTATCCTGTCTACAATGGCTGGCAGGTGCCCACATACAACACACTTATGTGCCTCCCATTGAATCATGGGGGATACATCTGTTGTATCATTTTGTCGAAAGTAATCCTTAATGATCCATTGGATGTCAGCTAAATCCCCAGGATCAATAAAAAGGGAGGCATCCATTTTCCAGAAAAATAATAAATAAAAGTCACAAAAAGCATAGTGTCCAATTCGTGCCACCACAAACTTAGGGAGTGGTGCCAAGAAGGATTTAGATAAATATCTATTCGCCTGAAAGAAATCTGGAGACCAGTGAAGGATCAGATTCTAATGGTAGTGTCTATGCACCCCATAGCTAAATTAAAAGAAGCAGTAAGCAAAGAAGGGACAAGGAAAATGTACATATAACTATTTGGTTCACAACACCATATATTCTAGATAGTACTGGAATGTCCGTAAGTGTCTGTTTATGTAGAAACTGAAGATTATAAAAATCCAAAGTAGATGATGATGTCTCTACGTCACATAAGTTGAAAGAAGATGGTGTATAATGGTGGAGGCTTACCGGAACCGTTGGACTCACAGAGACATATATCCCTTGAGTCAGAAATGCTTGTGTTGCCACCGGGCAGTGGAATGAAGTATCACGCTGGACCAATATGGAATCCGGATACTGTATCCAAGGCTCCCAACAGATTTCTTTCTTGTATGACCAAATTCAGTAGTGGCTCATGGAAAGTAAAAAAGGGGCCACATAGTGTAATACCATTTAAGAGAAATAAAATTTATTGTGGTAAAAAACTTACATGTTCCATGGTAAAAAAGCGCTTAAAATAGACTTAATGGCAGGCAGTGGAGTCTTCCGACGCGTTTCGTCTCATTAGACTTCCTCTGGGGTACCTTACCACCGCTGCCATACTTACTTATATACCCACTAAGACCCCCTTTGATGAGAATCCGGCGTGTGCCACTTGTTTACTTGCACTTCCGGGTGTCGCCAAAATGGCGGCCCCGCGTGCGTTCCACTATGGACACTAGACCCTATGCTTTTTGTGACTTTTATTTATTATTTTTTTGTGATTTAATATTAGCGCTACACTATTTATACACATACGGTTTACAAAATCTCCTTATTTTGTGTGTGAGCTGCTTTGATAGAGCAAGCGCGGTGTTTCTTGAGTTAATTTATATCCATTTTCCAGATCCTGGTAGACGTCACCCTTTGAGGGAAGCGTAAAGTCAGTGTGATTGGGTGATGGTCAGAAAGTACCATGTTCTCTATAGTCATCTCATAGAGGTAGGACAAGTCTGCCTGATGAATGAATAGGTAATCAAGCCTCGAGTAGCAATTATATGGAGACAAGAAAAACGTCTATTATTTCTCTCGCAGATGTAAAGTGCATCAGGTGTCATGGAGCATGAGAGAGGCCAAGTGAATCTTCACTTGACGTAAAGCAGAAAATGGAAATGAGGTGGTACCAGTGGAAGTATCAATAAGCGGGTCCAGGGCCATTTTGAAGTCTTCCCTCCAGAATTAGAAGGTCTGCCTGGAATGTCGTGAGCTTCAGGCTACCTGTCTAGAATTGAGACAGTATATGTTTGCCAAAGTCACTTATTTGTCTTTCCAGATACCCTTCAGAAAAAGGAATTTGCCCTTTGGGTCAAGAATCCGGTCAGTAAGGCAAAACGCAAATGACTTAGCTATCACTATGGAGACCCCATTCGTTTTGGAATCCGCACAAGTCGCATGATATACCTCTGGAAACCGACTATTGGATAAGCATGGAATGGGGGAGAATGGGGATGGAAGAAAGAGAGGGAAGGAAGAATGAAATAAAAAGAGAAGAAGGTAGAGGGTAAACCTGACCTAGGAGGACACTCAAGGTGCCCCAACAACCTAAGAGGGGTTTAGCACCCATGTGGGATATCTATCCCTGAAATGGGGTTCGTGAGAAATGTACCAAAGGTATTGCCAGTCCAGCTGAGCTACCTAAAAAGGGATAGTATGGAGTGAAGAAAGACTATTCCGGCTAGTTTCAAAGGTTGGGCCTGCCTCCTTGAGATGGGGAAGAAACCGAACACTCAAACAATAATATACATCCTACCATCCAGAAACCTCAGAATGTAAGCATAAATAGTAAGGAAAAACACTTGCCATGATAGATGAAGAGACACCGAGCAGGCCCACCCAGAATAGGCGAGTAGGGCTCCCATCGGCGAACCACCATCCAGCTAAGCCGAAGCTCCCTGATGGGTCAAAAATAACCACCATAACATTGTATAGTAATACTTAGCAATATACAGCACGACTATGAATTAATAATGAACGAGCCTAGCCACTGCTGTTTGTACCACACTAGTCGATTATGACCTCTGTACCCCGGATCACCTAAAGTGAAGGTATATCCAGGAGTGAGAACCTAGCGCCCAGTTCACCTCCAGGATATACTCCCTGAGATAACTAATAAAAGGAAGATTATTTAATGATAAACGGAAGATTATATAACAATAAAAACACACAACCATGGGGAAACTTCCACAATCCATTGCGGACAGGGTAAGACCCACACCCGACTTCAGGTTTTCCCAATCCTCTAACCTCTACTACCCACATGAAACTATAAATCCAGTCAGTGCTCCATAGCCCCATATTGAACCCTGAGATGTCCTAGCAATGAGAGGACTAGTGTATTGAAAAGCAGCATAAGACAGGTATTAGTACACATTCTCAGCAAGCTGAGCTGAACATCTTTCCATCCAAAGCCTATTGAATACATTTATGAGTCTCTGTACTGCTAGCGTTTTTCCCGGATCAGAAATAGGGGGAAAAAGGAGGGGTGGGGGAGGGTGGGGGGGTATGGCTTAATGTCCAGTGTTACTGCCATTATGGCAATTATCGATTACCTAACATACCCGTGTCCCTGCAGTGATGACCAGTAACTCAGACACATTAAAAGGTAAGCGTGAACATGAAAGAGAGCAGGACATTTTGGTCAGTTTGTGCAATAGCTGTCCAAGGGTTGCCAGGTGTCTCAGTATAGCATTGTGGGGAAAACACGCATCTTCCCAAGGCTCACATGCAGCCTTGTATGAAGGAGTTCTCTTCGTAATTTGACTAAAGCCTGGTACATCATGTAGAGACTGCGGGGTCTTTGAAGATAAGAGCCTACCTCTGTTCTTTACTGGTTCAAGGCTCCGCACCAGATCACATGTCATACACTCAGGCTGCAGTAATGCCTGATCTAGTGAGTGTATCCCCAAAGCATGGGGAGGACATCCAATTTCCAGTAACAGCACAATGTGAGGCACCTATCAGTGTAAGGGAAAAATTGTGTGCAAATGTCAAGCAACCACAGTTCCTTACCAATTGCTCGCCAAATTCTAGGAATCAGGAGTAGCATTCCGAAACAGGTCTCAAATCAGTGAAACTCAATAGGTAGGGGTAGGGACTGAGTGAGTGCATGGGTCAACTCACCATACCATAGTCTGCGCACTCAATGACCAGTCTTATGACAAGCAGATGATGGAGAGACTTGTGAGCTTTCATCAGTTTAAATATCTCAAAAAAGAGGGGGAGGGACAAAGGTTGGGACATTAAATGAAGCTCGTGGCTGCGAAAGAGTACAATGATTGTAAAAAAAATATAAAAATATATAAAAATATATTGATATTTATTAGTTGATAAACTTAGTAACATATAAAATCAAAAATAGTAAACAATAATACACGACTAAATTAATTGACATTGTAAAATTCATATATATACATTCATGCACATGTAGGCGTACCCGCTCCTGATGAGTGGCAACCATCCAGCCACAAAACATGTCGAGCCACTAGTAGCCGCACTCTATTTTTACTAATACATCCGAATTCAATCAGCAATATTGATCAGACATCCTATGGCTTTAGGTTCCATATACAACTCAATATGAGGTTTTGCCCCCTGCAGGTTCTGTGGTGGAGTTAACAGAAACTATCTGTCATTAATTATCTTTTATGTAATTGTATTATCCCTACATGTGCATGAATGTATATATATATGAATTTTACAATGTCAATTAATGTAGTCATGTATTATTATTTACTATTTTTGGTTTTATATAATTCTGTATCTCTTAGTATCAACTGTATTTATCCAGTTGCACCGTGCCAGTTACTATCACGATGCATTACTGTTTTACCCATGGTACTAAGTTTATCAACTAATAAATATCAATATATTTTTATAAATTTTTATAAATTTTTTTACAATCATTGTACTCTTTTGCAGCCACAAGCTTCATTTAAAAGTCCCAACCTTTGTTCTCCCCCCCTCTTTTTTGCCATTTAATAGGGATGGAGGCATTTGGCCTTTTAAGCCTTTGCCTCATATAAAGTCCCAATACAATAAAAATATATATTTTCTCAATGGTTTCCATAGCTCCACGACGTTTTGGTGGGGGGTTAGCCGAGGGGCCTGCGGTGACATTGTCTGCTTCTTTGCGACCTCAGGGTGTCACCATGCTGGATGGAGATCCATGGCTCCGATTGCAGGAACGTGCCATACAAACAAGAAAGCGGAACGCCCAGGGTGTCACAGAAAGGTTGGAGGTCTGCCGGTGCTTGCAGTTGCGCTGTGCGATTTTCATTAGTCGCTTGTAGACAGAACAGGAATTTCCATCTATAAGGGAGACGTCTTTCCCACAGGACTAGCAGGAGCGGAAGTATATCCCGCCTGTGCTGCAGGGTAATAGCAGATAAGTCTTGAAACAGCTGGATGCGAGCTCCTTCCTGTTTCAAATGAGCATGGTTGCATGCTAAGCATAGTATTTCCTTCTTTTGAGAGAAGCTAATCAGGCAACAGACCGCATCCCTAAGTGGATCAGTGTCTCTTCCCCCAGACCTCTCCCTTTCAACAGAGGCATCTGGTGGTCTGCCCAACAGGGTATTGAAAACAGCCCACACAGCAGCTTGCAATTGAGGACCCTTTACAGTCTCTGGTATCCCCCGTACACGTAGGTTGCGCCTGCGGCCCCTATTGTGCAGGTCCTCCATGTGCCTATGCATATCCATAAGATGCTGGGCGTGCACAGTTGTAGCTCACTGTACCTGTTGGATGGCTGATCTGTGTGTCATGGCTGCCGACTCCACATGCTCCAGTCTAGAGGCTACAGCTTTAATGTCTTTAATGGGGGATATTGCTGCTGATAGGGTGCTCTTGACGTCTAGAGCCACTTGCTGGAGGTCCGCTAGGCACAGGAGAGGGAGAGGGCTGTGAAGCAGCTACACTCGCAAGAGAGACTGCAGGAGAAGCAGTGGTGATGGTGTATGCCACCACACTACGGTCCCCAGCTTGAGATGTAGCCTGTGAGCCAGCATTCTGGGTGCGGAACATCGCCGGAATGTTCCTGCTCAGCTGGGTGGACAGATCTAGCTGAGACCGGGTGGCTGAGAGGCTTCTCCCCATCATCTTTGTGCGTTTGGATCAAGGTTTTCCCGCTGCTGGAGTGCTAAACTGAAGCTCAGGATGGCGGAGCTCCTTCTCTAAGCTGCCATCCTTCTCCGAAGCTAGGCCACGCCCCCGAGGATATTAAGCTTTTTTTGCACAATCAATCTAAGAGTTGGGAGGAAGTTACAGCTCTCACATCTTTGTTCACTTGGAAGGAAATCACTATTAAGCCGGCAGATAAAGGAGGCTCAATAGTGATTATGGATACTGAACAATACAAAAGGGAGATCTATAGGCAGCTAGTTAACACAAATGTATATATGCGATTGGATAACAATCCTACATTAAGGGTTTTAAATAGAATAAAAAATGTTGTGAAACAAGCTGTGCAGGAAGGAATAATCAATATTAATACACAAACCTTTTTGATTCCAGAACATCCAATTACTCCGATCATTTACAGTGGGGACAGAAAGTATTCAGACCCCCTTAAATTTTTCACTCTTTGTTATATTGCAGCCATTTGCTAAAATCATTTAAGTTCATTTTTTTCCTCATTAATGTACACACAGCACCCCATATTGACAGAAAAACACAGAATTGTTGACATTTTTACAGATTTATTAAAAAAGAAAAACTGAAATATCACATGGTCCTAAGTATTCAGACCCTTTGCTGTGACACTCATATATTTAACTCAGGTGCTGTCCATTTCTTCTGATCATCCTTAAGGCTGGGTTCACACTAGTGCGACAAACGCTCCAACATTGGGAGCTCATGTTGCATGACGTGTGAAAATCAATGTTTCCCTATGGGAGCCATCCTAACTGGCCCGACACAAGTCGGTCTGACTTTGAAAATGCTCCCTGTACTACTTTGATCCGACCTTGATCCTACTTCAGCCCATTGACTATCATTGAAGTCGGATCAAAGTTGGATCGCCGTCTCGCATGATCCGACTTTGGCATGCGACTTATGCTCAGATGATCTTGAGGGGGAACTCCGTGCCAAATTTTATATAAAAAAAGGCATGGGTTCCCCCTCCAAGAGCATAGCAGGCCCTTGGGTCTGGTATGGATTTTAAGGGGAACCCGTACGCCAAAAAAACGGCACGGGGGTCCCTCCCAAATCCATACCAGACCCTTATCCGAGCACGCAGCCCGGCCGGTAAGGAATGGGGGTGGGGGCGAGCGAGTGCCCCCCCTCCTGAACCATACCAGGCCACATGCCCTCAACATGGGGGTGGGTGCTTTGGGGCAGGGGGGCGCCCTGCGGCCCCCACCCCAAAGCGCCTTGTCCCCATGTTGATGAGGACAAGGGCCTCTTCCCGACAATCCTGGCCATTGGTTGTTGGGGTCTGCGGGCGGGGGGCTTATTGGAATCCGGGAGCCCCCTTTAATAAGGGGGCCCCCAGATCCTGGCCCCTCACCCTATGTGAATGAGTATGGGGTACATTGTACCCCTACCCATTCACCTAGGGAAAAAAGTGTCAATGAAAAAAAAACACACTAGACAGGTTTTTAAAATAATTTATTAGGCAGCTCCGGGGGTCTTCTTCCGACTTTGGGGGTCTCTTCATTCTTCTCCCCACTCTCTTCCTTCTACTCCGTGCTCTCCGGCCTCTTCTCCGTGCTCTCCGGTTCTTCTCCCGCTCTCCGGTATCTTCTGCCGGGCTCCTCCGCTATCTTCTGCTCTTTTGCCCACTCTTTTGCTAGCGGTGGCCCGGTCTTCTCTGCCGTCTTCTTCCCTCTTTTCTTCTTCAGATGTTGACACGACGCTCTCTCCCACTGTAATGCCGTATGCGCGGTCCGCAATGACTCATATAGGGATGGGGTGTCCCTTATTACGTCACAGTCCCGGGGCATGATATGATGGGACTGTGACATAATAAGGGGTGGGGTCACATCACCACTCCATCCCTATATAAGAAGAAAGGTAACAAATTACTTTAAAAAACAGTCGTGTGTTTTTTTTATTGACACTTTTTTCCTAGGTGAATGGGTAGGGGTATGATGTAACAATATATGGTAAACATTCCGCGCTACCTCCAACTGTGATAAACCAATGTGAAATTTAAATTAGTGAAAATCTATTTTAAAAGTGCATAAAAAACACACAAAATCGCAAATATATGAAACATAAATAATCCTGAGTGCTGAAAAACCTTGAACATGAGGTTTTATACAGTATAAAGAAAAAAGTTCAGTGCGCTACTCAAATAATAATGTGAATATGAAAAAATGATAGTTCATATGGAAAATGATGGTATCATAAACCGGAGGTGTGATTCCTCTTGAAATCTTCTATGGATCTTCTAAGGCAGTGCAGAAATAGGAAAAGGGGGCTGCTTACCAGATTTGATGGATCCCCACCGCAGAGATCATACAAGCCTGAACAAACTCCTCTCGGGGTCATGAACAGCTGGTTTTTGAGTAGAGACAGACTTCCCTCCACGCCTGGTAGTTGAAATTTCAGAGGCGGCAATCAGGAACGCTTTCCTCCATTAGCTGCTCCAGCAAGACCACTCGTAGCAGGAAATAGTATATTTTTAAAGAAAAAGAGGCACTTCATTGTGCAGTAGTTTAAAATGCTTTAATCCATGAATGGACAACTGACATCAAAGCATTGGCAGGGTAAAACACCGTAGCAATTAAAAAACACAGCCGACGCCAAAGCCGATCAGCTGAGAGTGTGGTGATATCAGGTCCTCTGGCTCCACCCAACGTACATTTCTCCTAAACAGGCATCGACTGGGAGAGGAGGCTATGGCCAGACGTCACCCACCACACCTTTAAATACCACAGTGCATCGTTAACACAGGAAATGGATATGGGATCACATCCTGCACAGCCCACTATGTGCATGGACATGAAACCAACCATCCTCCTTGCCAGCCAAAAAATTAGTATGTACTAGCTAAAGCACATCACAAATAGTGCATATAATTTCATAAACCATAATATGTTACAACCAAAGCAATATATTCAGAGTCATATTGCTAAAACATAGCGAATATAGCATTTTCCAGTGAAGCATTCACTATAGAATTCGCCCCACTGGAAAATATATCACCATATATAAATCTGACATTTATCATGGAAACAAGCTGATAGAAATAAATAGATAAAAATATAAAAATTATTATTTACTTTATTCTAAAACCAACAAAACAGGAAAATTATTTATAAATTCCTTAACCCATGTCTATGAGCCAAAGTCATCCAAAGGAATTTACTATGAAATAGGGACAACATCTGAATATGTGTTAAAATTAATTGTCCCAAAAATCCAACAATGCAACCAAAAATTACTAATATAAATTCCTTTGTTACAGGAAAGGAAGGAGACAATGGTTCCCTGACACATGATTATGTGCTATAGCCGCTCACAGGAACATGTTATAGGCAGGTGCAGCACACAGACATATGTCCAACCAATTCCGTGCAAGGAAGGAGATTTGGGATGCCAAATCTTGCATTAAAAATATTGTACTGGAGGATAGTGGCAGTGTTAGCAGCCTCATTCGGATCTATATGAAATCGTACCTCAAAAATGCCTCAAAACAAGGAGACATCTGCTTCCCCCCTTAACTATTATTTATATAGCAGTTTATGTCCCACTCGATGTTGAGGCCCCAGGGGCTGTAGCACTGCATGTCAAATATCCATTGAGTTTCTCTACGCAAGATATGGCATTTTAAATTATTTCCCCTCCAGTGAGGGGTATATTTCTCGATGGCAATGACTTTGAGGGACGGATCTCGATTTTGAACTTGGCGAAAATGCCACGAAACACTATGTCCAATAAATCCTCTCCTGATGTTGGACAAGTGTTTGTCTATTCTGATTCTAAGGGCACGGGTGGTCCTACCGATGTACTGGAACCCACATGGGCAACTAAGGAGGTATATTACCCCTATAGTTCCACATGTGATGAAGTCCTTGATATGGCAGGTCTTAGAAGTAACAAATGATGTAAAAGTAAAACTTTTCAAGGTTTGTGACGATCTACAGAACGCACAGCCTTTGCAAGGGAAAAAGCCTTTCAAATGGCCAAACATTTGTACCTTCGGGGGAGGGTCAATAACACTGGGTGCCAAAAGGTCCTTTAGATTTTGATTTCTTCTGTACAGAATTTTGGGATGATCAGGGAGCTCCGGGCCCAGAACCTTATCGCACTTTAGAACCTGCCAGTGTTTTTGAATTATTTTATTTACCCACCAAAAATGGGAAGAGAAAGTGGTCAAAAAGGACCATTCCATATCCTTTGGTTTGGTCACTATTTTTAATTTTAGGCACCAGCAAGTTGGATCTATCCCTACACGCGACGTCTTGTAAATCTTTATCCAATTGGAGGGGTTCATATCTTTTTTCTACAAAACGGTTTTTAGGAATTTCTGCCTGGGTTTTAAAGTCTGTAAGACGTGAACAGTTTCGCCTTATACGTAAAAACTGACTTTTAGGTATGGCTTTAAGCCAATTAGGGTGATGACCACTGTCTATTGGTATATATCCATTGCGGTCTGTATTTTTGAAAAATGTTTTGGTCAACAAAGACCCTCATTCTTTAAAGATAACCAGGTCTAGAAAGTTAACCAACGTAGTACTGCATTCATATGTGAATTTGATCCCCCAATCGTTGGCATTGAGGAGTGTCATGAATACCTCGAGTGATTTAACATCCACTTTCCATAAAAAGAAGCGTAACGATGCCATAGTAGGAGGCGGGGCTCATTTAGGGAAAAAAGTTGATCATTTTCCCAAAGGGCCATGAACAGCCCAGCCAGGCTGGGGGCAAATTTGGCCCCCATGCCTACCCCGGTGCTCTGGAGGTAAAACTGGCCCCCATAAAAGTAGTAATTATGCTCCATCGCAAACTTAAGCAGTTTTAGAATAAATTCCAACTTAGAGGATTTCAGCGAGAGGTCTTTTTTAAGAAAAAATTCAACGGCTTTATAGCCAAGTTCATGGGGTACAATAGTGTACAGGGAGGCTACGTCTGTGGTGACCAGCAAAATGTCATCCTCCACTGTGTATTCAGACACTTCCTTTATGATCTGCATAGAGTCCCTCAGAAAGGCCTGGGTTTTGTTCCCAACTGGATGCAAAAAATGATCTACAAATTTTCCTACCCTTGATGTCAGGGAGTCTATGCCGCTTACTATGGGGCACCCTGGGGGCTGTATAGGATTTTTATGAATTTTGGGAATATAATATATTTTGGGTGTTCTCGGTGCCAATGGAATTAAAAATTCACATTCCTTATCATTAATAATCCCCTTCCTATGACCATCCTGGACTATATTTCTAAGGAATTTTTTATATTTGCCTACTGGATCTTTGTTTAGGATAGTGTATGTATTCCTATCTGATAATAGGAGCTCCATCTCCTTTAGGTAATTATCCTTTTTGAGGACAACAATCCCAGCCCCTTGTCTGCTGGTCGTATAATGAGCTCTTTCCTCTTACATAGGGAAGCAATCCCTTCTTCATTCTTTTTTTACACATTCCTTCTTAAAATTCACCCGTTGCAAGTCCTGTAAAACCAGTTCCTTAAATACAGTAATACTGGGAGCTGGTTTACCAGGAGGGTTGAACAGGGATGCATTTCTTAGTCCTGTTCCTCTTACTTGGGGTCCATCTTTTGAAGTATAATTTCTCACAATGGGGTTAGAGAGAAAATACGGTTTTATGTTTAGTTTTCTGGTGTATTTTTGTATGTCCAAAAACATCTGGAATTTATTTAATGACTTCTTGAGGGCATATTTTAAACCTTGATTTAATGTTAATTTCTCAGATCTAGTTAATTCTTCCCCACTGAGATTGAAGACACCCTCACATTTTATCTCCCTTTTTTGGGGGTAGCTGAGCTTCCCTCCTTGGCATCCTCTCTTAGTCTTCCTTTTCTGTTTTGGCCCCTTCCTAAAAAATTGTCTGTCTTATTTCGCAGGGGGGCCACCCCTGGGGGAATATCCTGAATACGTCTCTGTTCATTATTGGAATATTGTCCTGTCTCCTCTGTGTTTACCCCATATCCCTGTATTGGGCCATATTGGTTCCTAACGGGTATGTCATACCCCCAAGGGGCTTGTGGGGACTATGGGGGGGGTCATCTCTATATGTGTCCCTGGGGGGATTCCGCTGTGATCGGTCATCATAGTATCCCCAATGATCCATATCTGATTGTCTAGCGCGGTGATGTGTGTATGGGCCAGAATAGTGTGGGTTAGTTGAGGATGGATGTATATTGCCCCTCCTACCTGAATTGTGACCTCTCCCCGGATTTTTAGTATACTGGTGGGTATATGGTGGATAGAAGTTGTGTGATCCATTATTGGGCGGTCTATTAGTGTTATAGTTTCCACTCTTGGTAGGGTTAGAAGTTGCATTACCCCCCATTGGGCCTGGTCCTGGGTCTCTGGGGCGGGGGGTAGGTGGGCCTGGCAAGGATCTTAATGAGTCTATAGAGGAGGGTGCTGGTTCACTGACGGCCATTGTCTCCTCACTGGAATTGCACACATCAGATGCATTAACAAAGCTGTCACGACAGCTCTCCTGCCATTTAAATACATTATGGGATTTATAATCCTCCACGACCCTGAGGTATTTCTTTCGTTTTTTAATTTGCTGCTCTTCCTCTTCTTCTATCATAATTTCTTTCAGCTCTTTCATATAAATTCGGTATAATCCCTCTTTATTCAAGGGGGCTAATTTCTCTTTGATGGTACCTATTTCCTGTTGTAATTTAGCTACTTTAGCTCTCTTTCTTGCGACCAAAAATTCAAGAAAAGCTATACCAGCATCATTAAAAGTATAAAAACCATTCTTGAAGCTCGGTGTCACCTTTGTCTGGGTACACATGCCATCTGAGGCTCCTCTGGATCATTTTCTCCTTGAGATATCTCTCAAGGAAAACAATATCCCAAGTGGCATGTAACTCTGATATTAGCGCATTTTTAAGTCGCATAAAAATGCCCCGTATCCCTTCCGTGGGTGAATTGGTTTGATCAAACACCTCTTCAGGGTTAATTTTCCTATTACAAAAGTCAAACACATCCATATTGCTACAATGTGACTACCTAAGACACCACCTAAGACATGCAGTGCTACAGCCCCTGGGGCCTCAACATCGAGTGGGACATAAACTGCTATATAAATAATAGTTAAGGGGGGAAGCAGATGTCCCCTTGTTTTGAGGCATTTTTGAGGTACGATTTCATATAGATCTGAATGGGGCTGCTAACACTGCCACTATCCTCCAGTACAATATTTTTAATGCAAGATTTGGCATCCCACCTTCCTTGCACGGGATTGGTAGGACATATGTCAGTGTGCAGCACTTGCCTATAACATGTTTTTGTGAGCGGCTATAGCACATAATCATATGTCAGGGAACCATTGTCTCCTTCCTTTCCTGTAATAAAGGAATTATATTAGTAGTCTTTTGGTTGCGTGGGGATTGTTGAATTTTTGGGACAATCCAAATGAGGCTGCTAACGCTGCCACTATCCTCCAGTACAATATTTTCAATCTAAGTTTCGGCATCCCACCTTCCTTGCACGGAATTGGTTGGACATATGTCTGTGTGCTGCACCTGCCTATAACATGTTCCTGTGAGCGGCTATAGCACATAATCATGTGTCAGGGAACCATTGTCTCCTTCCTTTCCTGTAACAAAGGAATTATATTAGTAATTTTTGGTTGCATTGTTGGATTTTTGGGACAATTAATTTTAACACATATTCAGATGTTGTCCCTATTTCATAGTAAATTCCTTTGGATGACTTTGGCTCATAGACATGGGTTAAGGAATTTATAAATATTTTTCCTGTTTTGTTGGTTTTAGAATAAAGTAAATAATAATTTTTATATTTTTATCTATTTATTTCTATCAGCTTGTTTCCCTGATAAATGTCAGATTTATATATGGTGATATATTTTCCAGTGGGGGGAATTCTATAGTAAATGCTTCACTGGAAAATGCTATATTCGCTATGTTTTAGCAATATAGCTCTGAATATATCGCTTTGGTTGTAACATATTATGGTTTATGAAATTATATACACTATTTGTGATGTGCTTTAGCTAGTACATACTAATTTTTTGGCTGACAAGGAGGATGGTTAGTTTCATGTCCATGCACATAGTAGGCTGTGCAGGATGTGATCCCAAATTCATTTCCTGTGTCAACAATGCACTGTGGTATTTAAAGGTGTGGTGGGTGACGTCTAGCCATAGCCTCCTCTCCCAGTCGATGCCTGTTTAGGAGAAACGTACGTTGGGTGGAGCCAGAGGACCTGACGTCACCACACTCTCAGCTGATCGGCTTCGGCGTCGGCTGTGTTTTTTAATTGCTACGGTGTTTTACCCTGCCAATGCTTTGATGTCAGTTGTCCATTCATGGATTAAAGCATTTTAAACTACTGCACAATGAAGTGCCTCTTTTTCTTTTAAAATATACTATTTCCTGCTACGAGTGGTCTTGCTGGAGCAGCTAATGGAGGAGAGCGTTTCTGATTGCCGCCTCTGAAATTTCAACTACCAGGCATGGAGGGAAGTCTGTCTCTACTCAAAGACCAGCTGTTCCTGACCCCGAGAGGAGTTTGTTCAGGCTCGTATGATCTCTGTGGTGGGGATCCATAAAATCTGGTAAGCAGCCCCCTTTTCCTATTTCTGCACTGTCTTAGAAGATCCATAGAAGATTTAAAGAGGAATCACACCTCCAATTCATGATACCATCATTTTCGATATGAACTATCATTTTTTCATATTCACATTATTATTTGAGTAGTGCACTGAACTTTTTTCTTTATAGGGGTATGATGTACCCCATACTCATTCACATAGGGTGGGGGGCCGGAATCTGGGGGCCTCCTTATTAAAGGGGACTCCCATGTTCTGATAAGCCCCCCACCTACAGACCACGACAACCAATGGCCAGGGTTGTCGGGAAGAGGCCCTTGTCCTCAACATGGGGACGAGGTGCTTTGGGGTGGGGGGCCGCTGGGCACCCCTCTGCCCCAAAGCGCCCACCCCCCATGTTAAGGGCATGTGGCCTGGTACAGTTCATGAAGGGGGGTGCGCTCGCTCATCCCCACCCCTTTTCCTGATCGGCCAGGCTGCATGCTCGGATAAGGGTCTGGTATGGATTTTGGGGGGACCCCCACACCATTTTTTCAGAGTGGAGGGTTCTCCTTAAGATCCATACAAGACCGAAGGGCCTGGTATGCTCCTGGAGGGGGAACCCATGCCGGTTTTTTATTTAAAATTTGGCGTGGAGTTCCCCCTCAAGATTCATACCAAACATAGTGCCTGGTATTAGGATCCATGTTGGCTTCTAGTCGCAGGGCAAAGTCAGATCCATAGTAGGATGGCTGTCGTGTCGCACCAGTGTGAACCCGGCCTGAGATGATTCTACACCTTCATTTGAGTCCAGCTGTGTTTGATTATACTGATTGGCCATGGTTAGGAAAGCCACACACCTGTCTATATAAGGCCTTACAGCTCACAGTGCATGTCAGAGCAAATGAGAATCATGAGGTCAAAGGAACTGCCTGAAGAGCTCAGAGACAGAATTGTGGCAAGGCACAGATCTGGCCAAGGTTACGAAAAAAAAATTGCTGCACTTAAGGTTTCTAAGAGCACAGTGGCCTCTATAATCCTTAAATGGAAGACGTTTGGGATGACCAGAACCCTTCCTTGAGCTGGCCGTCTGGCCAAACTGAGCTATCGGGGGAGAAGAGCCTTGGTGAGAGAGGTAAAGAAGAACCCAAAGATCACTGTGTCTAAGCTCCAGAGATGCAGTCAGGAGATGGGAGAAAGTCGACCATCACTGCAGCCCTCCACCAGTCGGGGCTCTATGGCAGAGTGGCCCAACGAAAGCCTCTCCTCAGTGCAAGACACATGAAAGCCTGCATGGAGTTTGCTAAAAAACACCTGAAGGACTCCAAGATGGTGAGAAATAAGATTCTCTGGTCTGAAGAGACAAGGATAGAACTTTTTGGCCTTAATTCTAAGTGGTATGTGTGGAGAAAACCAGGCACTGCTCATCACCTGTCCAATACAGTCCCAACAGTGAAGCATGGTGGTGGCAGCATCATGCTGTGGGGGTGTTTTTCATCTGAAGTGACAGGACGGCTGGTTGCAATCAAGGGAAAGATGAATGCAGCCAAGTACAGGGATATCCTGGATGAAAACCTTCTCCAGAGTGCTCTGGACCTCAGACTGGGCCGAAGGTTTATATATCCTTGGATGCAGTTGAAGCAAAGAAAGTGTTTCACCGCTCAGGTAGATCTGAACCCAGGTTTGAGATTTATGTGAAGCCTTCAGAGTTGAAGAGTCCCAGATGCTGGCTAAATGCTCAGTAGGGCAAAATGTTGAATAGAAAGATCTGGATGCCGCACACCGGATGAAGTAGAAAACTTATCTTTATTATTAAAATGGGACCATCAGAAGTACAAGACAATCATGCAGGATGTACAGGATCAGCTGACGCGTTTCACACTCAGAACTGAGTGCTTACTCATAGCTTTGAAACGCGTCAGCTGATCCTGTACATCCTGCATGATTGTCTTGTACTTCTGATGGTCCCATTTTAATAATAAAGATAAGTTTTCTACTTCATCCGGTGTGCGGCATCCAGATCTTTCTATTCAACATTGGGCCGAAGGTTTACCTTCCGAAAAGACAATGACCCTAAGCACGCAGCTAAAATAACAAAGGAGTGGCTTCACAACAACTCCGTGACTGTTCTTGAATGGCCCAGCCAGAGCCCTGACTCAAACCCAATTGAGCATCTCTAGAAAGACCTAAAAATGGCTGTCCACCAATGTTTACCATCCAACCTGACAGAACTGGAGAGGATCTGCAAGGAGGAATGGCAGAGAATCCCCAAATCCATTTGTGAAAAACTTGTTGCATCTTTCCCAAAAAGACTCATGGCTGTATTAGATCAAAAGGGTGCTTCTACTAAATACTGAGCAAAGGGTCTGAATACTTAGGACCATGTGATATTTCAGTTTTTCTTTTTCAATAAATCTGCAAAAATGTCAACAATTCTGTGTTTTTCTGTCAATATGGGGTGCTGTGTGTACATTAATGAGGAAAAAAAATGAACTTAAATGATTTTAGCAAATGGCTGTAATATAACAAAGAGTGAAAAATTTAAGGGGGTCTGAATACTTTCCGTCCCCACTGTATGTGTTACCTAAAATACACAAGGACAGAAAAAAATCCCCCTAGTCGTCCAATTGTATCTAGTACTGATTCTGTTACCATGCCAATAGCCAAATCTTGCTCCCTTGATTGTCAATACTCGCTTTTACATACGAGATACCCAAGATTTTCTAAATAAAATAGAGAATTTGACACTCCCACCAGAGGCAATATTGGTCACCTGGGATGTGGCAAATCTCTATACAGCCATCCCACATTCACTGGGTTGAAGCTTGCTGACGTTTATTAATAAATTAAAAAAAATATGATTCCAATATGATTTTGTTTGTTTTGTAGCTGCTGAGGATAGTTTTAGAGGAAAACATTTTCTTCAAAGATACTTATTTACAGATTGCCGAAGCAGCGATGGGTTCTAATGTCCCCCCCCCCCCCCATATGCCAATGCATTTATGGATATGTTGGAGCATGCATTCATCTATAATTGTAAATTGTTTGAGGATAACTATATAGCATGGTACGTTGGTTCATTGATGACGCCTTTGCCATATGGGTGGGTGACCTTGATTCACAATTATTATTTAATTCTTACTTGAATTATTTCATTCCAGGTCTGAAATTTTATATATCCATCACTAATGAGGCAACACCATTTCTTGATACATTATTGTTCATACAGGACAGGCATATTAGCAATCTATATAGAAATCCCACAGATCATAATCAATTGTTACATTTTTCTAGCTTTCATCCAACTGGGGTGTTCAAATCTATTCCCTGTAGTCAATTTAAACGTGTAGCTAGGTTTACTAGTAACTCTGACTCCTGTGAGAGTAGATTCGATGAAATGGAAGCCAGACTGCGACAATGTGGATACTCTAAAGATATAGTTCATCAGGAACGTGTGAATTTACATTGTAATAAAATCAGAACCACGAGCCACAGAATGCCATTAATTTCACAATTTCATCCGTTCTCTAACAAGATAAATAGTGTTATTAAAAAACACTGGTCTATTCTCAATAGTAATTATCCTACTGTGCCTGAATTTTACCACCCCCCATTACCCTCCTACCGTAGAGAGAGAACCATATATGATAGATTAGTCAAATCAGATCAATATAGTATACCCATCGTGTCACATTTTTGGGTCCACCAAATAAAGGTTAATTTCCCTGTCTCTGCTATACAGTATACGAATATGATTAAAGGCAAACGTTTCTCTCACCCCAATAAAGGATATAACATACCAATCAGGGACCACTTCACTTGTCAGTCCTCTTATGTTATATACATTATTAAATGTCCATGTGGACATTTATGTATGTTTACGTAGGAGAGACAACACAAAAAGTCAAAGAAAGGATTGCAAGACATAAGTACTCCATTAGAGATAAACTTCGATAAATTACCATTGGCCAGACACTTTATAGAACAAAATCATAAGGTGTCACGATTGAGATATATGGTTATTGACGGGATACCAAAAAATAGGCGAGGAGGGAATAAGGAGCTAGAATTGAGGAAAAGATATACCGTTTAGATACTTTACAACCCAAGGGGTTACATTCAGATTTTGACTTGTATTTATTTTTGTAATAGCGCTTTCTGTAATCATTTTTTTCTGATTAGTTCTTTCTTTGTACTAGTTTTCCTGTATTAATCTATTTATGTATTAGCCTTTTCATTAATAGTCTATACAGACATGAATTTGAAGGACTACATTTATTTATTTTTATTTTTTAGTTTGCATCATTTTATCTTATTTTATATCTTTTTCATTATTATTTATTTTTTTTGTTCTTTAGATATACTGTCCGACCGATTACATCTTTGTGATGTGAGGGATTCAGTACATCGGTTGCTTAGAATCGTTCCAGTTTTTTGAATGAATCAATATATAATAAGGAATTTCCTTTACAATCCATTACAAATGGATTCCAGCTTGCTTAATGATTCAATTATCCATGTGATGATGATGATGATGATGATAATGAGCTATATATTTGTCCATGTATGTGGTCATTTGTAGGTATGTGGTTTTGA
Organism: Aquarana catesbeiana; assembly: GCF_042186555.1. Taxonomy (NCBI): domain Eukaryota; kingdom Metazoa; phylum Chordata; class Amphibia; order Anura; family Ranidae; genus Aquarana; species Aquarana catesbeiana. The sequence continues at coordinate 224,529,166 of NC_133326.1, read as the reverse complement.
AGAAGGGCATTATCTGTGTTAGCCTGAAACATCACCATGTATACCATGCATTTTTTATGTAAATTTTTAAAATTTCAAGACATTTTTATGTGCAGCAATCCCATCTCTTTATCTATCTATCTATCTATCGAGAGATAGATGGATATATAGCGTATTTATCGGCATATAACACGCACTTTTTTCCCCTTGAAATCAGAGGAAAATTGCGGGTGCGTGTTATACGCCGATCCCCTGCGATCCTGAGCTTCAAAATCACGACCGCGATTTGAAAATGGAGCCGCTGGCGCCGAAATACACAGAGCCGGTCCTCAGCTCTTCTCGGCCACTTTCGGCTTCACTCGAGCGCCGCCTGAACCTAGCCGTGTGTACTCGGCTAGGTTCGGATAGCTCCGCTCACAGTCACGCCCATCCCGGGCGGGACTACGAGTGGAGCCGAAAGGGAACAAGAGCCACCGAGAAGAGCCGAGGACCGGCTCTGTGTATTTCGGCACCGGCGGCGCCATTTTTGAAGCTCAGGATCGCAGGGGATCACAGGATCGCAGGGGAGCGGCGCCATTTTCAAACTGCGAGCTGCAAGGCTGCACTGTGGCAAGGCTGCACTGAGATAAGGCTGCAATGGACACTGGGGAAGGCTGCACTGACATGGCTGCACTGGGGCAAGGCTGCACTGAGAAGGCTGCAATGATGGGCATTTAAATCTAAGTTTTTTTCGCTTAAACTTCCCTCCTAAAAGTTTTTTTTCCTTAAAATTCCCTCCTAAACTTGGGGTGCGTGTTATACGCCGATAAATACGGTATATCTATCTATCTATCTATCTATCTATCTATCTATCTATCGATATAGATATATATATATATAGATATATATCTCTATATATATACATACATACACACACACATACATACATATACACTAGACTGTATAGGATATATATTAAATACACTGCTTCACGTCACTAACTAACCTATCTGCCTAATCTAGCTCAATCTATCTCCATCCACACACTATACATGGCCGCTATGTAAGCAGCCTTATATAGTATGGGGGGCGGACTTAGACCCCCTGAGCCATGATTGGCCAAAGGCACACTTCCTTTGGCCAATTATGGCTCTCGCAGCAGAGCGCGCTGTGATTGGTCAAAGCATGTAGGTCAGGTGCAGCCTTTGGCCAATCATCAGATGTCAATGCACTGTGATTTCGCAGTACATTATGGGGTGTTTTGCGGCGCTCGAATTTCCCGCGAACGCCCATATGTTCGGTTCATTTGCAGGCTCATCCCAAATTATATGCATGTTTTGCATATGCCTCATTTCAAATCTAGATATGCATGAATACATGCAATACACTGGAGTTATCAATTGTTACTTCTGATTCCTATACATCTTATTGTATCACATCCTTGTTTAAACTTAAAAATAACATATTCAACCTAATTGCATATCAGCCAAAGTTGGAGCACATATGGCAGTGGATAGATTAAGGGCAGGTGTGCCTGGAGGGAGCCCACCACTCCTTAACAACTTACCGACCAGCCGCCATCATTATAGGGCGGCTCGTTCCTGCGAATAGGCATACTGGTACGTCGGCTCCTTTAAGAGCCATAGCAGGCGCGCACACCTGCTGCACAGCAGATGACCCATTGCGCTTGGCTGGCAGCCGCGATGTCCACCAGCCACCCACGATCGCAGGCACGAGAGCCAGAATGGGGATCTGTGAATGTAAACACACAAATCCCTGTTCTGACAGGGGAGGAGAGACAGACCTGCTGTTCCTAGTAATTAGGAACAGCGATATGTCTCGTCCTCCGGTCAGTCCTATCCCCCCAAAAACACATGAGGGAACACGCTTAACCCCTTTATCACCCCCTAGTGTTAACCCCTTCCCTGCCAGTGACATTTACACAATAATCAGTGCATTTTTATAGCACTGATTGCTGTATAAATGTCAATGGTCCCAAAAAAGTGTCAAAAGTGTCCGATCTGTCCACCTCAATGTCGCAGTCCCGCTAAAAATCGCACATCGCCACCATTACTAGTAAAAAATAAATAAATAATAAAAATGGCATAAATCTATCCCCTATTTTGTAGATGCTATAACTTTTGCGTAAACCAATCAATATACGCTTATTGGGATTTTTTTAAACAAAAATATGTAGAGAATACATATTGGCCTAAATTGATGAAGACAGTTTTATTTTTATTTTTTTGGGGAGATATTTATTATAGCAAAAATTAAAAAATATTGTTTTATTTTTCGAAATGATCGCTCTTTGTTGGTTTATAGCGCAAAAAATAAAAACCACAGAGGTGATCAAATACCATCAAAAGAAAGCTCTATTTGTGGGAAAAAAGGACATCAATTTTGTTTGGGTACAGCGTTGCACGACCACAACATTGTCAGTTAAAGCGAAGCAGTGCCGTATCGCAAAAAATGGCCTGGTCATTAACCACTTAAGCCCCGGACCATTTGGCTGCCCAAAGACCAGAGCACTTTTTGCGATTCGGCACTGCGTCACTTTAACTGACAATTGTGCAGTCGTGCGACGTGGCTCCCAAACAAAATTGACATCCTTTTTTCCCCACAAATAGAGCTTTCTTTTGGTGGTATTTGATCACCTCTGTGGTTTTTATTTTTTTGCTATAAATAAAAATAGCAACAATTAAAAAAAAACACATTATTTTTTAAATTTTTGCTATAAAAAAACATTTTTTTCCCTCAGTTTAGGCCGATACATATTCTTCTACATATTTTTGGTAAAAAAAAATTACAATAAATGTTTATTGATTGTTTTGCGCAAAAGTTATAGTGTCTACCAAAAAGGGGATAGTTTTATGGCATTTTCATTAATAATTTTTTTTTACTAGTAATGGTGGCGATCAGCGATTTTTATTGTGACTGTGACATTATGGCGGTCAGATCGGACACTTTTGGCATGATTTTGGGACCAATCACATTTATACAGCGATCAGTGCAATTAAAAATGCATTGATTACTGTGTAAATGTGACTGGCAGTGAAGGGGTTAACCACTAGGGGGCAGTGTAGGGGATAAGTGTGTCCTTGGGAGGGATTCTAAGGGTGGGGGGGCACGGCCATGTGTGACAGGACACTGATCACTGCTCCTGATTACAGGGAGCTATGATCAGTGTCCTGTTACTAAGCAGAACGGGGAAATGCTTGTTTACATCAGCATTTCCCCGTTCTTCCTCTCCGGGAGATGATTGCGGGTATCCCTGTGGATATCGGGTCTGCGGGACCCTCGATCACACTCATGGAGGTGGCGGCGCGCAGCCCACAAACCGCTTCTTAAAGGGCAACATACTGGTATGTTAATCTGCCTGTACGTGCCCTTCTTCCAACGTATATCAGCGTGAGCCAGTCGGCAAGCTGTTTACGGGGCAAATCCTTCCAGTCCTTAAGTGGTTAAAGTCACAGGGATGCACATGATCCCCAGACAGGGCACAATGACAGCTGAAGGCATCCAGTGCTTTCCCGCACCCTGTTGAACTAACTACACAAAAAGTGGCAACCACCCGACCTATAATTAGGCTTTGCAGTAAGGTACACATGGAAGGGCAATGCAGATCACAAACAAACAAAAGATTTCCCAGCACGCTTACCAGCCATAGTTGGTTAAATTGGATGTGGGGACAGCCTAAGCATTTACCGCTGCAGGCCGGAAACAAGTACCATGTCCTGCTTCCATTATCATCTCCTGCCCTTATATGCACACCCTGGTACCATTAATACCTCCTTCAACCACTACTGGCCTGATACCGCAACCATCTCCTGCCTACCACTTTTTCTGCAGTTGTATTACAGTCTATTTGTGTTGGGTTTCAGCACTTTGGGACTAATAATACCCAACACTGAACATTTTAGCAGAAATGTTCCATATGGAAAAAAAAATCTGCAGGTTAAATACTGCATTTGCCTTTATGGTGCATCCACATTTGAAAAATATGAAACTTAATGTTTCTGCATACTGCTCTTCAGTGGGCAAATTCTTTTGTTTTATTGCAGGCTAAATCATGCTTTTTGTCCCAATCGTTTGGACTCATTTCAGTGAACTGGCTCAATCAATTATTTTTGTGCGTATAGATTCTCTAAAATAGTCTTGCCTAACAGTAACTCCTTAATTATAAACTGCCAGGCCTCTACTACTAAAATAAATAATGATTAAAAACTGGGTAGATACAACATATTTTTTAATTACATTTATTGAGTCTGCCTGCTCTCTCCCTCAGGAAGGTCATCCTTTAAAAACGATAATGCAGAGTACACGGGCAGACTTTCCGACCAGATCTGGTGGACAATCTGACCGTGTGTGGGCTGCATCAGACTTCCGACGGACCGTTTCGGTTGGAAATCCAATGGACTTTAGATTTGAAACCTGCTTCAAATCTTTATGTCATAACTCCGCCGGACTCAGTTCCTAACTGAAAGCCCGTTCATCTGTTTTCTGGTCCGACCGACCAGATACAACAGAGGGGCAGGGTACTACATCTCACGCTCGCTGCAATAGGAAAAATAAATTTTCTTATTGCGGCGAGCGCTAGGGGTAGGCGACAATGTCTCTTAGGTCTGGTATGGATTTTAAGGGGAACCCCTACGCCAAAAAAACGGTGTGGGGTCCCCCCAAAATCCATACCAGACCCCTATCCGAGCACACAGCCCAGCTGGCCAGGAAAGGGGGTGGGGAAGAGCGAGCAGCCCTGCAGCCCCCCCACCCCAAAGCACCTGGTCCCCATGTTGATGAGGGCAAGGACCTCTTCCCGACAACCCCGGCTGTTGGTTGTCAGGGTCTGTGGGCAGGGGGTTATCGGAATCCGGGAGCCCCTTTAATTAAGGGGCCACCAGATCCCAGCCCCCACCCTATGTGCATGAGTATGGGGTACATCGTACCCCTACCCATCCACCTAGAGAAAAAGTGTCAATAAAAAAACACACTACACAGGTTTTTAAAGTAATTTATTAGACAGCTCCGGGGGTCTTCTTCTGACTTCAGAGGTCTTCTTCTGACTTCACTGCTCTCTCTGGCCTCTTCTCCCGGTGTCTGGTTCTTCTCCCGCTTTCCGGCCTCTTCTCCCGGTGTCCGGTTCTTCTCCCGGTGTCCGGCCTCTTCTCCCGGTGTTCGACCTCTTCTCCCGGTGTTCGACCTCTTCTCCCGGTGTCCAGTTCTTCTGCCGGATCCTCCGCTATCTTCTGCCGCTCTTTTGCTAGTGGTGGCCCGGACTTCTGCGTCATCTTCTTCCCTCTTCTCTTCTTCTGATGTTGACATGATGCTCTCTCCTGCTGTAATGCTGTGTGAGCGCTCCGCAATGGCTTATATAGGCGGTGACCCCGCCCCCTTATGACGTCACAGTCCCGGGGCATGTTGGGACTGTGATGTCATAAGGGGGCGTGGTCAACATCACCCGATGACCAATGGTATGGATTTTGGGGGACCCCACGCCATTTTTTCAGCATAGGGGGTTCCCCTTAAAATCCATACCAGACCTAAGGGCCTGGTATGCCCCGCGACGGGGCTCACAAGGTGTCAATCTCGCCGATAAAAGCAGCGAGATTGAATTCCTTTTCTAGTCCCATTGTACCCGAATCACGTTCAAAATGAACGGACTTGTTCGTATGTGGGCAAGTCCGTTCATTCGGAAAGTCCGTTGTAACTCCGTCGGGAAGACCGGTGGACAGTCTGCTGGAAAGTCCGGTTGTGTGTAGGCAAGTCCGTCCGTAGTCCGGTCGTGTGTAGGCAAGTCCGTTTGAAAAAAAGTCAGTCGGAAGTCTGTCAAAAGTCCGTCGGAAAGTCAGTCGGACCAGTCCGGTCCGAAAGTCCGCCAGTTTGTACACCCCATAAGATTCTGTGCAGCCAATCTGTACAATTTTAAATTTCTGTCTATAAAATATACACTGTAATTTATCATTTTGGGCTAAAATCTGCCTGACCTATTCCTTTAAAACTGCTTCCTATTAAAAAGGATCAGATTATGTGGAGAACATGTGGACAATATTTACCATCTCAAAAAACTACAGTTTAATTTAATATTTTTGATTAAAGAATACGTTAACTTTTTTATTTCATAAATGCACTATTGGTGTGCAAAAAATATGTGTTTATAAAATTAAACCATTTTAGTCCAGAAAGCAATGCAATCACAGTTTGTGTACTGTGGGTGCAATGCTGAGTCTTCTGCAGACTTCACTTCTAAGCTGATGAAATACAGACTTTCAGTTAGGAGAGTTCAGGAAGGATGGCTGAACTACAAAGCAAATGACATCTGCACACTACTACATCCAGCCAACCTTCTAAAGCTGATAGAGGCAGCTAAAAGCGTTCCACAAGAGCGCATTTGGGAACACTCTTTGCCACTTCAGGATGTCCTCCTCTCACTGCACTGTTTACAAGCATGCACTGGGGAACTCACAGCCGCTCTGGGAACCTCTCACTCTCTGCACGCAAAACCAAGGTGCAGGCGATGTTATAGCTGGCTGCTCCACACACATTTTTTATTAGATAAGTATCTCTAGAAGTGCAGAGATGTTGGCAACCAGTAACTTAATTGTAAAAAAAAAAAAAAAATCACAGAAAGCAAATACATTGTAACAAGTGATGGTCTATAAGAAAGGTGGAGATCTACCTAAACAATATGGGAGAAGTCAAAGATCACCGAGCACAGTGTCATCTCCTCACATCTGATTTAAACCTCTAATTGCTGTACTACCGTGTCAGAACTGCATGCATTGCACAGCAATCATGGGTTTAAATCAGGTGGAGAGGGGGCAACATATTGCCTCCTCTCCACCTCCCAAACACACTTTTTAGAGGAGCAGCAGTGCCTGCTGCATTTGTGAATGAGCCCTTGATTGCATTCATCAGCGGAAGCCTTAGGGCTCATTTGCACATAATGTTGGGGGGGGTGGTAAATCCCTGTGGTTGAGTCATTGTTTCACCACCCTCAAATCCTACCACCGTTAGCTACTGAGGCAGCAGCCAAAGGTGTACATATGCCGCAGCAGTAATTAAACCCCCTGATGCTTCTAGTGGTTGCTACCGCCTGCCAATCATTCCCATTCAACTAAATGGGGCCACTCTGGAAGCTCCCCGCAACTACATGCTTTTGCGGGGTCCAAGGGGTTAAGGCAGGTGGTGAGAAAGCAACACAGTGCTGTCTGCTTTAGCCCCTTGTTTGCTGTACTGCACAAGGTTGCAGGGCACTTGCAGAGCAGCCTCATTCACGTGAATACAGGGGTGAACAGCAGCACTAGATATGCTGATAACATAAAATTATATAGCAACTGGAATATAGGTATGCATAAAATGTGTGTGTGAGTAAGCAAACATAATATTAAATCATTTGTCAAAACATAATGTCCATGAATGATCAGAGGTCTTGTATGATTAGGACCTGGAGGCAGCTCCCTTATGCTGCGCACACACGATCGGATTTTCCGACGGGAAATGTTTGTCAGGCTGTTCCGACCGTGTGTATGCTCCATCGGACATTTGTTGTTGGACTTTCCACCAACAAATGTTGGCTAGCATGTCTTTAAATTTTCCGTCAACAAATGTGTGTCGGACTTTCCGATCGTGTGTACACAAGTCCGTCGGACAAAAGTCCAAAGTACACATGCTCAGAATCAAGGACGAGCCAGAAGCGCTTGGTCTTGTAAAACTAGCGCTCGTAATGGAGATATCACATTCATGACGCTGCAAATTTTGAAATCTCTCAATGCAGCGCATTATCTTCTTCTTTATAATGGTATAATAATGAAGCTGCTTTGCTGCTGATATTCACAGAGTTCTGACAAATGTATTTTTTTTTCTAGTGATCTCCAGAATAATTTTTTTTTTTTTTTTCTAGTGATCGCCAGAATAATTTTTTTTTTAAGTTTTGTTTGTCACTTAGCACAAACACTATTATCTTGTATTTTTTAAGCTCAAGGATACAACTATGTTGGTGTCCCTTGTTAATTTGACATTGTATTTTTGAAATGTACCTGCCAACTCACAAACAAACTGTCCCTTTTGAAGTAAAACACATAGCCGGGGGGCGTGGCTTGGAGCCGAACGAGAATGGCTGCCTGATCTCCTCGCTCTGTCCCACGGAGGTCCTGCTAGCTGCCTAAAGGAGCCCTTATCTGCCGCTAACATGGGGAAACCGAAGGACAAAACATCCCAGTCCCGGTCCCGATCCCCCAGAGGCACGGATCCGCTCTCCGGACACAACATCCCGGAAATCTTCCGGCCGCGATCACGCGAGGCCCCGGCTTCATCTCCGGCCTACTCTGGAACACGCGCCTCAAGCCTCAGCCCTGCCAGGAGAAGCTCACAGCGTGCAGAGAGCCCATCTACTGCCCGACCACTTACCATGAATGATCTCAGGTCGGTGGCCACAGATATAAAAGACTCCTTTGCTGCTGCCTTTACAGATCTCAGGAGGGAGATTCAATCGATGCACATGAGAATTGATGACCTAGAAACAACCACTACCCGCCCTGATGCCGCCTTACAACAGCTACAGCGCTCGTCCCAGATTTACAACAGCCAGCTCAGAGATCTACACAGGCATATGGAGGATCTGGACAATCGCGGACGCCGCCATAATGTGAGGGTAAAAGGCATACCTGAGTCCGTTGAGCAGAATCACATTATACAGGCCACTATCCAGATCTTCAATGACTTACTGGGAAGACCCCCCCGAGACCCCCATTGAATATGAGCGTCTACACAGAGCTCTCAAACCCAGAGGCAGAGATTCAGACCCTCCCAGAGATGTGATATGCTGCCTAGTAAATTTCAGATTGAAGGAAGACTTACTAAGAAGAGCCAGAGAGCGCCGCAGCTTAATATACCAGGGTGCAGAAATCAAGATTTTTCAAGATCTGTCCCCCATAACCCTACAAAACAGAAGAGACCTACGTCCGTTGCTCGACCTACTGCGCCAAAAAGAGATCCAATATCGCTGGAAATTTCCCTTCTGCCTGTCTGCAACAAATGCTGGACGCACTGCCAATCTGAAAGTCCCGGAAGATCTCAGGGGGTTCTGCAATACTCTGCAGATACCATTCATTGAACTCCCGGACTGGTATAGAGACTTTCGCTCCCCCCAGCTCCAAAGAACCAACTCCATGGAAGCTATCCCGGTGAGAGATGAATTCCACATTAGAAGGCGCAGATCATCCTCTCCAAGACCATTTCCTCAGAGGGAGCAGCTGGACAGAGACCGACAGAGCCCAACAGAGTCCCCAGCTCACAGGCGGGCTCGGCCAGATCAGCCTTAATCAATCCTGTCCAAATGTTTGAAAACAGTACAACTCATGTTCAGAGTTGCAGTCTCTCTTAGGTCGCCACCCCAACCCTAGTTCCAGGACCATAGCATCAGAGCAGAACAGCAATCCGATCGACACTTGAAATCCACCTGACAGCGGCCTACCTCAAACCGGACCCGAACTGGATCCACCAGATACAGACAGACAACAATACACTCCTAAAAGCCTAGAAACCCAGGAAGACCACGCGCTACACACCTCCACATCAACTCAATTCCAGGACATTCTCCTCGGGGACACATCCCTCATCCACAGGCCCCAACAGAACTCAATCCACTCTCCTAAGTAGGGATGAGCTTCGTGTTCGAGTCGAACCCATGTTCGACTCGAACATCGGCTGTTCGATCGTTCGCCGAATTGCGAACGTTATGGGCCGTTCGCGCTAAATTCGTGTGGCGCGTCACGGCCCATAATTCACTGCGGCATCGCAGTGCATTGCTGGCTGATGATTGGCCAAGCATGCACTATGACCCGCATGCTTGGCCAATCACAGCGCCGTCAGTAGAGAGAGCTGTAATTGGCCAAAGCCAGGGTGGCTTTGGCCAATTATGGCTCAGGGGATTTAGTACACACCCCACACTATATAAGGCCGCCTGCACGGCGGCCCTGTGTAGTGTGTGTTCCGGTGTGCTGAGAGATAGAGAGAGAGAGAGAGACAGTGTCATTTTATTTGAGTTAGATAGATTAGGCAGAACAGTCAGTCAGTTAGCTGCACTTACAGTGTATTGTGTATATATATGCATCCCAGGTGTTGCATATATATATATACACTGTATTCAGTTTAGCTAGATCCGTTCCTGTTATCTTCTATCTAGACTATTTACATTTAATGCAGTGCGTCCTGCTCACAGTGTTCAGCTAGATCCGTTCCTGCTATTTACATTTAGTGCAGTGCGTCCTGCTCACAGTGTTCAGCTAGATCCGTTCCTGTTATCTTCTAGACTATTTACATTTAGTGCAGTGCGTCCTGCTCACAGTGTTCAGCTAGATCCGTTCCTGCTATTTACATTTAGTGCAGTGCGTCCTGCTCACAGTGTTCAGCTAGATCCGTTCCTGCTATTTACATTTAGTGCAGTGCGTCCTGCTCACAGTGTTCAGCTAGATCCGTTCCTGCTATTTACATTTAGTGCAGTGCGTCCTGCTCACAGTGTTCAGCTAGATCCGTTCCTGCTATTTACATTTAGTGCAGTGCGTCCTGCTCACAGTGTTCAGCTAGATCCGTTCCTGCTATTTACATTTAGTGCAGTGCGTCCTGCGCACAGTGTTCAGCTAGAGCCGTTCCTGCTATTTACATTTAGTGCAGTGCGTCCTGCTCACAGTGTTCAGCTAGATCCGTTCCTGTTATCTTCTAGACTATTTACATTTAGTGCAGTGCGTCCTGCTCACAGTGTTCAGCTAGATCCGTTCCTGCTATTTACATTTAGTGCAGTGCGTCCTGCTCACAGTGTTCAGCTAGATCCGTTCCTGTTATCTTCTAGACTATTTACATTTAGTGCAGTGCGTCCTGCTCACAGTGTTCAGCTAGATCCGTTCCTGTTATCTTCTAGACTATTTACATTTAGTGCAGTGCGTCCTGCTCACAGTGTTCAGCTAGATCCGTTCCTGCTATTTACATTTAGTGCAGTGCGTCCTGCTCACAGTGTTCAGCTAGATCCGTTCCTGTTAAATTCCTACTGACCGGCAGGCTTGTCTGGTTACAGTATATAAAGCTACCTGAAGAAAATTACAGGTGTTCTATTTGATCCTATTAGTACCACGGTCAGGCAGCTAGACTATTTACATTTAGTACAGTGCGTCCTGCTCACAGTGTTCAGCTAGATCCGTTCCTGTTATCTTCCTACTGACAGGCAGGCTTGTCTGGTTACAGTATATAAAGCTACTTGAAGAAAATTACAGGTGTTCTATCCCAGCTTAGTGCAGCTACAGGCCATTAGTATGTCTGGAAGGCCAAGAAGGAGAGGCAGACAGTCACAAGCCAATAAGAGAGGGCAAGCAGGCTCTGTGTCTAGTGCTGGTCGTGGAGACGGTGCATCCTCATCAGCACGTGGCCATGGGACACGCTTGGCCTTTTTTTCGGCAGCTGGCCATGTTGAGCCGCAACATGCGGAAGACTTGGTCGAGTGGATGACCAAGCCGTCCTCATCCTCCTCATCCTCTCTCACCCATGCCCAGGGTGCTTTGTCTGGCAAAGCAGCGGCCTCTTCCCTCAGCTCAATGTCATCAGTGACTCCTTCCCTAGCTCCACCATGTCCTCATGAGGATTCCCTCGAACTGTTTGACCACAGTGTTGGGTACATGCTCCAGGAGGATGCCCAGCGTTTGGAAGGCTCTGATGACGATACTGAGCTCGATGAAGGCAGTAACATGAGCGCGGACAGAGGGGGTGCCCAAGAAGGACAGCAATCTGGCAGTCATGCTCCCCCTGCTGCAGCATACTGCCAGGTTTGCTCCAGTGATGAGGAGGGAGGGGATGATGAGGTCACTGACTCAACGTGGGTGCCTGATATGAGAGAGGAGGAGGAGGAGGAGGAGGAGGAGGAGGAGGCGGCAGCACATCACCAACGAGGCAGGATGCCCTCCAGGGGCCAGCCTAAGGGCAGCACATTGACTGCATCACACCCCAAAGCTCCACATGTGCAGGGCGCTGCAGTCTCTGCGCGTTATTCAAAAAGTTCTTTGGTGTGGGCCTTTTTTGAGACGAGTGCATCAGATCGCACCGCTGCTATTTGCAACATATGTCTCAAGCGTATCTCGCGTGGCCAAAATATCTCCCGCTTGGGTACCACATGCTTGACCAGACATATGTTGACCTGCCATGCAGTTCGTTGGCAAGCGTATCTAAAAGACCCACACCAAAGAACAAAGAGGATCTCTCCTTGCTCCTCATCAGCTGAGATTTCCAACCCCACTAGACCTTCAGTCCTCTCTGAGACCTGCAGTGAGAGGAATGAAGGTGTAGAATTAGGTGTGTCACAGCCAAGTACTTGTGGGCAATCTGCTTTTGGTACACCGACGTCAGATTGTACCAGGCAAATTTCCCTGCCCCAGCTGCTGCACCGCCGAAAGAAGTTTGCTCCCAGCCATCCACATGCCCAGCGGTTGAATGCTAGCTTGGCAAAATTGCTAGCACTTCAACTGCTGCCTTTTCAGTTGGTAGACTCTGCCCCCTTCCGTGAGTTTGTGGAATGTGCGGTTCCTCAGTGGCAGGTACCCAAACGCCACTTTTTCTCACGGAAGGCGATTCCGGCTCTCTACCGGCATGTGGAAGGCAATGTCCATGCCTCGCTGGACAGGGCGGTCAGCGGTAAGGTGCATATTACCGCTGACTCATGGTCCAGCAGGCATGGACAGGGACGTTACCTAAGTTTCACGGCACATTGGGTGACTCTGCTGGCAGCTGGGAAGGATGCAGGACAAGGTGCAGTAGTGTTGGAGGTTGTTCCGCCACCACGCCTCCAAAATGCTGATTGTGACACACCTCTCTCCTCCACCCCCTCCTCTTCTTCTTCCTCCATGGCCTCTTCCTCGGAACCAGCGGTGCTCCGTAGGCGTTCAAGGGGCTACGCAAGTACGCAGGCCAAAAGATGCCATGCGGTGCTTGAGCTGGTGTGCTTGGGGGACAGGAGCCACACTGGGGCAGAGGTTCTGTCAGCTCTGCAGGGGCAGGTTCAGAGGTGGTTGACGCCACGCCAACTTAAGGCAGGAATGGTGGTTTGCGACAATGGCACCAACCTCCTCTCTGCCCTCCGACAGGGACAAATGACCCATGTGCCCTGTTTGGCTCACGTCCTTAACTTGGTGGTGCAGCGGTTCTTGGGCAGGTACCCGGGCTTACAGGATGTCCTGAGGCAGGCCAGGAAAGTCTGTGTGCATTTCCGCCGGTCATATAATGCCAGTGCTCGGCTGACGGACCTCCAAAAGGAGTTTAACCTGCCCAAGAACCGCCTAATCTGTGACATGCCCACCAGGTGGAACTCAACGTTGGCCATGCTGCAGCGGCTGCACACGCAGCAGAGGGCCATCAATGAGTACCTGTGCGACTATGGCACCAGGACAGGGTCAGGGGAGCTTGGTTTTTTTTCCCCACGCCAGTGGGCCATGATCAGGGATGCATGCACTGTCCTGTCACCATTCGAGGAGGCCACGAGGATGGTGAGCAGTGACAGTGCATGCATCAGTGACACTGTCCCCCTTGTCCACCTGTTGGAGCACACGCTGCGTGGAATAATGGACAGGGCACTTGAGGCAGAACAGAGGCAGGAAGAGGAGGACTTCCTTAGCTCTCAAGGCCCCCTTTATCCAGACAGTGTTCCTGCGTGCCCGCCGATCACACAGGAAGAGGACGAGGAGGAAGAGGAGGAGGAGGAAGATTGTGTCAGTATGGAGGTGGAGCCTGGCACTCAGCATCAGCAGCAGTCTTTAAGGGATCAGTCCCAAGAAACACATGGACTTGTACGTGGCTGGGAGGAGGTGGCTGCGGACCATGTCGTTCTTAGTGACCCAGAGGACTCCGGACCGAATGCCTCAGCAAACCTACGCTGCATGGCCTCCCTGATCCTGCAAAGCCTGCGTAAGGATCCTCGTATTCGTGGTATCAAGGAGAAGGACCAATACTGGCTGGCAACCCTCCTTGATCCACGTTACAAGGGTAAGGTTGCGGACCTTATCTTGCCATCGCAGAGGGAGCAGAGGATGAAACATCTTCGGGAGGCCTTGCAGAAAGGTCTGTGCAACGCGTTCCCAGAGACTGGGAGGTTACAAACTCCTGTTTCTGGACAACGTGTTGCTGAGGCTTCGGTCAGTCAAAGAAGGAGCGGTGGAGAAGGTGGCCGTCTGACCGATGCGTTCAGACAATTTTTTGGTCCGCAGCCCCAAGGTATGATCGGTTCCAGCAACCATCGCCAGCGTCTGTTTTACATGGTGCAGGAATACCTAGGGGCAAGATCAGACTTGGACACCTTTCCCACCGAAAATCCTCTGGGTTACTGGGTCTTGAGGATGGATCACTGGCCAGAGCTTGCACAGTATGCAATTGAGCTACTGGCCTGTCCTGCATCCAGCGTTCTTTCGGAACGCACATTCAGTGCTGCTGGAGGCGTGGTAACCGATCACAGGGTGCGTCTGTCCACCGACTCGGTCGATCGGCTGACCTTCATAAAAATGAATGAGTCTTGGATCACCACCAGCTACCAAGCACCTGATGCTGATGTAACCGAATAATTTTTTTTGAAATCTCAGATCCCTTCAAAGACTGCCTATGCTGATGCTGAGTGACTATCCCTGAGTAATTATCCTCTTCCTCCTCAATCATCACGCTGATAGCTTGTAAGAACATTTTTGGTTCTGGGCGCCACCACCAGTGCCTAAGGCACAATTTTTCAGCCCCTGTTTAACAGGGGCGTGTAATTACAATTTTTGATGTAATACTTTGCAGCAGGGCTCGTTCCTGCATTCCAACTAGAGTGTCTGTGAGGGGTTGCAGTGTTGTGGCACCAGCACCAGTGCCTAGGGCCCAATTTTTCTGCCCCTGTCTAACAGGGGCGTGTAATTACAATTTTTGATGCAATACTTTGCAGCAGGGCTCGTTCCTGCGTTCCAACTAGAGTGTCTGTGAGGGGTTGCAGTGTTGTGGCACCAGCACCAGTGCCTAAGGCCTAATTTTTCAGCTCCTGTTCAACAGGGGCATGTAATTACAATTCTTGATCTAATATTTCACAGCAGGGCCCTGTGAGGGCTTACAGTGTTGTGGCCACAGCAACACCTAAGGCCCAAATTTCTGCTGAGTATATAGGGCAGGACCCTACTTTCAAACATCTAACTTACAAACGACTCCTACTTGCAAACGGAAGGAGACAACAGGAAGTGAGATGAAATCTACCCCTAGGAAGGGAAATTCTCTCCTGTAAGAGTTAATATGGGAAAACAATTTCTCCTTTCCACTGATGCTTTCCAATCCTTGTTCCACAAAAAAACCCAAATTTTCAAAAAACATTTTTCATTGGGACAAAAAAGTGAGGTGAAATCTTCTGAAGAGGAGGAAAGACAGCAAAACAAATGTCACAGGGGTGATAACCCTTCCCTATGTTTTCCAAAAAGCTTAGAAAAGATTTTTTGGCTGGAGCTAAACACGTTAAAAATGTTCAAAATTACAAACAGATTCTACTTAACAACAAACCTACAGTCCCTGTCTTGTTTGCACCGCCTGTATACTGCTGTTCAGAGTATATAGGGCCTGGTGGCCCCACACCTTTCCTTATTTTAATTTGGGTGCGGGGTTCCCCTTAATATCCATACAAGACCCAAAGGGCCTGGTAATGGACTGGGGGGTACCCATGCCGTTTGTCTCACTGATTTTCATCCATATTGCCATGACCCGACATGACATTAAACCCGCAAGCAGTTTTAAATGAGATTTTTTCCTTTAAAAATGACATTTGGTGCAGGGACTGTTCTAAACATGGGAAACACGCGTCACTTTACAGGCATACTATAGACACCCCCCAGGTACGATATTTAAAGGAATATTTCACTTTTTTTTTTTTTACTTTAAGCATCATTAAAATCACTGCTCCCGAAAAAACGGCCGTTTTTAAAAGTTTTTTTTGCATTGATACATGTCCCCTGGGGTAGGACCCGGGTCCCCAAACCCTTTTTAGGACAATACCATGCAAATTAGCCTTTAAAATGAGCACTTTTGATTTCGAACGTTCGAGTCCCATAGACGTCAATGGGGTTCTAACGTTCGTGCGAACTTTCGGTCCGTTCGCGGGTTCTGGTGCGAACCGAACCGGGGGGTGTTCGGCTCATCCCTACTCCTAAGTAGCAGAACTTAAGCCGCATACATCATCAGTGGAATTCTGTCTGGCTGAGCAACAGGCCACCACACAAGCCACCAACATCCTCACTCAACTGCCAGCCTTTACTGAGTCCAGGAATGACAGCTCGCGATGGACCCCCCCCTTCAATATGGTGTCATACACCACAGCTCACTACACCACTTGGGTATCCCCCCGCCATTCCCCCCTCTCCCCTTCCCCCCCACTTCCCTACCCACCCCAACCCCCCCCTTCTTTTCAGGTACCTTCTCCAGACTGAAGATGACGCACCAAAGAGACGAACTGAACCTCTGGAACCAAAACAAGTCAGATGCTTAACGAACGGTATTCCCCCGTGCGCCGAGATACATTTAGAGTTCTCTCTTTTTTTGGCCCCCTTTTGTTCTTTGTTTTTTTTTTCTGTTTCTCCCCTTTTTCTTTTCATCCCATCAACTCTATTTACTGCTTTTGAACATGCTTATGCTGAATGTTTTGATTTGTTTATAGGGAAGAAGAGGGGCTCATCCCGCATGGATAAGGGCTCTTTCCCTACCTGACACACTCCTATTCGCTTTACATTTGCCAGGGACGTCCATGGGGGATGAGCTTCCTAAGGATGGGCAGGTTGTATTAAACCAACCACTCTAGGGCCACAGCCGCTGAGTTCTGTTCAGTCAACTAGACACCTACTAAAGACCACTTCATACTTAATCTACTGCAAAATTTTGCTAGGAACTACCATAGACCGCTCTGGGAATGAGCAACTGCTCGAGGTACAGCTCTATCCTAACTCGGTGTCTAGACCACACTTAGACTAATCCTTACACGTAAGCATCAATGGATCCCTATTTATTTCCCCCCCATAGTCAAATGCCCCCCCAAATTATAGTGAGCTAGCCTCGTAGAGGCTGCGCCACCCCACGCCCCCATATAGCCTCAATACTTACCACGAGCTAATAATTTACACTAAAACCAACCTATCCTTAAGATTATGGCTGCTACTAGTTTCAGTATTATTTCTAAGATATATCTATAGATGGTTTAGCAAAATCACTCTTCCTGAGCCTTTATACTTGCTGTCCAGGTGGCGACCTCCACATGTTTTCTAACGTAGCTAGTTTATTTCTAGGACCACAGTTTAATGTTCAATGTTCCAAATGTCTATATTATTGATTGTTTTTGCTTTCACATCATCAATCTGAGATCTTTAACCACACATTCTCCCCTTGATACGTAAGCAGGCTCCCTCCATACAAGTCGAATAGACCCAGGATGACCTCCCACGGACAGAACGTCTCTCGAACCTTTCTTCGAGCACCTTCCACTCCTCCACACAACAGGACAGTGACTATCCTAGTTGACCCACACCGGACGTTTCAATCCATAACAGGGTAAGGTAG
Source organism: Aquarana catesbeiana (assembly GCF_042186555.1). Taxonomy (NCBI): domain Eukaryota; kingdom Metazoa; phylum Chordata; class Amphibia; order Anura; family Ranidae; genus Aquarana; species Aquarana catesbeiana. The sequence goes on along the minus strand of NC_133326.1, from coordinate 224,511,625 downwards.
CCGGACTACGTTTACCTCCGGTAAGTACATCTTACTCCCCGTTACTAAACTCCACTTGACTAACCTCCCCCCTCCTTTCTCCTATCTCTCCCCCCTTTCTATACGCTCTCTTTCCCTCCCTCCCCCCTCTATATATCTGGGCTTCTCCCCCTCCCTAGTCTCCACCGTAGCATCTCTCACTATAAAGCTTAAATACCTTTGAAGAGCGTACGTCTCTCCACAGATTACACTCACCCACATCGGCCACAACGGCAAATTGCATCCCCTCCCCGTACCTAATATACCAACTAGACTATACCCAACGATCATGGACCCCCTACATTCTACTACGCAACACAACACGCTCAAAGTAGTCTCTCAAAATGTCAAAGGACTAAATATCCCTGAGAAGCGTAGTCAAATTCTCAGCATGATGAGTAAATTAAAAGCAGATGTGGTGTTTCTGCAAGAAACCCACTTTCGCACGAACAATACCCCTAAACTAGCAAGCCGCAGGTACCCTACCGCCTTCCATGCTACAAACCCTCTAGCCAAAACAAAAGGGGTTACAATTCTGCTCTCTAAAAATCTTCCATGGCAACTGATAGATTCCCTAATAGACCCAGAGGGCCGCTACGTATTCCTGAAGGGAACCATCCATAATCGGACGGTCACTCTAGCAAACATATACAGCCCCAATACTGCCCAGGTCAGCTTCTTCCGTTCTATCGCAGCCATCCTTGCAGGCTTTCAAGCGGGGACTACAATTCTTGGAGGCGATTTTAACCCCTTCCCGCCGACCGAACGCACATATGCGTACTCGGCTTTCCGGGGTTATACCGGGATGATGCCCGCAGCTGCAGGCATCATCCCGGTACCGTTGTTTTCAGCGAGCGATCGGCTACCCGAGTATAACAACCGATGCGGCTAAAAGCCGCTCGGCTGTTATACCGGAGGAGCGGGAGGGGACATCCCCCCCTCCCGCTGCCTCCCGCCGCTGTTACCGGGCCTCCCGTGCGATCGGGAGGCCCGGTGTCCGTTCGGCTGCCTTCGGCGGCTGGGGGCGGGCTGGAACGAAGCTGCGAGCGGCTTCGTTCCAGCCTTCTTGTTGTAAATGCGGAAGCGACGTCATGACGTCACTTCCCATTTACTCGGCTGCCAATGGCGCCGAATTTAAAAAAGTACACAGTATTCAGAATCGCCGTTTTTGGCGATCTGAATACTTTGAAGTGTAAAGGAGGGATGGGGGGTCTTTTAGACCCCCCATCCCTCCATAAAGAGTACCTGTCACCACATATTACTGTCACAAGGGATGTTTACATTGCTTGTGACAGCAATAAAAGTAAAAAAAAAAAAAAAAACATTTTAAAACACAATTTATAAAGTACAAAAATAAATAAATTAAATAAAAAAAAAAAAAATTTAAAGTGCCCCTGTCCCTGCGAGCTGGCGCAGCGAAGAAAACGCATACGGAAGTCGTGCCCGCATACGTAAACGGTGTTCAAACCACACATGTGAGGTATCGCCGCGATCGTCAGAGCGAGAGCAATAATTCTAGCCCTAGACCTCCTCTGTAGCTCAAACCTGGTAACCGTAAACATTTTTTAAATCGTCGCCTATGGAAATTCAAAGGTACCGTAGTTCGTCTCCATTCCACGAGTGCGTGCAATTATAAAGGGTGACATGTTTGGTATCTATTTACTCGGCGTAACATCATCTTTCACATTATATAAAAAAATTGGGGTAACTTTACTGTTTGGATTTTTTAAAATTCATGAAAGTGTCACTTTTCCAAAAATTTGCGTTTAAAACACCGCTGCACAAATACCGTGTGATAAAAAATATTGCAACAATCGCCATTTTATTCTCTAGATTCTCTGCTAAAAAAATATATATAATGTTTGGGGGTTCTAAGTCATTTTCTAGCAAAAAATACAGATTTTAACTTGTAAACACCAAATTTCAAAAATAGGCTTAGTCATGAAAGGGTTTAATGTGACACTTCAGCCCATCCTAGATTCCTCATTGGGGTCTTCCACCCTTCCTTACAGAGCACTGAGACAAATTAAAATACAAATACAGGAACTTCTTTTACACGACACATGGCGTACCTTACACCCGAATGGGAAAGATTACTCCTTTTTCTCCGCACCTCACAATAGGTACTCTAGGCTCGATTACCTCTTCCTCTCCCAAAAAGATCTCCCCTTCCTAAAATCCGCTACCATTGAACCCCTACTCATCTCGGATCACCACCCGATCACCCTCTCCCTTTCCTTCCCGGAAAGAAACTTGGTCACAAAGATATGGCGTCTTGACCCATCTCTCCTCACTTCAGAAATTGACACTAACCACATCCGCACCAGCCTCAGCAACTACTTCAGGGAAAATGACAACTCCGAAACAGCACCCTTGTCCCTCTGGGAGGCACATAAGTGCGTCATCCGAGGGGAATTCCTCACACTTCAGGCCAATCGGAAAAAAACACAACAAATGACCTTACAGGAACTCACTAACAAAATAAAGAGACTAGAAATACTTCACAAGCAGTCCCAATCACAAGACACATACCTAGAACTTACTCAAACCAGGAAACTTCTGTTGGAAGTCCTCAACCGTAAAACCCGATGCAAATTTATGTTAAACCAAAAGCTATTTTATGAACAGGGGAACAAGTGCGGGAAGCTACTAGCTAGAGCGATACAATCTAAGAAAGCTAGCACCAACATTCACACCATTAAAGACCCCTTAGGTAACTCAAGCTCAAACTCCGCAGACATAGCATCTCAATTTGAATGCTACTACACAAAACTTTATAACATACCGCAGCAACCCGAAACAACCGTAGGCCAAACCTCTAGAAAAGCCATTATCACAGACTTCCTCAAAAAATTCAGCCCCAAACCCATACCCCGGGAAGAGGCTCGCGATTTAGACAACCCCATATCCGAAGAGGAACTTAAGAGAGCGATTAAACAACTAAAAACAGGCAAAAGCCCTGGCCCCGACGGCTTTTCAGCACCATATTATAAGACCTTTATAGACATACTATCAGCCCCGTTCCTAAAGACTTTCAACTCCTTAACCTCATCAAAGTTACCTTTTCACAGACTGCTTGAAGCACATATCACGGTCATCCCGAAGGAGGGGAAGGATGCCACTTCAGTCACTAGTTACAGACCAATCTCCCTACTCAACATAGATATTAAATTATTCGCAAAAATCCTAGCAAACAGACTCCTTCCCCTCCTTCCTACAATAATAGGGAAAGACCAGGTTGGATTTGTTCCTGGCAGAGAGGCCAGGGACAACACCATCAAGGCAATTAACTTAAACCATTGGCTAACTTCCCAAAAACAAAGAGGCTTCTTTCTATCCCTGGATGCTGAGAAGGCGTTTGACAGGCTGGCCTGGGACTACCTGGGGGCGGTTTTACGCCACCTAGGTCTACAGAACCGAATGTTCAACCTAATTATGTCCCTATACACCACACCAACAGCAAAAGTCAAAGTCAACGGCCACCTGTCAGACGCTTCTCCATCCGGAATGGAACAAGACAAGGATGTCCATTGTCCCCTATCCTTTTTATCTTAACTCTAGAACCCCTACTACGCTGCCTACGATCCAACGAGAATATCAAGGGTATTCCCATTGCAGGACGTATGTTTAAAATAGCGGCTTTTGCCGATGACATTCTGCTATTTCTAAGTGACCCACTTACCTCGATCCCAAACCTCCTCAGAGATTTTGACCTATTTCTGCAAATATCCAACCTAAAGATTAACTTCTCAAAATCCCATGCCCTCAACATTTCCCTCCCAAAAGACCTAGTCTCCCAATGCCAAGTTAATTTTCCTTTTGTCTGGAAACAAAACGCCATCACTTATCTGGGAATCCAATTGACCACACGCCTGTCGGACTTGTACACTAAAAATTTCACCCCGCTGATTCGCACAATCTCCGGAGGACCTACGCAGATGGGACAAACCCCACTTTTCTTGGTTCGGCCGTGCGGCCATCCTAAAGATGAATGTGCTCCCGCGTGTCCTATATCTGCTACAAACAATACCCATCAAACTCCCTGCAGCCTTCTTTCACATGATCAAACAACAATCGCTGAAGTTTCTGTGGAAACACAAGCGTCCGAGGATAAGCTACTTCCAACTCTCGAAACCCAAAAACAAAGGGGGTATTGGGCTACCAGATTTGCAGAATTATTCCAGAGCTTGTCATCTCGGAAGAATTGTAGACTGGGCAGTACACGAAGGGGTTAAAGACTGGGTGAGACTAGAAGGCTCGTTCTCCCACTTGCCCATTAGAAGCACCCCATGGATTCTCCAATGCCACATTCCCAAAACCCTAAAAGAACACCCCCTAATAGAGGCTACCCTCAAGAGCTTTAGGGAAGTATGTAAAAAATTCCAAATCTCCTCTAACCCAGGGCCCCTTACGCCTATCCGCCTTAACCCAGCCTTTGTTCCGGGGATGTCCGATAACTTCCTTAAAGATACATGGCCACACAAAGACATACTAGCCCAACACTTCTTTAGAGATGGTAATTTCATAAACCGTGATGCACTTCCCAGAAATACAGGGGGCGAACCCTTCCCGCAATGGACTTACTTCCAGATTCGCCATTTTCTTGCAACAACACACCGAAACACGTCGGTATCTAGAAACTTAACCCCATTTGAAAACTTATGCTCCCAAACCACACCGCAACAGCACTTGATTGCAAATACCCACTCAATGCTCTTTGCCCTGACCTCCCCCAAAGATACCAAGGCTTGCCAGGCTTGGGAAAGGGAACTCCAAATAGACCTAACGGAAGAGAACTGGGAACGAATTTTCACAATAGCACACAAGGGCTCCCTCAATGTCACGATACAAGAGAATAATTACAAAACCCTATCCCGATGGTACCGTACACCTGAACTACTAAACAAATTTAATCCTGATACGTCAAACAAATGTTGGAGATGCTTCAATGATATAGGCACATTTTTACACATCTGGTGGTCATGCCCTCTTCTCCAGACTTTCTGGAAACAGGTTCATGACATCACTTCCCAGGTAACCACATACCCCCTGGACTATACTCCTACCAGACTCATTCTCCACCATTCCTCCACTTCAGCCCACACATACAGAAAGTCTTTGGGAATACATATGATCAACGCAGCCAAACTATGCATCTCAGCCAAATGGAAATCCCCCTGTAGCCCAACTATGTCTGAATGGTTTTCCCGTGTAGACAAAATCGCTGAAATGGAGGAATTAATCCACATTGCAAAAGATACGCCTTCAAAATACTCCCGAACGTGGGCTTGTTGGACCCACTTTTGCACCACAGAGAGATATTCCTCCATTATGAAGCCAAACTGTCCCGAATCCTCCCACAACGACTGATTGAAATAAGCCAAAAACCCCCTTGAGACATACACTTACCCATCAAAACTCGCTGTTTCGCTCACTCCTGCTTCAATGTGGATCCCGGGGGGAATCCCCCTTCAGACAGGGATCCGCACACGAGAATGTCTATGCTCTTGAGGCTCGGTGGAGACTGGGGAGGGGATACCCCAGTTCCCTACCTCCCCCGCCTACTTCTATATTTCACTTCATCCCTCAATCCCAATCCCATTCACGTCTATGTCTATTTCCCTCTCTATTCCCCTACCCCAACTGAACTGACGACGACAACCATCTACCTACTCCCATGACTAATCTAACTCCGATGTATAACTCACCATCTAATCTTCACATTTCAAAAACCGACGAGACTAACCTACCATACAGACAAACCCCACGTTACAAGCCCGACACATCCACGCGTGTTCAGGAACAAACATACGGACTCATAGATGACTACACTCGTCCATTTCCTCAATTAGCCCCTAACTTCTGAAATCATATTCAAGGTGATACTCCTGCCCAAGATGGTTCCTGATCTCAGATGATGAGGTAAACCTCGAGTTCGAGGCTTTCTTACTCTGTTATACGTCTGTTTGACTTACAATTGAATACACAACTGACTCGCTTTACTATAGTGAAATAAGTCATGTTAATAAGTGCCTTGTTGTCTATCCACCTATTGTTTGTAAAAACTGTGTAACATCATTTGTTCACAATAAAAACTTTTATGGAAAAAAAAAAAAAAAAAAAAGAAGATCTATGTAAAACACATAGCCAAGTATTTGTCAAAACAAAAATGTTTAATTTAATAGGGAGCACAAGGTCATATCAAAATAAAGAGGAAGGCAACGATGGAGAAACAGTTGAAATAGGTGTAGCCTTTGTACCCCAGTGCAGAAATCAATGATTTGATTGATCAAATTGGTAACCTGAGGAGTCCATTTAATAGGGAGTACAATACGGTCCAGGACTCCAAGAAATCGGGAGCAGCAGCAGATGACATATATGTCCCGAGGCTGTGGTCTTCTAACAGCCTGCATTTTTTGCCAGATGACACCGAACCCAGGCCATCACTCTCAACACTTCCTTCCTTCCAGACTTCCTTCCATGCTGCTGTGGTGGGTGGGGTGGCTGTGTTGTTGGTGGGGGAGCAAGGTCCAACTCACAGAGGTGTGTTCGCCCCTCGTCCCCCTTGTTTAGGGCCTGAAGAATTATTTCCTCACATATAGTGCGCTGGGCCTCCTCCATCTGTTTTAATTTTTTGGCTGTGATGTATCCAAACGCCTCCTGGCCATCAGGGGCCGTGCTACACGCTGTAGCATGTCAAAGAAGAGCAGCCATGGTCTCCTCCAGGTTTCTTGACTTCCTGGTCCTTTTGGTTGGAGGGCAGAGGGGAGATGCAGGTTAACTACATTTGTTCATGCTTATTTTGAATAAAATAAGTTTATTACATTGTTGTCTAGATGTGTTTGAAACTATAATGAAATGACAACTTTATTCAGTATCAGGAGAGGACACTCAGCAGCTGTTTACACATCTGGGCAAAGGAGCACTAGTGTGGGACACCATAACAAGGGTCTCACGCAGGTGCTCCAGTGGATACTAGGGGTCTCTCCATGTGTGAAATTTGCACAAAACAGGTAAGTATTCCAGCTTTTGAAAGGGAAAAAAAATCATGTATTCAGCTTGGAACTCTGCCAAAACAGACACTTGGAAGACACTTCCAAGCAATGTTTCATATTACTGTTTCCAGCCTAACATATCTGTCTGCTAAGTATACAGTACCTGCTAAGTGTACCACACACCCTGAAGATGTGGATGCATATGTTCATGAAGTGCTGGGTGAAGTGGTAGAAATGGTGTCAACAACAGGTCAGTGTCTGAGACCACAGCTTCAGGTAATAGATGGATGCCTGCATATTTATAATACATGGTGTGTTTTTTTATTTTTAGGTGATGTGGATATTGTGAAAGAAGAAACTCACTTCAACAGTGCAAGTGCATAAATCCTGATCAGTGAGATCATGGTTTGTAATTGTGATTTGGAAAAGATGAAACAAAACATCCATGATGTTCAAAAAAGACTGGGCAACATCATAGATATTTTATGCAAAATCTAAACAAAAAATACATTTTAAAAGTTGCCGTTATGTTGTACATGTTTTTACAGTTTTAAATGAATTGTAAAGCCAAATTTTGGAAATGCACACAGTGTGTCAACATGTGCTATCTCCCATCATGGGATATCAATGTACGCGCTTTGTGGGTGCAACCCCTTCCTCCAAACTAAAGTAGGTGAGAGGAAGGGGTTGCACCCCCGAAACATGTCCATTGATCCCCCATGATGGCAGCTAGCACACTGTGGCTTTTTTCTAAAAAGCAAAACCACTTTGCACTACAAGTGCAATGCAAGTGCACTTGAAAGTGCACTTGTAGGGCAAAGTGGATTGTCCTTTCTGAAATAAGCCCCAGTGTGTCAAGATGTGCTAGCTCCCATCATGGGGGATCAATGGATGTGTTTCGGGGGTGCAACCCTTTCCTCTTACCTACTTTAATTTGGAGGAAGGGGTTGCGCCCACAAAATGCGTACATTGATATCCCATGATGGGAGATAGCACATGTTGACACACTGTGTGTTTTGTGGCTTTAGCAAAATAGATGTAGGGAAAAGACACACATTTTTAGGCATGGGATCATGAGGGAAATCCAAATTTTGAGTCCCAATTTGTGTGCTTCTTCAAAATTTGGCTTTTAGAGGGGTGAGATCAGTTTTGACATACTAATGTCTCATATGGCCTTCACTTTAGCAAAGGAGAACTTTGTAAGTTCCTGAGTTGGGGATGTGTATGTTATGTTTTTAAACATGCCTGTTTAGCCCCAAAAAAGGCACATTTATTTCAAACAAACATACATGTTATACACCAAGATGTTGGTTTGTTCCAAAACAGTTTATAACGCACATGTGAATGTGCTTGGAGTAAAATGTTTTATACTCAACAATGTGTGGCTTCTTATTTCAATGCTCAATACCAGTTTATTTGTTAAGTTGGTGTAGTTACAGTGACAATGGGGGTTATTTACTAAAGGCAAATCCACTTTGCACTACAAGTGCACTTGCAGTGCAAAGTGGATTTGCCTTTAATAACCCAAATGTAAATGTGTCAAAATCAGGCCATTTTAGGGACTCCAAGCAATTAATTCATGGAGTTGAAAAGGATGAATATTTTTATCATTAATGCATTACATACATTAACAACAATAACATTGTGTGTGTGTGTAGCAGACCCACAGCACAGCATAATAGTTAGCTGAAGAAGAGATTGTCACCTTATGTATCAAATAAGTTATGTTTGCACCATTGAAGAAAATTGCCAAAATTAAAAAGGCCATTTCAGAACCTAAGAGACTGATAAACACAAACAGTAATTCAAATGAAATATGAGTTTAGTTTTCCCCAAAAAATTTATTGCACATACACACGATTTTGTTGTAAAGCAATTGCCCCCCTACCCACAAAGTGATCTACATATTTTTGCTGGACTTTGCGGGCACTTTGGGAGGGGTAAGCCAGGATGGCCACTTTTGAGCACCGTCATTGCTGCAGGTTCTGATGAAAAGTCGGCCTCAGTCGCAACTGAAGCCAGATAGCTGGCTGCATTCTTTCTTAGGTAGTTGTACAGAATACAGCAGCTCAACACAAAGTGGTTAAGTTTATATTCAGCCAGGTTGAAGGACATAAGTAAGATCCTGAACCGGCTGGCCATTATGCCAAAGGCATTCTCCACCACTCTTCTGGCACGTGCCAGCCAGTAATTAAAAACCCTCTGCTCTGGGGTCATGTTCCGCATGGGGAACGGTCTCATCAGATGTTCCCCCAGAGCAAAGGCCTCATCCATGACAAACGCAAAATTGAGGCCCTCAACAGTCTCCTCTGGAGGTGGTAACCCCAAGGTGCCATAAAACTCCGTCTGGGCAATCACTCCTCTGTCAGAGTTTCAGCCATTCTTCCAAACGTCCAGGTAGATTAATTCATAATTGGCTGTCAACACTGCCAACATCACTATATTACTAAACCCCTTGTAATTATAGTAGTACGACCCCGATTTGGGTGGTGGGATGATCCTTACGTGCTTCCCATTGATAGCACCACCACAATTGGGAAAGTCTCACTAGTGGAGAAACTGGGAAGCCACAGTCTGCTATTCCTGTGGGTTGGAAGGAAACTCTGGAGTCAAACAAGAAAAAAATAATTAGTACTTTTGCACTTAACATTGCAAGCAGATTAGACACATACATTCTTGGCCAACATAAGTACAACATTTATTAAAATGAGTATTTAAAGACAAAATAATAAGGTCAACTTATCAGATTCCTCACCCCCTCTGGTGGCCCATTGGAAACATTTTATGGTGGGGGGGATGGGTAGATGTTTTGGACAGGTAACCCTCTCCACTTCATTGAGAGCTGAATGCATAAATAATGTGTGTTACTTTGGCCAGCCCCTCCTTACGTACACTATTGGCAGCCCACTGGACAGGTAAGAAGTGTCATAATCCAAAAATATGAATACACACTGTCCAAATTGAAGCACATTTTTACATTCTGCAATTACCTATCAAGATATTAGGAGAACAAAAATGTAAACAGTACCATTTGAAAGTATTCAGGCAGGCACTTGCACTACATGCTTTGGTGAATTTATCCATAAATATGACCACAAAAAAGGCAGATATAGTGTGTATGGGTTTGGCAAAGTCAGCAATAGAGTATTGGTATCGGTTGACTTAGCGGTTGGGGCGGAGGGGAGGGTTCCAAATGAGCTCGGTCCCCCCAAAAAAACCTCTTGCACTCTGTCTGAGTTTAAGGACAACAATAACATTAGGACACATTTTAGGGGATGTTTAGGGTAAGCACTACAATGGAGCTGACAAAATACATTGTTAAGTTACTAGGCTAGGTGTGTATGGGCCCAAATATGCATGAAGGACAAAAAAGGAGCATTAGTGGCTCCATGAGCGGTTGCACGTTCTGAGAGCTCCGCTCCGCTCCAGCCTCTACTCTTCACCACAGCCATCAATAGCGGAGGAACCTGCCGATCGGGCCCCCACGATCTACCCAGAAGAACCGAGGGACCCCCCATATGACCGGGGGCTCTGCCAGATGGGATTTATCCCGACATCTCAGTCCCGGACCTCCGGTAAAATGGCGGCCGCCAGCACAGCTCGAGGCCTAACACTGCATCCGGAGGAATCCTTGGAAGATTTTCCACCACTGCCCTCACACAAAGAAGGGATGCATCTCCAAACAGTGAGTAACCCACAGGATGAGCTATTATCCCCCTCCACCTCAGACTCCATGAACTGCAGGCCCTTGGATGGGCCCTCCCTCACTCCAATGGACGATTGCAGTTACATCCCGGCCCACCCAGGAGCTCACACCAGTTCCCCTGCCCCTATTCCCACAGACTTTTCATCTTTAATGGAGACTTTCTCAAATATGCTTTCCAGGGGTCTTGCTCACACTGCCTCACAATTCACTTCCACAATACAGGCTGACTTGCAGCATCTGGGAGCCAGAATTGAAGCGATCGAAGCTAAGACCGATCAAACTGTTGCCATTGCCAATCAGAATACTGACAGGATCCATGACTTACACGAACAGCTAGATATGGCGTTCTCAAAACTGGACGATCTTGAAAATAGATCGCGCAGGTATAACTTCAGACTGAGAGACCATCCTGAGTCGTTCAAGGACACCGACAAAACCGTTCGCTCTTTCATCAAAAATCTGATTCCTGACATACCAGATTTTAGGCTGGAACTAGATCGACCGGACAGGGCCCTCCAACCTCCTCGCCAAGACAGTCTGCCCAGAGACATAGTGGTGAAACCCCACTTTTTCAGAGTTAAAGAGGAAGTCATGCATAAAGCCAGGGAAGCAGAAAACATCTCCATCCAAGGACACCCCATTCAAATTTTTGCTGATCTCTCCCCCTTCACAATACGACGAAGATCCTTAAAACCACTCCCGCTCATCCTGTCTCAAAAATCGGTCACTTACAGATGGTCGTTTCCATTCCATCTAAATTTTGCCTATTTAAACAAATCCTACAGCTTCACGAACTTTGGTGACGGAGAACATTTGCTGCTTCAACTGGGACTTATTTCCCACTCTCCAACATCTGCTTTTGCTTTGGATCCCAGAACCCCAAACTCTGCGAAAAGACCTCCTCCAACGAGCCCCATCCAACCCTTATGGCACAAGCAACAAGCTAAGAGATCTAAAGATGGTCGCCCACCTTAATGAGAAGTCTGCAATCAACCTTGTTTACTCTTTCTTTGCTGTTATCATCAGGCATTGGGACACTGACTCTCCATGTCCCCCTTACCCTTCTGGCAGGGTTTGGGCCTGACCAACGTCTGATGGTGCAACACCGTCATTTTGCCTCACCTCTCCACCAAACTCCCTTATTTTTTGATCCCCCCCCCCCCTTGAATGGTTATCTCCTCCACTTTTTCTTCTCAAAAAAAATATTTTATTTATCTGTTTTATTTTTGGCGGAATGGCTGGAGCGGCTGCACTTCGCCTCCACCTGTCTCGGAGTGGCATTTTTCCCCCACTTGGAGACTACACCACAATCCCCGGTTTGGGGTTCCGTTTTTGGGAAAAACTTGCGGGGGGGTGGCACGATGCCCCTTCCTCCTGCAAGGGAACTTAGGTTGCTCTTATGCAGCATGGCGATTGCCTGTTTTATTATTTTTCACATTGTTCTTGACATGTCCTGTCTCTTCTTCTCAGGTACGGCTTCCTCCTCCCCCCTTCTCCTCTCCCGCCTCTCCCTAGGGTCACTCAGACGCCCAACAACACGTCTACAGTCTCGGCTCCAAAACTCTCAGGCTACGGGGGTTTGGACACATAGCCAAACTATGAAGGTTAAGGTAAGCACTTTTAGTATGATGCATATATCCCCCCCTCTGATCCGTGCATTCTGACACTCTCACTTCTCCCCCCCCTCTGTATTGCTACGCACAATGTGCAAGGGTTAAACTCCCCAGTTAAGAGACGAAAACTATTTAATCACTACAAATCACAAAAGATCGCAGTCCTTTTATTACAGGAAACACACTTCCCATCCTCTTACAACCCCTCCTTCTTACACGGGAACTATCCCCAGTTTTTTCTTTCCAAAGCTGATAACAAAACTAAGGGGGTAGCCATCTGTTTTGCAAAGCACCTTAAGTTTTCCACCTCTGATGTCATTAAAGACCAAGCAGGCAGGTTTATCTTCGTAAAAGGCACTATCGAGGGAACTCAGTACTCCTTCATATCTTATTACGCCCCAAAACAAAGGTCAGGCTTCTTTTTTTTCCGCTATGATGTCCACACTAGGCCCGCAACTGGAGGGGAAAATAATCATGGGTGGAGACACAAGTCTCCCTTTTGATCTCTCTCTGGACAAATCGGGGCCAGGCCCCTCTCGGTCTAGGAAACCTCCAAAACAGAGTACCAAGATAGCCTCCACACTGTGTTCCCTTGGCCTTGTGGACATTTGGAGAGAAATAAATCCCAGATCCAAAGACTACACACACTATTCGGCCCCCCATCATCTTCACACCAGAATTGATCATATCTATATGCAATCCCACAGCATCCCCTCGGCTATCAGAGCAGTCATTAGAGACACCTCCATCTCAGATCACTCTATGGTCCTTTTATATATGCAACATTCTCACAATCCTTGCAAAAAATTCATATGGCGCCTTAATGAAGGGCTTTTAAGCGATCAAGTCCGATGCACAATCTTAGCGCAGGAAATACAAGCATACTTCAGACTAAACAACACTGTGGGCAGCCCACAAAGCGGTTCTCAGAGGGAAGATTATCCAAATCACCTCCTGCCTTAAAAAAGAACGTACAGTAGACAACAACCTCCAGGTAAAATTCCATTCCCTGAGCAAGGCCCATAAAAGGAACCCCACTAGGGAGTCTCTGGAAGCCCTGGATTCGACTCGGACATCCCTAAACCTAGCACTCACCACCGAAGCTGAGAAACACCTTCGATAGTCAGGAGCTCGTTTCTACTATCAGACAGATAAAATAGGAGCTAAGTTAGCAGCCAAACTCTCTCCACGACCTCGATCTTTCACCTTCCCCAAAATACGAACTCGAACGGGGGAATGCTCACAAAACCCACGCCGCATCATGGAAACTTTCCAGGATTTCTACACCTCGTTATATAAAAAAAAAGCAGTCAGCCCCCCATCACCCCATAGCAGATTTCCTGAACAATCTCTCTCTCCCAAAATTATCCTCTGAACATTCAGAGCTCCTAGATGAACCGATTTCGGAATCTGAAGTTCTCGGGGTGATTAAACAGCTTAAAACTAAACTCAGCCCCGGGACCAGATGGTTTTTCCGTTGGGTATTACAAAAAATTAGCCCCTATCTTAGCCCCGTATTTGGTCGGGTTTTTCAACTCTCTCGGGTCGGGTTCTCCCTTGGATAAAGCCCTAAACCTTGCATTCATATCGGTCATTCCTAAACCTGGTAAAGATACCTCCTTGGTCTCCAATTACCGACCTATCTCTTTAATCAACAACGATCTAAAAATTTTAACAAAAATTAGACTAGCATCTTGCATAGCTCTTTATATTCATAAGGACCAGGTGGGCTTTATCCCAGGGAGACAAGGACCTGATCAGATTAGAAGAGCAGTTGACATCATTTTCCTTCTCAACTCCCACTGGGATGGAGGTCCCCAACAAAAAGGCTACTTGTTTTCAATCGACCTGCAAAAAGCTTTTGATACAGTAACCTGGCCATATCTATTTAGTGTCTTGGAGCGATGGGGCTTTGGTCCACACTTCTTGGGCATATTACGAGCCCTGTATTCTGACCCAAGTGCACAGGTCAGACTGCAGGGCTACTACTCTGAACCCCTAGCTATAGAAAAGGGCACCAGACAAGGATGTCCTCTTTCCCCCCTCCTTTTCGCTATAGCAATGGAGTCCCTGGCTATTGCTATTAGAACTCACCCTGATATTAAGGGGGTGGTCTGTGGTAAACAAGAGCACAAATGCGCTCTTTTTGCTGATGATCTGCTGCTTTTTGTAACTTCTCCTCTGATATCTACCCCTAACATTTTCTCCCTGCTTGACAAATTTGGCAAAATATCCGGCCTTCGCGTTGATGTCTCCAAATCATCATCTTTAAACATTACGGTTCCCCCCAATATTCTAAGTAGCTTACAAAACCATTTCCCATTTTCTTGGAGCTCGTTGTCCCTTCCTTACTTAGGGGTCAATCTCTCCGCTAGTAAAGCTTCCCTCTATTCCTCTAATTACCCGGCCATCTTCCGTAAAATGGCCTTAGACCTCTCTAATTGGGATAAGCATAACCTCTCCTGGCTAGGCCGTATTAATGCAGTCAAAATGACCCTCCTCCCCCGCATACTTTATTTATTTAGGTCATTACCTATCCCTATCCAGAAGTCACAAATACAGACACTCCAATCCAAAATTCTACAATTCATATGGGGTTCAAAGGGCAGATGTTGCTCAAAGAACATCCTATTCAGGCTTAAATTGCAAGGGGGTCTAGCCTTACCAAACATCTGGTGGTGCTACCAAGCCGCTCAGTTGGCCCAGATCTCCATTGTGTATTCAAGGGGCCCAAAACCAGATTGGGTATCAATAGAACATCAAGCAGTCCCTCTCCACACTATTGACTTTTTGATTTGGTCTCCGACTAAGCTTAGGCCGCCCATTTTAGTCCCCACGCTTTCCCACTCATTGGCTCTGTGCGACCGATTACATAGAAATCCCTCCCTGATCTCTGCTCTTAGACCCCAACACATATATTTCATAACCCCGACTTTCCGCCGGGAATGAACATTTTAGCGTTTAGCTGGTGGCTGAATAAAGGCTTACTTAGAATGGGAAACTACTTCACCTCCACAGGGCCTCTATCTTTGGCATTCTGCTCCAGTAAGCTTGAGATGCCTCCTGATGAACGTTTCCGATATATACAAATACAACAATTCCTTCAGTCCATTTGGCCAAATAAACCGGATCCTCCC
Organism: Aquarana catesbeiana; assembly: GCF_042186555.1. Lineage (NCBI taxonomy): Eukaryota > Metazoa > Chordata > Amphibia > Anura > Ranidae > Aquarana > Aquarana catesbeiana. Next base: position 224,496,156 of record NC_133326.1, on the reverse strand, counting down.
AAGGTCACTAATTATGAATGGTGGTGTTCGAGTGCCATGGATCAGAGAGGGGGGATCTCCATCATTTATGCCTCCCTAGCTTCGGTTGTGTCTAAACCTCCCTATGCCATGTCCTTGGAAAAGGACCTTGATATTTCCTGGGAACAGGACAAATGGTTCTCCTGCTTTCAACGCTCCTTCAAAGGAATTTTAAATATCTCTCTGATTGAGGCCAGCCTTAAGATATTCACCTGTGGGTATAGGGTCCCCTCCCTTCTTGCGAAGATATTCCCAGATGCTTCCCCGCTGTGTTTCCGAAAGTGCAATCATATAGGCACAATGTACCATGTTTGGTGGTCTTGCCCACGAATAAGGAGCTTATGGAACAAAGATTTCTCTGATTCGCAAAGTAACAACCTTTCAGATTCCTCAAAATCCAGAGATAGCTCTGAATCTGAAAGTGGATAAGGTTGATAAATATTCCCAAAAATTGATCTTTTTTATTTTGCTAGGCACCAAAATTACAATAGCATCCTGCTGGAAAAAGCATATGGTTCCTTTCACAGCGGTGAAGCATAAAATATCCTGGATTATGGCACAGGAAAAGATAGTCAGCATTATACAAGACAAAGCCTGGCTTTTCGAACTTACCTGGGAGCCCTGGGCCAAATACTGCCACATCCCCTTATATCCTGGCGCTAGCTACCCTGACTAACGTGCGTTCTGAGTGACTCTATTGTAACCCCTTACCACCTGATCCCTTCTCCCCCCTCTTTCTCTCCCTCTTTTTGTCTCCCTATTTTCCCTTCTTCTTATCTCACTGACCCATACTGGGTCTTCTAAGTTTTAGTCTATCCTAAGATTTTAATAGTACCTTACATTGGCGGTGTAGGGAGTTACCTCATTGCTGCGAAGGCTCTTCGGAGTCCATGTTCTTTGAGCTTCTTAGGCCTCCCCTCAGTCCCATCTCCCTTAGTGTTTTAGTGGACACTTGACTATGTTCATATCTAGTCATAAGTTTTCAGGTTATCAGTTCAGTGTTGAGTTTCAGGGTGCGCCCCGTTGTGGCAACTTTGTCTGGAGTCGGGGGTTCGGGGGGGGGGGGGGGGAGGTCCCATGGCCACAGCATGTTCCCTTTTGGGGTGGCTGTGGGTGCTTCTTCTTACCCTTGTCGCCCCGCAGACCAAAGGGTTTTCTGTCAATTTTCTCAAATGCACCTAGTTGCCTCAACAAATTGTTCTCTCTGTCTTATAAATTTGATAGAATTTGCATGGTTATTGATTTAACTCCATCTTTCTAATGTGATTTGATATTTCTTGATGTACTTCATGACATGAATACTTTCATCACATAATATGTTGATCAATGTGGACCGTTTTGCTATGTCTCGCACTTGAAATTCATGTACCTGTTGTTCCCTTCTACCTTCCTTTCTGGAATGTAGGCTACATTTGTACTTACTAAACTTCTAATAAAAATGTATTAAAAGCTAAAAAAAAAAAAAAAGGGAGCATTAAAAGCTTACAGCATGCATGAGGACAAAGAGGACATTCACAGCATATTACAGTCATGGTAATTATGGAATGAAGACATTAATACAATACATTAGCAAACATTAAATACATAGAATGTGATGTTAAAGGATAAAACTTACCCAAATATAGTCCTTCTGCAGGACTTGAATGATGGCAGAACAGGTTTCTGGAATAAAGATTCCCAGAGCCTGGGGGGAGATCCCAGTCGTGAACTTGAGGTCCTGGAGACTTCTACCCATTGCCAAGTACCGCAAGGTGTCATGTCGATGAGCCTTTGCTTGGGAGAGATGGCTTGCCACATGCAGGTGTCCTGCTTAGTAATATAAGGGGCCAGCAAAGCCAATAGACAGTGAAAGATGGGGTCCGTCATCCAGAGATAATTCCTGAAATCATCAGGATTGTTCTCCTGGAGCTTCGGCAGCAAGGGCATATGACAGAATTGGTCACGATTAAGCAACCAATTCTTGGTCCAAGACCTCCTCCTCTCCCTGTTCATGGACTGGGGAGGAGGAGGAGAGATTGTGCTGTTGTTGAGCTTGAAGTTATTGCTTTGACTTGGGTCAAAGTAATAACTTCAAGCCCAACAACAGCACGATCTCTTCAATAAGAACGCAACATGGCTAGTAGATGAACAGCTGCTCAGAACGAACTGACAGAACGCACTGAAAATCAGAAAGGACCTGACAAGCATGACCTGAAAATTAAAAACGACCAGACAAGCACGCACTGAAAATCAGAAGTGAACTATAAATAGAATACACTGAAAAAACTATATGACCTGACAAGCACGCACTGAAAAACAAATACGAACCGACAAGCACAACCTGAAAAAGCAGAAACTAACTGAAAAGCACGAAGCTGAAAAGCATGAATTGTCACTCAAACTTCTACTAACACAAGATAAACACGAGATTAGCAGAAGGAGCCCAAAGGGTGGCGCACAACTATTGAACTTCCTTTTTATGGGCTCGTCGTACGTCTTGTATGTCACCACGTTCTTAATTGTTGGCCAACATTTGTGTGACCATATGAATGCAAGACAAGTAGGGGCCAACACCATTTGAACAAAATTCCACAGTTTTGTTGTCAGAAAGTCTGATCATGTGTACGCAGCATTAGAGTGAAGTTATGGGCTCTTTGTAGAAATGGGAACAGAGGGGCACTGGACTGAGTGCAGTATAAATCATATATTTAATAAAAACAAGTAGTAACTCACGAGTTCAGTATGTGGTGAAAATCGCAAGTCCTGGAGTCTCATAAACGTTCTGTTTGGCGTCCTGTTTTCCATTTGCAGCCTGGGGCACTGGTGTGATCTTACAGGGATCCAGAGGAGGCTGGGAACCAGGAAGCAGGAAACGAAAAGCAGCTGGACGACCGTACTGAACTCATCTAATATAACCTGTGAGTTATTACTTATTTTTATTAAATATATGATTTATACTGCACAGAGTCTGGTGCCCCTCTGTTCCCATTTCATTCACTTGAATAGGTTATGCTTGGCAGGTGCTACACCTACCAGTCATGACAGGGTTTACAACTCCTGCTGCGGTTGCGACATGTGTACACCGATGGCCACTGCAGCTAAAGGGGACTGCATTTACTTGTGCTCCCTAGTGACCCAAAATCAACCAGCAGCAGGCTAAAACCAACATGATTTCACAGAGTCGCTTCAGATGTAAAGGGATCCTGACAAATATGTCAGGATCCACCCATATGCCTTTCAGGCAGCTGGTTCAGCCTCTCAGAATGCAACTGGTAGACTGAGCCAGCTGCTCCCACCTTTGCCCTTGGCACTCTAGTGAGCACTGTACTGGCAGAGCTGGTGATTGCGAGTTGAGAACTGAGCCATCAGCAGTTATGTGATCACTCAGTTTCTGGACTTAGAGCCAGTGGGGGACAGCTTGCATTATGGGGCTGATGCTAGCAGTGCCAGCAGGTAAGTATGTATGTTTGTTATTTAGGTTCCCACACTTTAATGGAAGCACAACCGAAATAATGGTGACACATATTTATCATCCAGCAGCCATCCGTGTACAATAAACGCACATATTGGGGGTCATTTACTATAGCGCCGAAAAATGATCCTGCAGTCCCAGAAAATAGCACCCAATTAAGGCCAATTAAGACTTCAACTCTCAGAAGCTGGGTGCTAATGCAAATGGAAAGCAGCACTATTGCCGGCAAACATGCCTGTCAGATCATATATGCGGGAATAGTGGAAGCCAATGGGGCTCGAACCTGCAAAATCCAAAGTTCTCACTGAAGGCTTATATGCAAGTTCTTTGCCATAAAAAGTGTATGGGGACCTGGGTCCTGTCCCAGGGGACATGTATCAATTGGAAAAAATGTTTTTGGAATGGCCGTTTTTTCAGGAGCAGTGATTTTAATAATGCTTAAAGTGAAATAATAACAATGAAAAATTCCTTTAAATATTCCGGGGGGTGTCTATAGTATGCCTGTAAAGTAGCTTTCCCGTGTTTATTACTGTACCGCAGCAAAATGACATTTCTAAAGGAAAAAACAACATTTAAAATTTCTCGCGGCTGTAATGAATTGCTGGTACCTGGGACTATCGAGTAAAAATCAAAGAAAAAAAATGGCATAGGTTCCTCCCACCAGTCCATACCAGGTACTTTGAATCTGGTATGGAAATTAAGGGGAACTCCACACCAAAATGTAAAAAAAAAAATGTTGAGGGCATGTGGCCTGGTATGGTTCGGTGGGGGGTGCTCCCCCACGCCATTTTTTTTTTTAGTATTGGCGTGGGGGGTCCCCTTCGGCTCCATGCTAGACCCAAAAGGCCTGGTATAGACTTGGGGAAGAACCCCACGCCATTTTTGTTAAATTTTGGCGTGGGGGTTCCCCTCCAAATCAATACTAGACCCAAAGGGCCTGGTATAGATGGGGGGGACCCCATACAGTTTTTTTTGCGTTTTGGGCTGGCCTTTTTTTTTTTACTTTCAGTGGGGAAGCCGCTGACAGCTGATGGTTGTTACGGACGTGTCAGCTGGCTTCCTGGCCCCCTAGTTAGCAACCAGCTATATACAGTGTGAAAATAATAACCGCAAAACACAAAAAAAATCGCATCACAAACTTGAAATTGGTTAACCGCAAATCGCATGAAAAAAGTCCGCAGCCATTTCCAAAAATGCACTGGCCATAAAACGCATAGATGTGAACTAGTACCATAGGAAACCATGTTAAATGGACTGTATAGTGTTTCTGCAAACTGCAAAATGCACTAAATAATGCATAGGTGTGAACCTAGAGTCAGGGCCTGTTCACACTGGAGCGATGCGGGAACCCTGCGAATCCAGTGCGGGTTCCCGCGTTGCATACAACTCGAAGGCAGTTCACACTGCCATATGCGAACTGCTGGGAGTGTCAGTAGAAAGCTAATGACACCCCCAAATCAGTTTGCATATCGCAAAGTGAACTGCAAATTCAGACAACACCCATGCAATCCGATTCTGCTGTGGACCAAAAAAAGGGTCCTGTTTGAGTTTGGTCCGAATGCAATGCAAATTCAACCATACAATCTGTATGGCTGAGTTTGCATCACACAGACATCGGATGTGATTTGCAGTGCGGGGTAAATCACATCCGATGTCGGACAGCACAGCAGTGTGGCCCCTTTCACACTTGTGCGACTTGCCCTGCGACTCCTGTGTCCATAGACCTCAAGATTACACTGGCATTGCTTCAAATCACATCAAATTCATGCTAAAAGGGCTGCAAAATTGTGGGATTTGCAGATCGCACAAGTGTGAAAGGGGCCTTATGGACCTCGAGTTGTATGGAAAGTCGTTCAAGTGTGAAAGGAACCTAATGAGATTCATTGATAACACCTTTGAATTAGACACCATTTGAACTTGTGTGACCAATTCCTGTGTAATCTTGCAGTATATGGACCTCAAGTCGCATCAAAGTCAAACCAAAGTAGTGCAGGGATGAATTTGACCCACTTGCAGGATGCACAAGTGAGAATAGGGCCCAATTCAAAGGTATTATCCATGAACCATTCACACTGCTGCAACCTGAAAGTCACACTATTTTGCTTCCACTTTGCTGCTGCAACTTGGCCCCAACTTCTGGGAATGCCTGTGTAATATTGCATCCTATGTATCTCAAGTCATATGAAAGTCACACCAAAGTAGTACAGGGACTACTTTGAAGTTGTTGCAACTTGAAGTAGCACAGATATGAATGGTTATCATAGAGAATCATGGGGTACAACTTGTCATGCAACTCGGAGGTCCAAATTTGCTGGAAAAGTCACCCAACTGTGACACAAGTCATATATAGTTTAATAGAAAGGAGCTCTAATTTATATTTACATAGTTCTTACTGATTAACATCAGCAGAACAAATGCAGGAAGTGATGTGTGCACATGGGCCAGAAGCAAATGTGTGGTGATGCCAAACAAATCAATGAACCCCACCCACAACAAATCTTACTACCACTTCCACCCCCCACATTGAGTAAGCACAAGTACATATCCTACACTGACCCGGCAAAGGAACAGCACCTCCTCTGCTAAAGAGGAACCTTTCCATGTCTGCCTAGATGGAGATCCTCACCAGCACAGGAACTTCCGGGTGATTACAATGACTCATTTATGGGTCAGAAGGTGAAACCACGCTCTTTTGATTGCAGCTGTGAATATTTGATTGCAACCACGATTAGAATTTTTTATTTTTGTTTATTTGCAGATATGCAAATCTGTATTTCTACACATAATATTTGAAGGTAAACGTAAGGGAGTTTGATAAGAAATGGTGTCCCTGGGATAGCAGAAGCTGAATTACAAAGGCCCGATTTGAGCCCTGGTTCACACCAACAGCTGGAGGAAATCGTAAAAGATAAGCGGAACTCACACGATTTCAGTCCCGCTTGTCAGTCCTGACTGCGGGGGGAATTTCAGTCACATCTGTGCAGGTTTCTGCACTGATGTCAATTTAAAAAAAAAAAAAATAATCGCACCCCAAAGTCACCAAAAAGTAGTACAGAAACTACTTTTGGAAATTGCAACCAATTAGAATGGTGCAATTGCCACCTATTTGACATGTCAAATCGCACCAATGTGAACCAGGGCTGACACATACAACACTGCCTATCCACCAGCTGAATTCATTACCTGCAATTCTCCTCAGCTGTTATATAAGATTCCCCCTTTATCATTTACTTTCAGGTGCGCTGGAGATTAGTTTTTTGGTGCACAAATACATATAGAAAGTATAAGATATAAACAAAAGATTGCACTGCCCCAAACCACCACCCCCAAAACTGATGAAAAAGAAAAAAGAAGGAAAAAAAAAAAAACAAAAAAAAAACAAAAAAAAAAAAAAAAAAAAAAACACACACACCACACACAAACTCAATAATTTTGTTTTTGCTGGCAAAATTAAAGTACATTAATGTACTAGCTTCAAAACAATTTCTACAGGATATATGGTGTTACATTTAGCAAAATAGTTAGCAATTGGGTTTTAAGGGCCCTCTCATAGGAGCTTACAATCTAAAATTTGTCTAAACCCTAGAGTGGACACAGCTTTACCTTCGGTGTATAACGGGCAACACATCACATTTCTACCTGCAAGATTATAGAAACATACTTAACAGTCATTCTTACAAAGCATTCCAACATATTATTTAAAAATTCACGTATTCCAAAATACCCACCACCAGCCCACATTCCACACACATACATAAATTGGTGAGTATGTTCTGCTGGAAGCTGCATTTCTGTGTACACGATTAAGCAATAAGATCAAAGAGTAGAAGGTCAGCACATGCTCCAAAACCATGTTGGTATGTCAGACAGGAACAATACACACACAACATTGACAGCATGGCCACATAAACCCACTTTTGATTGAAAAAATGCACAAGAATTTCAGCAAACAAACAGCCCCAGCTGGGCGTTTGTCAATATGCACAATATCATTCCTTCTTCCCCCATAAATCACAGTAAAAAACCTGGCCTCCTCAGGCCAAACGAACCCCTCCCCCCACTGCAGCCCTTTATATAAGAGAGGTTGTATTGTTAGCACACTGACACACGCCCAATAGAAATACACGCCCACCAGTATCTTTCAATCTGTCTTTTCATGTATGTCTAAAGTGATTGCACCTGATGAGCAGGAACACATAATACTATTTGCAACTGTGTTAACCCTTGGCTATGTGCATCAAATCTCCAACTACAGGCCAAAGATCGAAGTCCATTTGCATCCACATAAACAAAGCAACAGTTTTCTAAGCATATGTACCTGTGCAGTGTAAACCCTACAATTTTAAATGTCCAAGTCCCTGGGCATGATTAGTGCTAACAAACATTACCATCAGTCCCTGGATGCAATGAGCTTCCAATTTAAAGTCCAAAACTAACTTTCTTACATTAGAGACTATTTTGACAGGAGACAAATGAAATGCCAGCATGTCTTTGGATAGTGGTGAGAAACCCACACAGGGAGAACATATAAACTTCAACACAAGCAATAGCACGTAGGGGAATTGAACCAGCAACCCCAGTGCTGCTAGACAGAATTGCTATCCACTTAGCCAGCAGGCAGCCTCACACAGGTTATCTGCATCTCTGTGGTGTGAACCAGCCCTAAGTCCATAGCCATGTTTAGTGTCACAAGCAATATACAATATATTGGCCTATGTATTGGGACGCCTGCCTTTAAATGCATATGAGCTGTAATGGCATCCCAGTCTTAGTCCGTAGGGTTCAAAATTTATTTGGCCAACCCTTTGCAGCTATAACTGCTTCAACTCTTCTGGGAAGGCTTGTGGAATGTTTGACCATTCTTCCAAGTGCATTTGTGAGGTCAGGCACTGATGTTGGATGAGAAGGCCTGGTTTACAGTCTCCTCTCTAATTCATCCCCAAGGTGTTCTGATGTGTTGAGGTCAGGACTCTGTGCAGGCCAGTCAAGTTCATCCACCCCAAACTAACTCATCAATGTCTTTATGGACCTTGCTTTGTGCACTCATCTAAATCTTTTGGTGGAGGGGGGGATTATGATGTGGGGCTGTATTTCAGTGGTTGGGCTTGGCCTCAGCATCAGCATCAGCATACCAAGACATTTTGGACAATTTCATGCTCCCAACTTTGTGGAAACAGTTTGGGGATGCCCCTTACTGTTCCAACATGACTGCACACCAGTGCACAAAGCAAGGTCCATGAAGACATGGATGAGCGAGTTTGGGGTGGAGGAACTTGACTGGCCTGCACAGAGTCCTGACCTCAACCCGATAGAACACGTTTTGGCTGAATTAGAGCAGAGACTGTGAGCCAGGCCTGTTCATCCAACATCAGTGCCTGGCCTCACAAATGCACTTCTGGAAGAATAGTCAAACATTCCCATAGACACACTAAACCTTGTGGACAGCCTCCCTAGACTTCCCAGAAGCTGTTCTAGCTGCAAAGGGTGGGCCAAATCAAATTTTAACCCTATGGACTAAGACTGGGCTGCCATTAAAATTCATGTGTGTGTGTAAAGACAGGCGTCCCAATACTCTTGGCTAGATAGTGTATCTGGCAAGATTTACAATGATGGTGGAACCCTCCTACATATAAATACTGCATTTAGACAGTTTTAGGACCTGGGAAATGAGACAACTTCTCTACATGAAGTGGCATGTTTGGGATTTGAACCCAGACTCTCAGAGACGCTAAGCAAAAATTCTAGCACAAGTTCTTTGGACATACAGGTGATGGAATTACATTGCTCAAGAGTTATTCTTCCTGATTTATTCTGTGATATTTGCTGGTTCTTTGTGGGCGAGTATAGAATAGTGATATTACCTTCACATTTTTGGGAATTACATTTTGATTTCTGATGTTGGTACACATATCACATTTTTTGGGCTCAAATTATGATTATTTGGAAATAATAAAAAGCACAAAAATTGTGACTAATTTTAAATTTGCATCAGCAATGGTATTGTTTGTGCTTTGTAAAGACACCTGTGCGAGTTTGCGTAAAGATTGTTGTGAGATGGAGATAAACAAGTGAAAGTGACAAAGAAAAATATATTTTAATAGATTAAGATTAAAGATTATATTTTAATAGTTTAAGTAGAAGCAACAATGTTGCAAAGGAAAATAAATTTCAGAGGAAGATACATTTCATCTCAACATTAAAAGGATTTATTTGGGGAAGTTACAATTGTACCATTAGAATCAATGGCTAAAACTTGCATTGGACTATAATAGCGCCAATTTTCACTCCCCAAAAAATTTCTTTAAACACAGCACTCATTCTGGTATTTACTATAGCGCCCTGTAAAAAAGACACTGGAGCTAAAATGAGAGCTATTTGCAGGTCTGAGCATGCTCAGTTGTGTTGACACCTAGTTGTACAAAAACGGGGAATTTATCTCTTCTCAGAATTTTAAAGATATTTCAGTGTAGAAATTACTTTTTCACATAGTTTAAAAGCAGATTATCTTTAAATAATATACTGCATATTCAGTACTATTTAGGCAATTATATTATGCTCTAAACATTATTTCCATGAGCACTACTCCAGGTTTTAGCAGAGTAAGGGATTGGGCGCTATTTGGTTTCAGGGAACTATAGTAAATTCAATTTCGGGAGTATTTTTTTTACCACCGCTATAGTGAATACCGTGTTAGTGCTAATTTGCAGTAATTAGTTCTGCAGTGCTATAGTAAATGACCCCCATTGTTTCTATTAATTAATGTCAATTTTTGGCTATACAAAAATATATATATATGTATATGAAGCGCTTACCCCCGAAGGAGCGGCTGATTAAAACATTATATCCGTAATTCACGTTCACCACCCAACCCTCACAGCCCATAGATTCAAAACCGACAGTCCTTAATGCTTTTTCTCTTGTGTTATTCATTAACATAAACTGGGATGGAAGAAGGACTTCCTCTGAGGTGCTCTTTGTTACATTATCATCTTCCAATTGCTCTTACAGGAAAACTGTTATGTCTCCAGGAGATCTTTCTCTCTCTCGAGGTTCAGAAAGGAGAATTCATATTGTCATTTGACTGTATATAGTGTTGCTGCATCATTAAGCTATAAATTATGTTTGTTCCGGGTTAGCTGTACGCATGCGCCACCTACTGGCCAAACATTAATACCATTTGTAATAATACCTTTAACCTTTAAAGGATGTGACATAAAAATCATCACATCCGCTTTAGTCAGGAAGTGAATACCCCCTAGGGATCAGCATTTTCAAGATTATCCCAGCTGCCTAGATGTAATCTCTTCCCATCCATGGCATCGGAGGTAAGCAATCTTCCCCTTCCTCCTCCACAGGCTATTAGGGAAAGCAGCAGCATTTCAGTTGTTATTTTATATGATGTTTACTATTGTATGGTAATGTTATATTATTCTTGTTATTTTCAGTTTTACCGCATATCACGTGTGTCATTCACACTTGTATTAAAATCTGCAACATGCCAATAAAGACACAGACTAGAAACAGCAGTCTATTATTGTGTACGCAGAAAAAGGTTATCTGCCTGCATAGCTACCCATAGACTCCGGGAGTATGGGGAGCGAGGCCAGGACAGTAAAACTCCGTCCAGGAACACTACAGATGCAGTGCACAGATGCACTACAGTGCAGAAGGGGAAGAGGTTTGGCCACACGGAAGAGCTACAGTCTGCAATCGACTATACAGCCACTTTCATACAGCCAAGCAGCACACAGAGACTGCAGCCCTACATGCTTAATGCTCCCACAGGCCACTACTCAGTCAAGCAGCCATGTCACACAGTAGCACATCCTCACTCAAAACCAGACCACAAGTTTGCGGTTCCAGCAAGTCGGTGACAGCAAGTGTTGCAGCCGCCATCGCCCGTGGGAAAGCCGAAGCGGCAAAGACACGAGCTACCTTTGCTGAACAAGAAATGCAGTTGAAGTTAGAAGGGGCCTCACTAGAAGCCAAGCGAGCGCAAGATAAGGCCTCATTAGAAGCCAAGCAAGCACAAGATAAGGCCTTGCTAGAAGCCAAGCAAGCGCAAGATTAGGCCTCACTAGAAGCCAGGGAAGCCTCTATAAAGCTTGAACAAACACGTCTGGATGTCGCATTAGAGAAGCTCACTACAGAAAGGGAAGCTGCTACTGCCATAGCTGAAGCAGAAGCCCTGGAAGCAGCCATGAGCCTCAGTGGTGAACGCAGCAATGTGCTTGGCTCCGAACAAGCAGAGCCGAATCTCTCACAATGCACTTCAGAGTATTTGCACCAACACTTCAAATCAACCTACAATACCTCTCCTCTACAGGGAATAGACGGTGTCCTAGGAGAAACAGACCAAACACTGCAGGTAACAGAGCATGAGAGCAACCAAACTGCTTAGAGCTGCAAGCAGCAGAATTCTCCCCAGCACGTTACAGATCAAACCTACATCTCTGCACGCCATGACCCTTGACCTCCAAACCAGCATCAGAATAATCCTACTACACAACGGTACGAGACAAGAGGGCCTAAAGCAGAAACTTCTGACAGGTATGGTCGCACACCACACTCCCACTACAGTAGTGAATCGCCAACATGCTCTAACACCAACCAAGTTATAACAGACTTTGCCACATTCTTTGTCAGATGAGATTTAATCACAAAAGGACTTGTAAAGTTTAACGATCGGCCAGAAAATTACAAAGCCTGGCGATCGACCTTTCAAAATACCATAAAAGATCTAGACCTGTCTCACTCCGATGAAATAGACCTCCTAGTCCAATGAAGACTCTGCTGAACATGCCAGTAGAATCAGGAACATTGACATAAAACAACCAGAGACTGGTCTTAAAAAGATTTGGAGCAGATTAGAAGAGTGCTATGGCTCGACAGAGACTATAGAACATGCACTTTTTAAAAGGATTGAGGACTTTCCCAGAATACCTAGCAAGGGTTATCACAAACTACGAGAATTAGCTGACTTGCTAGAGGAACTACTTCTTGCTAAAGAGGAGGGAGACCTGCTGGGTCTCGCCTCCCTGGATGCGGCCAGAGGGATTAAACCTTTAATTCTGAAGCTTCCTTATGACCTACAACAAAGATGGGTCACATATGGTTCTAAACTAAGAAAAGGTTCCAGGTACCATTTACACCATTCAGCGTTTTCTTGAATGATCCCAGCTTTGACTTTATACTGCCATCAGCCACGCCCCCTAGCTTCAAACAGCACAGGATACCAGTGACAGTGAACAAGTCTCATGTTTCTCCTACAGATTTTTCCTATAGGTCTTCCAACAGTGTTCACCCAGAGGACAAAGTTGGAGACCCTAGCAAGCAGTGCCCTCTACCAAAATGCAGGACCTTCAGGGAGAAGTCTCTAGAAGATTGCAAAGCCTTCCTAAGAGAGAACCGCATATGGTTCAGGTGCTGTTCATTCACATCACACTTTGCCAAGGACTGCAAGGTTAGTGTGACAACACAGACCACAACTCAGCACTTCATCCAGGCCCTGCTTCTTGGACCGCCCAGAGAGCTGGCAATACCAACGAGCATGGCGGGGAGCAAGAGAACACTGGTTCAAACATCTCAGTGGTTACCTCACAGTGTACTGAGGTATGCAAAGATCCTGCAGGTGGTAGGTCTTGTTCAAAGATCTGTCTTATTAGAGCTTATCCAATGGGTCACAGAAACAAAGCTGTCAAGATGTATGCGCTCTTAGATGACCAAAGCAGCCACTCTATGGCTAAATCCACATTCTTTGACACCTTCGGTGTTAGGGGTCCAAGCTCCACTTACTCTCTAAAGACTTGTGCGGGTACTGTTGAGACGGCGGGGAGAAGAGCCACTGCCTTTTGTGTAGAGTCCATAGACGGTCGGACTCGCCTACCTTTACCCACCATACTCGAGTGCAATCAGATTCCAGACAACGGTCAGAAATCCCTACACCAGATGCAGCAATTCACCAGCCTCATCTAAAACACATGGCCTATCTCCTACCAGAATATGACGAGCAGGCCAAGTTGATGCTGCTCCTAGGAAGAGACATTCTGCAGGTTCATAAAGTAAGAGAACAGATTAATGGTCCCCGCAATGCTCCCTTCGCCCAAAGACTTGACCTGGGGTGGGTCATCATAGGAGACATCTGCCTAAAGACTGTGCACAGACCCACCACGGTCAGTAGCATGTTCACTAACGTACTTGACAAAGGACGCCCTTCCTCCTTGCAACCATGTCACTACAGCTTCATCATAAAAGAGCTTCCAGGTAGTACTCACATACCTTGAGACAGCCAAGGAAGAGTCAAACAATTGGGTCACACCTCTCCCATTTAGACCTCATAGACAGCGTCTACCTAATGACAAGGAACAAGTCCTTAAACACTTTGACTCTCTGCCAACGCAATGTAGCCTTGGACTACTCTGGGACTTAAAGTCAGACACCTTCACCTTCCAGGTTAATCGGGAAGAAAAGCCCTTTACACGCAGAGGCGTTCTGTCAACCATAAACTGTCTGTATGACCCCCTAGGGTTTGTAGCTCCAGTCACCATTGAGGGTAAAGCACTTCTCAGAGACCTGATTCAAGAGACAGTGAACTGGGATGATCTACTTCCCCCCCGAGAAAAGAGATCAGTGGACAGAGTGGAAAACTTCCCTGACAGCCTTGTCTAATTTAAAGGTCCCTCGACCATATGCTCCTGTACTGTCTACAGAAGTCCAAGACCAAAGACTTTGTGTTTTCTGCTATGCTTCTGTCAAAGCAATCGCTGCTGTAGCTTACCTCAGGACCAAGGACATGAAAGGACAGTGCCATATAGGTTTTGTCATGGGAAAAGCGAAACTTGTCCCACTCCCAGAACACACAATACCTAGACTGGAACTTTGTGCCGCAGTGTTAGCTGTGGAGTTAGCCGACACGATTGCTAGAGAGATGAACCTAGAAATCAAAGACACCGAGTTCTACACTGACAGTAAAGTTGTCCTGGGGTACATCTACAACGAAACCAGACGCTTTTACGTCTACGACAGTAATAGAGTGTTGAGGATTAAGAGATCCACACACCCAAAACAGTGGCACTTCATTCCAACTAAACACAATCCCACAGACCTAGCAACTAGAGCTGTCCCAGCCAACTGTCTTTGGGACACAACATGGTTTACAGGCCCTGCATCCCTGTACAATTCAGAACACAACATTTCTGAATCGGAGACCTTCAGCTTGATAGATGCAGTCAAGGATGAATAAGTTCGTCGACAAGTGTCTGCATTAGTCACTGTGACTTCACAAAACCAACTCAAATCTCATTGGTTCTCCAGGTTTTCCACATGGAAATCACTCATTAGAGCCATTACTTCCTTATCCCACATAGTCCTTTTCCGAAAGGAATGGGCTAACTGCAAAGGCTGGCACCGCTGTAAAAATACATACTCAGTGACTGACCTAGAGCAATCAAAACATCTGATCATTTACACTGTGCAACAAGAGACAGACTGTATTAACAACAAAAGGCCAATCCCTAAAGACAGCGTCCTAAGGAAACTCGATCCATTCCTCGACAGCAGTAACCTGTTGAGAATAGGAGGTCGCCTTAAAGAAGCTACCTTGGAGTATGACGAGAAGCATCCTCTCATTCTCCCAGCTCAGCACCATGTCACTGCCCTGCTTGTACAACACTATCACATACAAGTTAAACACCAAGGCTGGCTATTCACTGAAGGAGCTTTGAGGGTTGCTGGACTGTGGATAATAGGAGCAAAAAGATGTGTGAGCAAGTGTATCTTTAATTGCGTTACCTGCCGCAAACTCCGTGGACTCTTACAAACCCAAAAGATGGCTGACCTTCCACCTGACAGACATAACTCAGATCCTCCCTTTACAAGTGTGGGCCTTGATGTATTCGGTCCTTGGTCCGTTACCACTCGCCAAACCAGAGGAGGCCACGCCAGCAGCAAACGCTGAGCAGTTATTTTTACTTGTATGACTGTTCGAGCTGTTCACATAGAGTTGATTGAATCAATGGACACTTCCAGCTTTATCAACGCTCTCAGGCGCTTCATTGCCATTAGAGGCCCTGTTGAGCACATCCGCTCTGATAGGGGCACCAACTTTGTTGGAGAGGCCAAGGAACTTCAGATCCTTTCCAATCTAGACAACAACAGTGTGGAAAGGTATCTCAACCAACAGGGATGTACCTGGACATTTAACCCTCCTCATTCTTCTCATATGGGTGGTGCGTGGAAAAGAATGATAGGCGTAGCCCGCAAGATTTTGGATTCTATTTTCCTTCAAATGGGGAATGCCAGACTCACGCATGAATGTCTGTCTACCTTCAGCCATCATAAATGCTAGACCTCTGATTCCAGTTACTAATGATCCAGAGGAACCCATGTTGTTGACACCTGCAACTCTACTCACCCAAAAAACCAACACAGTCAGTGCTCCAAATGGAGAGTTTACTGATAAAAGACCTTTTCAGACGTCAATGGAGACAGGTGAAATGCCTAGCCAACACTTTCTGGAACAGATGGAGGAGATATTACATCCAAACCCTACAACTCAGAAATAAGTGGCAAGTTAACAAACCAGACCTGAAGTCAGGAGATGTGGTGCTCGTCCAAGACTGCCAAGCACACAGGAATGACTGGCCTTTGGGACTTATCACACAGACATTCCCAAGCAAAGATGGACATGTCAGGAAGGCGGAAGTTAAGACTTCCAAACAGGGTGAAGTAAAGTAATTTCTCAGACCCATATCGGACTTGATTTTACTTGTGTCCAATAACGCTGTTAGTGGTGTTGGTTAACGCCAGACGGGGAGTGTTATGTCTCCAGGAGACCTTTCTCTCTCTCGAAGTTCAGAAAGGAGAATTCATATTGTCATTTGATTGTATATTGTGTTGCTGCATCGTTTAGCTATAAATTATGTTTGTTCCAGGTTAGCATGCGCCACCTACTGGCCAAACATTAATACCATTTGTAATAATACTTTAACCTTTAAAGGATGTGACATAAAAATCATCACATCCTCTTTAGTCAGGAAGTGAATACCCCCTAGGGATCAGCATTTTCAAGATTATCCCAGTTGCCTAGATGTAATCTCTTCCCATCCATGGCATCGGAGGTAAGCAATCTTCCCCTTCCTCCTCCACAGGGTATTAGGGAAAGCAGATAGTCATTTCAGTTGTTATTTTATGGTTCAATTAGATTTTATTAATTTTTCAACAAATATATGACAAAGTAACAAAGAAAAAGTTTAAACAATGCCAGTAACCTGACATCGGGTCTCCTGGTATATCAAAATATAAAGATACAAAAGTCAGAATAGTGCAATCACGTGATCGAACAATGATCACTTGAAATATAACTTTATATGAAACCCATGCATGTGTGACAGTTGATTCGTAGAAATTATATACCCTGGTCCGGGGAGCCCCATTGGGAACCTTCTGCAACCTCGGACACAAGGGGAATGAGTAGAAAAACTGGGACTAGTAGCTGTTAAATATATTATCTATAATAAAGTGCAGTAAATTTTAACATGCGGAGGGTAAGGAACCATAATAATCCCTCGTAGAGGGAAGGCAAACTTGAAGAATAGATTGCATCAATAGAAGATCGAAGGAGACTTAGAAAGAGAGGTTAAGGGTAAGAGGAAATCAGAGAGAAAGAAAAGAGAAAAATAGTTCGTAGAAGGACAGGGAGGGGGGAGGGGGTAGGGAGACAGCGAACCTCAGTCTATAAAATTAAACAGCGCCTGACTGAAGTTTTGCGGAAAGGCCATTTGTAACCCTTAGGAGGAAGTCGTCCAATTAAGTCTCTGTTTGAGTTTGTCTGAAGTGGAGTAATGCCTCCACACACGCCAGACATATGAAAATTTGGCTTGTTTGTCCAAAACATTGGCCTGCATAATGTTGTTTACTTCACTGACCCACTCCACCAGGGACGGGGGCGTGGCGGTTTTCCAGTGCCTGGGTATAAGTTGCCTCCCTGCACTGATGAAAAACTTCAATAAACTATTTTTTTGTGACTTTATGGTCCCGGGTAGAATGGAAAGGAGGGCAATGGTAGGAGAAGGCAATAGAGGCTTGTCATAGATATCTGCATAGATCTGGAAGATCTGTGTCCAAAATGGTAGAAGCACGTCACATTCCCACCAAATATGGAGATAGGTACCTTTCATTGAGTTGCATCTCTAACACATATCTGAACTAGAAGGGAATATGACCCTGAGAGTTGTGGGGACCCGATACCACCTAGATAGGATTTTATAATTTTTCTCCTGCATATAGCTCGAAATTGAGGTCTTATTAGTGAAAAGAAAGGCTTTACTCCATTCTGCCTCGGTTATTTCAATCCCAACCTCCGCTAACCATTTTGTAGTATAATTAGGAAGAGCTCCATGAGTGTGTTCTAAAATTGATTTGTATATAAGAGATAAAGTGTGTTGTGGAGTCATCGATAGAGTACAGAGATGTTCAAACCCAGTCTGGGGCCTATGGATTTGCTTAGAATCGTGGATCTGTTTACAGTAAGCGTTAAGGTGCCTACAAGTGAGCCAAGTCACTTTGGAGGTTGCATCTGTTGGGGTGGATGTAAAGGTACCTAGGGTGTTGTCAACAAAATGCCGTGCCGTGGGCCAAGAATCTCTATTGTAATTGTCTATAAGGTGGGTGGAGTGACCTTCCGGGAATTTTGGGTTGTCAAACAAAGGAGTAAGGGGGCTGGGTTCAGAAGATAGTGAATAGTTGTATTTCCTCCGGTACCAAATCGCCAGGGCGTCTCTGGTAAGGGGGGACAGCATTGTGATTGATTTAAACGAGTGATCGAATCCCCAGTGAAGCGCTCTTAGGTCGTACATGGAGAGGTCTTGCTCTATAAATGTGGTAGCTTTGATCATGGGGCAGGGAAACCATTCGAGGATACGGGAGAGGACTGCGGACATATGGTATAACTCAAAGGTAAACCTAACCCTCCTTTCATAATAGGAGAGCATAATAATTTATGTCTCAACCTCGGGTGGCTACCTCTCCAAACAAATCGAATGGCCATCGACCGAAGGGAATGGAAGAAGGCCGAGGGGAGGGCTATGGGGAGGGCCTGGAATAAGTATAGGAGTTTGGGGAGAATATCCATTTTTAGTTGCGTTAATACGTCCTACCCAGGACACAGCTAAGTCCATTTGTTCTTCCGTTAGGTGCTTACGTTTTTGGAGTAAGGGGCTAAAGTTCAGGGCATAAATATCCGAGGTGTGTTTCGGGATGGCCTACCTAAATAAGAAATTGAATTCGGTTTCCATTGAAATGAAAAATTAGATTGAAGGTTAGAGAGTGTGGATTGTGATAAGTATAGGTTAAGTGCTTCCGTTTTGGAGATGTTTAACTTGTAATTACTAAAACGACCAAATCTATCTATCTCTGTTAGTATAGAGGGTATAGAAATGTGAGGTTTGGTTACGTACAAGAGTAAATCGTCTGCATATAGAGAAAGTTTGCAGTGAGATGAGGGGGTCTGTATGCTCTGTCTGTATATTGGGATTAGATCTAATAGCTTGGGCAAGGTGTTCAATCACCAGAGCAAACAGGAGAGGGGAAAGGGGACAGCCCTGCCTGGTGCCGTTAGCGATCGTAAAGTTACATGATTGGGTACCATTAACTAAAATCGTGGCAGAGGGTGTAGAGTAGAGCGACATTATACGTGTCAACATTCTCGGACCTAGACCTATTTGGGAAAGTGTGGACTGAAGAAAAGACCAACTGACCCTATCAAAGGCCTTCTCTGCATCACACGAGAGGAGGCAGGCCGGTATATGATGACGTTGAGCAAAGGGGATTAAATGTATGGTCTTGGTGGTGTTGTCCCTGGCCTCTCGACCAGGGACAAAACCCACCTGATCTTTGTATATTAATTTCGGTAGCAGAGGGGAGAGACGTTAGCGAGAATTTTGGCATATAATTTTAAGTCGATATTTAGAAGGGATATCGGTCTATAGTTGGAACAGATGGACGGGTCTTTTCCGGATTTAGGAATGACTACAATTTGGGCTTGGAGTATGGAAGAGGAGGGATCTACCTTCCCATCAAATGCGTTAAAAGCTTTCACTAATAAAGGGGACAGTTGTGGTGCAAAGAGTTTGTAAAAACGGGAAGAAAACCCATCTGGGCCTGGGCTCTTGCCATTTTTGAGATTTTTTATGGGGGAGAGGAATTCCGTATCAGATAAAGAGGCCTCCAGATCCTCTGAATCGGATACCGAAAGAGATGGAAGTGCCATCTCCTGTATATAGGAGGATAAATCTAGCGAGGTAGGTGTGGTTGACCGAGTTTGAGGAGTGAGATTATATAATGTAGAGTAGTACTGGCGGAATTCTTCGGCAATAGCCGAGTTCTGCCTGATTTTACCTTTGGTGGGTGAGTTTATAAACTGAATAGGTCTTCTAGATTGGCGGGGTTGAAGAGTAGATGCAAGGCGTCTACCGCACTTATTAGCTTGGGAGTAATGAGTAAATCGGCCTTTGTCTCAGGCTATAAGAGCTTTCTCTGCGAAAATACGCAAGAGATCTCTTCTCGCATTAGAGAGTTCTAGGAGAGTCGAGTTAATAGGGTTATTTTTGTGTGATTCTTCTAAGTTGGCAATGGTGGCGAGGAGACGTGTCATATCTACAATACGCGCACGCTTCAGTCTAGCTCCGTGTTGAATAAGTTTGCCCCGAAGTACGCATTTGAGGGCTTCCCATTTCGTAAATGGATTAGTGGTGTCATGGGCGTGATCTAAAACGAAATGTTTAATGGACTGTGCTATGTCCTGGGAGCATACCGAGTCATTTAAAAGGTTGTCGTTTAGTCTCCAAGAGGGGCGTGGTCTGACCAAAGAGTGATTCCAATAGAAGCGGAGGGTGAAAAATCTAATAAAGATTGAGAAATAAAAAGAGATAATCCAGTCTACCATATGTGGCATGTGCAGGTGAGTAAAAAGTGTAGTCTTTAGTAGTGGGGTGTAGCATCCGCCATACATCCACAAGAGATAAGTCAGATAGGAATGTTCTCATTTTGGTCAGGGAGGTTGGGGAGATCGAGGACTTACCAGTTGAGGAGTCAAGATGAGGTATCAAGGTGACATTAAAGTCATGGACCAAGACTGATTACACCTAAAGTGAAAGCACAGTGTGTGCTGTGACCTTTGTCTCCCCCTTCAGTGCAGTACCCGGCAGGAAGAGCTAAGGTACAGGACTGCTGATTTATAAAAGGCTGTATGTATGTGTGTTTATATGTGTGTGCGCGCATGTATGTGTGTGTATGTATGTGTGTGTGCATGTGTTTATATATATGTGCATTTATATGTGTGTGTGTGTGTATATGTATATATATATATATATATATATATATATATATATATATACACATACAGTGCATGTGTGTGTGTTATATATGTGTATGTATGTGTGTGTGCGTACATGTGTGTTTACATGTATGTATGCACATTTTATTTATGCACTTTTAATCCTGACCCCGTATATGTGTACAATCAGAACAGATTTTTTTTCCCGCTTGTTCATAGTACCAGCTGAAAAATGCTGTTCCTCTAAAAAGCGATCCATGCTCAGATTGCTTTTCATAGGCATTTGACAGCCGATAAAGAGGCAATATGTTGCCTCCTGACCACCTGTCCATTTTCCTCTGGGGGGGAAATAGAGAAATTGGTTCCTTTATAAGCAGCCACCCACTTGCAACCAAACCCTGGCGTTCTGCCACCGAGCTCGGAGGAAAGGGCCCTGTCCTGGGGTCATGGGTTCATGGTTTCTTGCATCAGGACCCTGAAGGTTCTAGTTACGTCACTGGGTCAGAGAGTGCAGACATGATACAAGAGATTGACAGAGACTGCGTGCATGATACAAGAGATGGACAGAGGCTGTGGACATGCTACAGGAGATGGTCAGAGATTGCAGGCATGATACAAGAGATGATCAGAGATTACAGACATGATACAGGAGATAGTCAAAGACGGCAGACATGATACAAGAGATGTTCAGACACTGCAGACATTATACAAGGGATGGTCAGATAGACTGCGGACATGATACAAGAGATGGTCAGAGATTGTGGACATGATACACAAGATGGTCAGAGATTGCAGGCATGATACAGGAGATGGTTAGTGACTGCAGACATGATATAAGAGGTGGGCAGAGACTGCGGGCATGCTACAGGAGATGGTCAGAGATTGCAGACATGATACAAGAGATGATTAGAGACTGCAGACATGATACAAGAGATGGTCAGAGACTGTGGACATGATACAAGAGATGGACAGAGACTGCGGACATGCTACAAGAGATGGTCAGAGATTGCAGACATGATACAAGAGATGGTCAGAGATTGCAGAGCACTGGTCTCCCGCTGCCCACAGCAGCCTGTGAGGAGGACAAGCTCGGCCATCCAGTAATCCTCTTGGGATACTGGCCTGGCTTGCTCGGGTCTACTGCTGCCCGCAGCAGCCTGTTGTGAGGAGGGTGGAGGACAAGCGCGGGATGCAGACTCTGGTCTCCTGCAGCAGCCTGTGTGACATTGAGCCGAGGAGTAGGATTATCAGGGACACTTGCTCCATGTGTCTTGTCTCCTCTCATACAGCAGCCAGCTCAGCAAACGGCGATGCCGGGCGGCTGGGGATCATGTCAGCGGGAGCTAGGAAAAGAGGGCGTGGCTAACGCCCTCAGCTCTTTTTGGGTCCGTTCGGAGAGGCAGGGCACAGCATGGCGCGCAGATGAGGTCCTCCAAAAATTTATTATGCCAGTCGTAGTATCAATGCCGAATTGCGGACAGCTGAATCGTGATGCATCGATGCTGCGATTCAATTCAACACCCCTAATATATATATTTATTTTTTGTTTTGTTTAAATAATATATGTATTTTTTGGGAAATATATATATTATATATACTTTTTTTTGTGTTAAATGTGTGTGTGTTGTGTGTGAGTGAGGATCACATGCTCGTACATTCATATGTGGGATTGTGCTTTTTCTGTATATGGGCTCAGGAAGAAAATAGATTTCTTCCAGCACATGCCTTTACTATTGAGACACAGACTGGAGAAACACTTCTTTTCCAGATATAATCCGCTTGCTCTATCCCACATAAATAGTGGCTTTTCCAAAAAGGACTGTGGTAAAATCCTGGTTCCATACCCATTTTCTATCCTTATCTTACCAACTATCCCAGTTTAACTACTATTTGTGTGTGTTGTTTTTGGTATTGCTGTTTTTTTCCAAAGGTTGTCCTACTTAACGTTTTGCTAAAGCTTTGCTTATCAGTACTGCTTGGGCCTTAAACGAGGGTTGTACACCCTAAAAGCGTGTCCTGAAATTAGTCCAGAAAAAAAGTATCACAAGCAATACTCAACTGCATTATTTTTAGATAAAATCTGCCTGTTTTCTCCCTGTGAAATAGCAGACTATCAAACAAGCTTCAGAAACTCTGCTGCAAATACATGTCCTACTTAACACTTTGTTAAAGCTTTGCTTATCAGTACTGCTTGGACCTTAAAAGAGGGATGTACACCCTAAAAGCTTGTCCTGAAAATTTGAATGTTAGTCAAAATAAAAAAGGATCACAGGCAATATTCAACTGCATTATTTTTAGATAAAATCTGCCTGCTCTCTCCCTGTGAAATAGCAGACTATCAAGCTTCAGAAATTCTGCTGCAAATACATTATGTACAATGTCTTTGGTCTTCAGTCTCATATTAAAAGTCACTGTTACTTGTTTATTTTTTTTTAAAGAATTTGGTCTTTTTACATTTTTTTAATAAAAAATAAAAAAACCAGAGGTAATCAAATACTACCAAAAGAAAGCCTTTTTTTGTGGGAAAAAAATGCTAAAAATGTAATATGGGTATGGGTGTTGTATGACCGCGCAATTGTCATTCAAAAAGTCACAGCGCTAAAAGCTGAAATTTGGTCTGGGCAGAAGGGGGGTTTAGGTGTCCAGTAAGCAAATGGTTAAGCTTTGACAAAAAAAAAAATCAAAAAATGGAAGCTGATTGGTTTCTATGCAGAGCTGCGCCAGATGTTACACTCTCCAGTTTTAGTAAATCAACCCCAATTTCTCTGTCTGTCTACAATTTATTATTTTTCGATGTATAAAAACCATGCTTCATGACAGTGATTTTCAGGCAGGTAATCTGCTAAACTTAACACAAATCTTGCCTTTTGGCAGCACTCACATGACCTCTCACTAGTCAATTGGAAGCGTATGTATATTTGGTTCCAACAGAGGAGATTGCAACATATGGTCCAACAAAACTCAGAAATGTAAAGCCTAACATTTGGTGGCTGAAAAATAGCTAAACATCATATCAATAATATTGTCAGAAAATCTCAAACACCTGAATAATTATAGCCACACCAGCATAAAATACACATTACAGCATTCAAAGTCACATAGAAAAAATATGAACAATCTTTTGTTATCTTTATTATGCGTGCTGTAATTCTACTATTTTAAGCACTTAGAAATGTCACTTTTTTAATCAATAAAAAGTAACCAACAATACTATTTTTCAGTACAATACACTGTAAACCTTTCAGACCATAGTTTACGTCATATGGCACATACAAATGGCCTTTTGAGTCAATCAACAACAGATTCACATCTACAGTATGACATCTCATACTCATTTTAAAATTACATTTCTGTATTATCAGGGTAAAGTCATACCTCAATGGAATGCTGCAGTTAAATGTCTTCTCCAATGTCAGTATTTGTTTGACACCAGTTATGCTGAGTTTTCAGAACAGTCCATCTCTGCCAACTGAGCAGATGGCCTCCTGGCACTGAGAAATGTTTCATATTTCCTCCTGCGGTATTGTTTAACCTCGCCAAAGGATGTCTCAGGATTGAAATGCAGATGATCTTATGATCTCTTAAATTTGTTCATATTACAATATTTACTTAGATTAATTTTATTCATTAGTAGATTCTGAGATAGATGTTTGTTCAATATGCTCCATCTGCCGTCAATAATTTTTGAGGAGATGCAGAATGTTTGCATATGTTTTAAATTTCTTATGCTAGGAAGACATCAGTAGATGTTTGATGTATTAATGACAAGGGAATAGAAGAGGTTACTAATAATCTGTACAAAATGCATACATACTTGGATGAAATGGTATTTATGCACTATAAGATTCATTATTTCACACAATACTGAACACTGTATTGAATAAAAGTATTATGCAATATACATTATAAGGTCCTCTCTTCTAAACATGTATTAGCATGAGGGGGCATGTCCGGAGCATGTCTGAGTAAGGTGCATACCTCAGCAGCTCCCACATCTCAAACACCTTTACCACATTCAGGAACACATACAGTATTTTACAATTTACCATCCCCTTAATCAGTGGTGGCCAGTCCATAAGGGCCCCCAAAGTTCAGTGCCGCCCCCAAATAATTTATTTAAAATAAATTGTTCCACTGTGCGGGGAGCAGGACTAATAGCTGTCTATTAACTATTTTTTTAACAAGCATGTTATTCGAGCCTAAGGCTCTAATTGGCTTGTTAAATGCTGTGCTAGGGGTGCAGTGCTCTGCGCCCCTTCCACACTGATTTTAGCAAATCAAAATTCACCATTGTGTCACTTCCAGTTTCTCATACCAGAATATTTGGAACACAGAAGCCACTGCCCATCTGGTATCAGGGGAGCCAGGACAGCCTAGGCTGGAGGCTCCCATTTGCAGGTAAGGACCTTGAGGGGTTTGTTTGCATCCCCCCCCAAAACACTAGCCACCACTGTCCTTAATGTAATGTCCAAAAACAGGGATTTCCTGGAGAAGAAAGAGAGATACTTCGGTACCAGATACCACCTGCTTTCTCCACACTTTTACCGGTTCATCAACGGAGCTCCAAAACTCCAAGATGGCGCAGACTCATGCAAAATCCTCCCAGATAGACCGATTAATGGATACATCATGCTCAGAACAGTGTGAAAGTATAGCTTTTCTGATACATCTTAATCACCGTTCACTACCGGCTTCTCTAGACTCTGTGTCCACCAATGACATATGTACATGCCGGACCTGTGCTGCATCCTTTCAAAAAGAGTGACCTGCCGGGCCATGATACCTGGCGTCTTTTAACAGAGAGGAGCTGATGACACAGGTTTCCAACCCTTCACACCTGGCTTCTCAGGACACAGTACCTGCTGTTGACAGCAGTATAATATAATTGCTCCTGCTCATTTGTTGAACCTGTCACACTACCTGCTGATCTGAAAGAATTTCTGAGGTACATCCCATTCAAAGCAAATTTTGATGCAGTCTCTAATAGGATTGAGAAATCATTTCAGGAAGATATTAACTCTCCTCAATAATCCACTTCTCAGTTGTCAGCTCAGGTAAAGAATTTAGATACAATCTACATTGGAACAATTGCAGACAGTGGAAATGTATTTCCTGCATACTTTGCCTCATTGAATAAATTACAATTTTTAATTGGGAACCTTGAAGATCCCAAATGCTGCAATAATATGTCTCAGGGGGATCCCTGAAACTGTCTCTCCAGCTCATTTACAGGAGGCTATTGTTGGAGCGGTTACTAAAAGACACATCTAGAAATAACATTGAACTGGATCGTGTACACAATGCTCTAGGCCCAAACCTAGGGATCCCAAACACTCTAGGGATGATATGTGTCACATACACTTTTGCAGAGCCTGGCAACTAGGCACTGTAATCTTTAATGGAGCTCGTATACAACTTTTTCCTGACTTATCTGGGAACACATTACCCAGGAGGGACATTCTTAACCCCCTTTTAGAGAAAATTCATGACTCTGGTGCGACTTGCAAATGGGGTTACCCTTTACATCTCATCAAAAAAGACAATGCCACTATGTATGTACACTCTATTGAAGACATCCCTCTTTTATTTGAGGAACTCGGAATTGAACCTTTTCAACATGATGATTGATTGATTGATTTACTTGGAACACACAGATTCACGTCATCCAAAGACTTCTGGGGGTCAACGTCCTCTTACATCTCCTGTCCATGAATCCATGCAGTAACTCCAGACATCTGTTCACATTGTTCTCATTGTAGTGCAGTCCTAGATCTGCAAGGCTTCTACCCTGATATCTGAATTTCTATGGTTTTATTCTAGATTCCTGTGAACTCCCCTTTTTAATGAAAATTTCTCCTCCTTCTTACCATTTTAAGTAATGATATTTGACTTTTGTCACTCTATGGGGTTAATTTGCTGGGTGTAGGGGGTACAGGATCTGGTGTGGCTGTGCATATTGGCTTGTCAGCCTATAGCCTCATCTTGTTCAATTGAGCCTTGATAGTAAATCAGGAGGCTGGCTGGCTTCCGTGCAGAGCTGTGCTTCATTTTACACTCTCTGTTTTCAGAGACTCAGACCTCATATGTAATACTTGTTGTCAGTCCACATTTGTAATATTCATGTGACACCATACATAGTATATGTATTATGTAGAAAAGTTTTACTATACTTTACATAGAGCTGCATGTGCTCTATTTTGTTCATTTGGTATATGTTCTGGAATAATCCACTATCCTTTCCATATGCTAATAGTGCTAAATATAATTATAACATTATTCATAATCTTCTCACTATTGAGGTTACCATTACCTGTCAGCCAGTTGTTAACCTCCCTGGCTGTAATCCCGAGTGTGGCTCGGGGTTAATTTTCAGTACCAAAAGCGGTAACCCCGAGCCACACTCGGGATTACACCGTAGTATCCCTGTACTGTTACTTACCCTGTCCCTACGATCCCCCGATGTCCTCCCGCTGTGTCCTCTGGTGGATGCCGGCATCCGCCTTCCGGGTTCCCTTCCCCATGAGCGCCACAAGGGGGCAGAACCGGGCAGGAAATTCAAAAAGTTCAAAGCATAACATACACACAATTAGGGATGAGCCAAACACTCCTCGGTTCGGTTTGCACCAGAACATGCAAACAGGCAAAAACATTTGTGTGAACACGTGAGCACTGTTAACCACTTGCCTGCAGGGCACTTACATCCCCTTCCTGCCCAGGCCATTTTTCAGCTTTCAGCGCTGTCGCAGTTTGAATGACAGTTGCGCGATCATGCTACACTGTACCCAAACTAAATTTTTATTATTTTCTTCACACAAATAGAGCTTTCTTTTGGTGGTATGTAATCACTCCTGGGTTTATTATTTTAAAAAAAAAAAAAAAAAAATACCCAAAAATTTGAAAAAAATCTTTTTTTTACTTAGTTTCTGTCAGTAAATTTTATAATTAAGTAATTTTTCTCCTTCACTGATGTGTGCTGATGAGGCAGCACTAATGGGCACTGATAGGCTGAACTGGTGGAAATTGATGAGGTGGCACTTATGGGCACTGATGAGGCGGCACTTATGGGCAATGATTAGGTGGCACTGATTGGCACTGCTAGGCGGCACTGGTGAGCACTGATATGAGGCACTGGTGAGCACTGATAGGCAGCACGAATAGGCGGTACTGATGGGCACTTATGGGCATTTATGGGTGGCACTGATGGGGGACACTGATGGGCATTGATGGGCAGCACTGATGGGGGGGACTGATAGCCAGCACTGACTGGCATCACTAATGGGCATTGATTGGTGGCACTTGTGGGCAGTGGTGGGCACTGATTCCTGGCACTGGTGGGCAATGGTGGGCACTGATTAGTGACACTGTTGGTGCTATAATGTTATCAGGACACTGATGATCAGTTCCCTGATTACATGTTTTGTTGCCCCTGCAAGGAGATGTCTCTGATCAACTCTCCTCGCCACACACTCTGTCAGTGTGAGGTGAGGAGCGCCGATTACCAGTATCTCCGTGTTTACATGTGACCGGCTGTGATTGGACACAGCTGATCACATGGTTAAAGAGTCACGGACGTGGCTCTTTACAGAGATTGGGGTTGTGCTGTGTCCTAGCAACATGGCGTGGCTGCGATCGCGTGCTTTGCACCCCCGTTCTGTGAAGCTGTCATATGGCGTCATTCCAGAATGAGAGCCGCACCGCCCTGCTGTCATTTGATGGTGGGCAGTCGGCAACTGGTTAAAGGTTATGGGACACGAATGTGTAAAATCAAAAGTGCTCATTTTAAAGGCTTATATGCAAGTTATTGCCATAAAAAGTGTTTGGAGACCCAGGTCCTGCCCCAGGGGACATGTATCAATGCAAAAAAAGTTTTAAAAATGGCCATTTTTTCAGTAGCAGTGATTTTAATAATGCATAAAGTGAAACAATAAAAATGACATATTTCTTTAAATATTGTGCCTTGGGGGTCTCCTTAGTCTGCCTGTAAAGTAGTACATCTTTCTCATGTTTATAACAGTACCACAACAAAATGGCATTTCTAAAGAAAAAAATGTAATTTAAAACTGCTCGTGGGGGTAATGTATTGTCCGTTTCGGCAATATAGATAAAAATCATTGAAAAAAATAGCGTAGGTTCACCCCCAGTCCATTACCAGGCTCTTTGGGTCTGGTATGAATGTTAAGGGGAACCCCACGCCAAAAATACCAAAAAAAAAAATGGCATGGATGTCCCCCCCCAAAATCCATACCAGGCCCTTCAGGTCTGGTATAGATATTAAGGGGGACCCCGCACCAAAATTAAAAACAAAAAGGCGTGCGGGTCCCCCAGGCACTATATACACTGAACAGCAGTATATATACTATACGGCCTGCCTTATATACTCTGCAGAAAAATTGGGCCTTTGGTTTTGGTGGAGCCAGAACACTGTACCCCCTCACAGTTACTCTTGTTGGGCACAGGAATGGGCCCTACTGTTAAATATTATATCAAAAATTGTAATTACATAACCCTGTTAAACAGGGGCAGAAAAATTGGGCCTTTGGTTCTGGTGGCGCCAGAACACTGTAAGCTCTCACAGTTACTCTTGTTGGGCGCAGGAATGGGCCTTGCTATGAAATATAATATCAAAAATTGTAATTACATGCCCCTGTTAAACAGAGGCAGAAAAATTGGGCCCTGGGTGGTGGTGGTGGTGCCACAACACTAACCCCTCACAGATACTCTTGTTGGGCACAGGAACAGGCCCTGCTGTGAAACATTATATCAAAAATTGTAATTACATGCCCCTGTTTAACAGGGACAGAAAAATTGGGCCTTGGGTGATGGTGCCCTAAACAAAAAATATTGTTGGAAGCTAGCATCATCAAAATTGAGGAGGAATAGGATAGTCAGCATAGGCAGTCTTCAAGGGATCCCAGAACCTTAGCAAATTCAATCAGTTACATCAGCATCAGGTGCTTGATAGCTGCTGATCCAAGACCGATTCATTTTTTTATTAATGTGAGCCTATCAATGGAGTCTGTGGACAGGCACACTCTTTGATCCATTACAAACCCTCCAGAAACCCCCTCAGAAAGCACGCTGGATGCAGGACAGGCCAGTAGCTCGACTGCATATTGAGCAAGTTCTGGCCAGTGGTCCATCCTCAAGAACCAGTAACCCAGTGGATGCTCTGTTGGAAAGGTCTCCAGGTCTGCTCTTGCCCCTAGATATTCCTGCACCATATAATGCAGACGCTGGTGCTGGGTGCTTGAACCGATCAGACCTTGGTGCTGAGGACTGAAAAACAATTTAAAGGCATCGGTCAGCCACCTTCTCCACTTTCTCTGACTGAACGAAGCTTCAGCAACATGTTGTCCAGCACCAGGAAATGTTAACCTCCCGGGGTCTGGAAATGCGTTACACAAACATTTCTTCAAGAAGATGTTTCATCTGCCCCCTCTTCTAAAGGCAGGATGAGTTCTGCAACTTTACCCTTGTAACGTGGATCAAGAAGGATTGCCAGCCAGTAATGATCCCTCTTCTTGATACCACAAATCCTAGGGTTCTTTCACAGGCTTTGCAGAATCAGGGAGGCCATGCAGCGTAAGTTTGCAGAGGCATTCGATTCTGAGTCCTCTAGGTCACTAAGGATCACATTATCTGTAACTACCTCCTCCCAGCCACGAACACCTCCTTGGGTTTCTGGGGACTGAAAACCATCCCTTGAAGACTGCTGTTGAGTGTTATCCTCTACATCCATGCTGACACAATCCTTCTCCTCCTCCTCTTCTTCCTGTGTTTTTGGCGGGCCGACAGGAATGCTATCTGGATAAAGGGGGCCTTGAGAGGAAAGGAAGTCCCCCTCTTCCTCTCGCTGTTCTGCCTCAAGTTCCCTATCCACGATTCCATGAAGCGTGTGCTCCAGCAGGAAGACTAGAGAGACAGTGTCACTGATGCATGCATTGTCATTGCTCAACATCCTTGTGGCCTCCTCAAATGGTGACAGGACAATGCGTGCATCCTTGATCAGTAGCCATTGGAGTGGCGAAAAGAAGCCAAGCTCCCCTGACCCTGTCCTGTGCCATACTCGCAGAGGTACTCATTGATGGCCCTCTGCTGTGTGTGCAGCTGCTGCAGCATTGCCAACATTGAGTTCCACCTGGTGGGCATTTTACAAATGAGGCAGTTGGTGGGCAGGTTGCATTCCCTTTGAATGTCAGTCAGCCGAGCACTGGCATTGTATGACCGGCGGAAATGACCACAGACTTTTCTGGCTTGCCTTAGGAGATCTTGTAAGCCTGGGTACCTGGTCAAGAACTGCTGCACCACCAAATTCAGGACGTGTGCCAAACATGGAACATGGTTCAAGTGTCCCTGTTGGAGGGCAGAGCGAAGGTTGGTGCCATTGTCGCATACAACCATTCCTGGCTGAAGCTGGCATGGAGTCAACCACCTCTGAGCCTGCCCCTGCAGAACTGACAGAATCTCTGCCCCAGTGTGGCTCCTGTCCCCTAAGCAGACCAACTCAAGCACCGCGTGGCATCTTTTAACCTAACTGCTTGTGTAACCTGCCACTAAGGTACAGCACATTCCACAATTCATGAAAAGGGGCAGAGTCTACCAGCTGAAAAGGCAGCAGTTCCAGTGCTAGTAATTTGGCCAAGCTAGCATTTAGACACTGAGCATGTGGATGGCTGGGACTGAATTTATTTTTATGGTTCAGCAACTGGGGTAGGGAAATTTGCCTGCTAAAATCAATTGGTGGTCTACTGCTAGCAGATTGGCTGCAAGTACTTGGGACACCTATTGCTATACCTTCATTCCTCTCAGTGCAGATTTTTGAGAGGACTGGAGGTATAGTAGGGTTGGAGATCCCAGATAAGGAGTAGTCCACCTTTTTCCGCCTGAAGTGTATTAGAAACTATACACCACTGAATGCCCAAATGTGATGTAAACGGGTGACCCTGCCCCCCTCTGACACCTCCTGATGTCAGAGGAAGGCGGGGTCACCCATTTACATCACCGAGTGGCCCCTCCCTCAGCTATATAATAGCTGTCACCAAGAAGAAGCATCGCTCGGTGGGAGCCTCCCATGGAGGCGGAGCTGTTGCGTTTTTTTTTTTTCGGTTCATCGGGCGGCATGACAGATGAATAGACATCGCAGGACATTTTTATTTTTTAATAAAGGACTTGTCCCAAAGTGTCTCCTGTCATTTTTACTATTTTTGACACTTTCTTTTGTGAAATGGTAGGGGTACAAAATACCCCTTACCAATTCACATGGGGAGCGGGATCTGGGGGTCCCCTTGTTAAAGGGGGCTTCCAGATTCCGATAAGCCCCCTGCCAGCATACCCCCACAACCACCGGACAAGGGTTGTGGGGATGAGGCCCTTGTCCCCATCAATATGGGGACAAGGTGCTTTGGGGGGCTACTCCAAAGCACCCTACCCATGTTGAGGGCATGTGGCCTGGTACAGTTCAGGAGGGGACGCTCTCTCGTCACCCCTCTTTTCCTGTGGCCTACCAGGTTGCGTGCTCAGATAAAAGTCTGGTATGGATTTTGGGGGAACCCCTACACCTTTTAATGGACTGGGGGGGACCCTTGCCATTTTTTTCAATGAGTTTGATCTATATTGCTGAGACCCAACAATTCATTACAGCTGCGATCAGTTTTAAATTACATTTTACCTTTAGACTTTAACGTTGTTCCGCGGCTTTTGAATTTGCCACAAACACCGCATATTGTTCGGTGTTCGCCGAACTTCCGAACAACCAAAGTTCGGCCCAGACTTCCGCTCGGGCCGAACCGTTCGCCCATTCCTACAAATGAGCTCAGTGATGTGAAACTTGGTGCTCTATTGACTGTGGTACGGATCAGGCAGCACCCCCAAGATTCCCTGGAATTTACTGGAGCATCTGGTATGAAAATAGACATTGAACACGACAACCCCTGAGTTTATTGAAAAAATAGTTACTGAGACAAACCGGTACAAAAGAACAACAATTGGCTACTACGCATCGGAAGTTTCCTAGAAGCAGAAAGTGGGAACCAGTGACCAAAGATGACATTTGGAAATTTCTGGGCCTAATAATACTTCAGGGAGTGGTGGGGAAACCCCTGCAGAAGTGGTATTGGACAACTAATAAATTACTTGCCACTCCATTCTTTGGCACAGTCATGTCAGAGTACAGATTTTCCCTGATCTTGAAATATTTACACTTTGAAAACAAAGAATTTGATTAAACTACTCACCCTGCACCAAAACTAAAGAAAAGCATAGATGAAAGTCTAATGGCCTACAAGGGAAGGCTCAGCTGGGTACAATAAATTGCATCAAACAGAGCAAGATTTGCCATAAAATCCTACATGCTATGCAAATCGTCAACTGGCTACATTTGGAATCCAGTCATATACACTGGAAAATTAACAAAATTCATTCCAAAATACAGCAACTATGGAATGGCAACATCTTCCGTTCTTTCACTCATTGAGCCATTACTAAATCAGGGGTATTGTGTAACAACCGACAACTTTTATATGTCTCCTGAACTTTAGGAGTTTCTTCTGCAAAACAAAACAGATGCCTACGGAACCGTTAGGGCTAACTGGTGTGACATGCAGCCAATGTTTAGCAATTGGAAGCTGAAAACTGGAGAAATGGTTGCCTGGCATAAAGGAAAAATGATGGCACTGCGATGGCATGACAAGAAAGATGTGTGCCTAATGAGTACAGTTCATAATACCTCCACTGTTCTGGTACCCACGAAAGGTGGGAAAGAAATCATGAAGCCACAAGTAGTGATAGACTACAATAACACCATGGGAGGTATCGACAGAGCCGACCAAACAATGACATTCTACCCAACAATGAGGAAACAGCAAAAGAAGTACTACAAGAAGATATTCAGTCATCTTCTTGATTAATGCTTGTGGAATGCCTACATTCTGCTCAAAAAAAAAGTGAGAAGCTTGTGATTCATTCTGACTTCATTTGGAAAGTTGCCGAACGTATCCTTGTGAACCACCAAACACCATCAATGGCTGTGAATAGAGCTGGACATCGTGCCGTTGGCATTGTCAACCCAGAACGCCTGACTGGTCGTCACTTCACGGACTGCATCCCACCAACCGAGAAAAAGTCAGCACCTACAAGGATGTGTTTGGTTTGTTGCTCGAAGCGAGATGACAGTGGAAACAAAATCAGAAAAGAAACCATGTTCCATTGTACTTATTGTGACGTTGAACTTTGTGCAGTCCCATGTTTCAAAATTTTTCATACCCAGGACTAAACCAATATGCAGTGTCTAGTATTACAGTGACTAATAATATTGTACCCTTGTTTGGACAAATTTCAGTGTTTTTGGTTTGATTACATTATTGAATAAAATGTATTATAATTATATTATTATTTTTATAATTATTTATAATTATTATATTATAATTTGTGATTTTGTGGTTTAAACTTTATCCTACCTGGGATGTCTACTAGACTCTTGTTTGGACAGATTTAAGTTATCCCTAAGAATTACAGGCCTACAATATAAAACACCACATTTCCATGCAAAATGTGTACTGCACAGTACATAATGCTGCATACACATGGTCAGAATTTCCGTCAAAAAAAGTGTAATGGGAGCTTTTGGTCGGATGTTCCGACCGTGTGTATGCTCCATCCAACTTTTTCTGTCTGAAATTCCGCCAGCAAAAGATTGAGAGCTGGTTCTCTATTTTTCCGACGGAAAAAGTTCTTGACCGAAATTCCGTTCGTCTGTATGCAATTCCGACGCGCAAAAAACACACATGCACGGAAACAATTTGACGCATGCCCAGAAGCATTAAACTTCATTTTCTCGGCTCATCGTAGTATTGTATGTCACCACGTTCTTGATGGTTGAAAGTTCAGAGAACTTTTGTGTGACTGTGTGTATGCAAGCCAAGCTTGAGCGGAATTCCGTCGGAAAAACCATCCAAGGTTTTTCCGACAGAAATTCTGCTCGTGTGTACGGGGCATTAGGGGACTAAGGGGAGGAATATTTCATATTTATTGTATCACTTTAAGCATTATTAAAATGTCTCCAGGACAGTACCCAGACCCCCATACTATTTTTATGACCAATACCTTGCATATAAGCCTTAAAAATGGGGGCTTTTGATTTTTAAAGTTCGGGTCCTATAGACTTTATTAGACTTTGCAGGTCTGAACTTTTGCAATGATCGAGAGTTCTGTCTTGCACCGACCTAGGGGGTGTTCTGCCCATCTCCACTGGTGATCCTGTAATCTCATCTTAACCCTTTAAGAACATATAGATATAATGTCCAAATTAAAGATAATCTCATTAAATACTCGGGGTCTGAACATTCCCCAAAAAAAGACAGATGATTCTTATGGATTTACGCAAAAAAGCACCCATGTTGCCATCCTTCAAGAAACTAATTTTCCAGTTTCTGCTTTACCTAGAATGAACGATAAGTACTTCACTGATATATATAATTCTGGCTTCCTGATTAGGAAGTCGAGAGGAGTTAGCATGCTCTTAGCATGAATATCTCAATGGACATTTTTTGACGAATACAGAGATAAAGAGGGACGATGTCTCTTCATCAAAGGGAGAGTCGCCAACTATGGACTACTCAAAAGCCACTTCCCATTTCTGTCTTGTCACTTATTGATGTATTAAAAAATGCCTTAACAAGCACCTATTAGTTGATACCTGGAGAATTCATCATCCAATGACCAAAGACTACTCTTTACCTCCCCTGTACACAGCACCTACACAAGAATTTACTTTTTTACTCAAACATCATCAGCTTTCTTTTGCTACACAATCGAACACAGGGTATATAACCTTATCTGACCATGCTCCAATAGCCCTCACTCAGGCACAGCATCACTTCCCTCTTGGTCCTGGTACTTAAATGAATCCCCCATTCAAAATCCAACCATAATTGCAGATATAACTTCTGACCTAAATAATTATTTTACCTCCAACAATGATCCTGAATTTTCTCCTCATATGATATGAGAGGCACATTAATCCTTTATTTGAGGCACCTTCATTAAACATGGGTCTATTCTTAAGAAAAAAAAGAAATTAAAAAATTCACGCATTGATTTTTAAATTCCAAAAACGCAAACTTCTTTATAATAAAACTTCAAACTTCTTGCAAGCTTACGTTCTGATCTCAAATCCCTCTGCTTGGATGGAGCAAAAGCTACATTTGCTAAATGCAGATGTCTTTTTTATGAATATGGCAACCAATGTAGCAGGTCTCTGGATAATGCTTTACACAAACATAGCTAAAACCTATAAAATATAGAAGAACTAGCTGAAACTTAAAAAAAAAATACTACTCTTCTCTATATAATCTAAGCACTCGGGATCCTGGTCAATAATCACAATTAAATGAAGATAGTGTTTAACTGGTTCAATACAGGGCATTTTCACCCCCTTCCTTCCCAGACCAATTTTTAGTTTTCAGCGCTGTTGCACTTTAAATGACAATTGTGCGGTCGTGCAACGCTGTACCCAAACAAAATTGATGTCCTTTTTTCCCCACAAATAGAGCTTTATTTTGGTGGTATTTGATCACCTCTGTGATTTTTATTTTTTGCGCTATAAACAAAAGAAGAGCGACAATTTTGAAAAAAAAACACAATATTTTATACTTTTTGCTATAATAAATATCCCAATTTTTTTTTTAAAAAACACATTTTTTCCTCAGTTTAGGCCAATAAGTATTCTTCTACATGTTTGGAAAAAAAAAAATCGCAATAAGCGTATATTGATTGGTTTCCGCAAAAAAGTTATAGCGTCTACAAAATATGGGATAGATTTATGGCATTTTTTAAAATTTTTTATTTATTTATTTATTTTTTACTAGTAATGGCGGCTATCTGCGATTTTTTTTCGTGACTGCAACATTATGGCGGACACATCGGACACTTTTGACACATTTTTGGGACCATTCACATTTATACAGCGATCAATGCTATAAAATTGCATTGATTACTGTGTAAATGTGACAGGCAGGGAAGGGGTTAACCACTAGGGGGATACAAGGGGTTAATTATGTTTCCTAGGGAATGATTCTAACTGTAGGGGGCAGGGACGTACAAGGGGAGGAGACCGATCAGTGTTCCGCTGTACTGGGAACACAGATCGGTCTCCTCTTAACTAACAGGACGTGGATCTGTGTGTTTACACACACAGATCCACGGTCCTGCCGGTTAACGGGCAATCGCGGGTGCCCGGCGGACATCGCGGCCCCCGGGAACATGCACCGGGTCCCGAGCAACGCGGCGGGCGCGCGCGTCCCCGAGACGGCCGGGAAGCCCAGGACGTCATATGACGGCCACCCAGGATGGGAGATCCCATCTCAGGCCGTCATATGACTATACATGGGTAATGAAGTGGTTAAACTTATCTTTCTCAATCAGGCCTCCCTTCCCTGTCAACTATCACATCCTCCCGCTTGGATACATCGATCACAGACTCAGAATTGGCTCATGCTAAAAGATTAAAAACACATCATCTGGGAAAACTCTTGAACCAGATATCTTCATATTATCATATTATAAACAATTCTCACCTCTTATCCCCTCACTTTATCAAAGCATTTCATTCTGTTCATCAACCTTCCTGTATTTGTCCAACTATTTGCCTATTTGCCCAATGGCTTTATCTGCATATACAGTATAACAGTTATGCCCAAGGATGGAAAAGGTCCTACAGACATTAAATTATTTGCCAAGATACTTACATTACGACTTATACCACATCTCCAGAAACTTATCAGCCAAGACCAAGTGGGATTTATGCCAACTAGAGAAGCTGGAGATAGAACAATTTGTGCTATCAATGTTATCCACTCAGCACTTTCGAAGACTGATCACACTTTTATCATTTCTACAGATGCAGAAAAAGCCTTCAATAGGGTTGATTGGACTTTCATACATTGCACTTTAGAGGTTATAGGCTTAGGTCCAAGTATGCGATCGTGGATTAACGCTCCCTTCAAATCCCTCTGCACAGGATTGTGTAAATGGTATTCTTTCCTCCTCTTTTTCTATAACAACTCTACAGGGATGTCCACTGTCTCTACTTATTTTTATATAAGAACATTAGAACCCTTCCTGAGAACTGTTCGTGCGAATCCAGACATCATCGAAATTAGTTTTGGGAATTGTGAACACAAAATATTGCCATATGCAGATGACCTGCTTTTTTTATTAGTAAACACATTACTACTTTACCAACTTTGTTGCAGAATTTAAACGCTACGGGGACTCAAACTTTCATGAAATCTAAATCTCACCATCTCAACAAATACATTATGTAATTTACAGACACATTTTCATTTCAAATGGGCCTCATGTCACATTAAATAGCTGGGAATTTTACTATCTTTAAACCTATCTACCTTGTACACGCTTCATTTTTCTCCATTGCTTTCCAAACTTCACTCTGAACTGTCTTCCTGGTCTTCTTGTAATTTTTCCATGGACAGGCAGATGTAATGTTTAAAACAGAATGTACTCCTCAGGATTCTTTATCTCTTTCAGACAATCTCAACAAATATTTCAGCTAGCTTTTTCAAAATGTGCAGTCTAGATTTAACAAATTTGTTTGGGCCTCCAAATCCATCAGGATTACACATACTATTCTCCGCAGACCAAAAACCTTAGGAGGATTGGCTTTATTAATTAGCCGCTCATCTTTCGAGAGCCACAGATTGGTGTCGACGTTCTGATATTAAACAAAGGGTTCCACCGAAAAATCTTTTTCCTCCATTCCTCTCCCTGCTCTCTTATGGAGCCCAATGCTTCCAAAATCGGTTCTACGAACTTATCCTACCATTACAACCACATTGAA
Source organism: Aquarana catesbeiana (assembly GCF_042186555.1). Classification (NCBI taxonomy): domain Eukaryota; kingdom Metazoa; phylum Chordata; class Amphibia; order Anura; family Ranidae; genus Aquarana; species Aquarana catesbeiana. The sequence continues at coordinate 224,457,501 of NC_133326.1, read as the reverse complement.
ACACTGTAAACACGCTTTTAATAAATACGGGATCTTCCCCTTCTGCTCTTCACTTCTATTGATTTTAGACCATCTGAAATTTACTCCAGGTAGATGAGATAAAACTCTTCGCACATTAATAGCTAAGGATAAATATCTTGCATTCCAATTTATACAAAATTTTACTTGGTTGTTGGGTGATCTATTGACATCTGACCCCTCTTTATCTTCAATTGGATCCTTACAAATCCTTCAAATTTCTAATTTTCTGCGCTCTTTGCCAAATGTCGATTCATTTGGATGCTCACTTATGATATTGGAATAAGTGTCCTGGACAATGGCCCTTTTCTCCATTCCTTTCCTTCTCCTACAAACTCTTACTTTCTGATTCATTACAACAAACTCCAAGATTTATAGAAAAATGGTAACAGGATCTGGACCTTAAATTTATACCTCAGGCTAGATCTAAAATATTTACAATATCCACTTGTTTATACGTAACCGATACCAGGAAGCTGGATATAAATGACTCTCATTGGTATTGTACTCCTAAATAATTCAATTCAATCTACCCACTTATTTCAGATTCCTGCTGGTGATGCGACAACCCACAGGCAGGTCTATTACATATCTTCTGGGCTTGTCCCTGTCTTATGCCTCATTTCCACTGAGCGGATCGGTTCGGTTCGGTACAGTTTGAATGGCCTCGAATGGTCCGGTCTAGTATGGTGAGCGTTTCCACTGCAAGTGGGACCACAAGGGGGCCATACAGGGTTTAGAAAAAATGCTAGTGTGATGTCATATTTGTGCGACAGGAAACCTGAGAATCAACAGCAATGGAGATCATCCAGCAGCTCATCTTTTCTCTAGTAGCTTTTTGGTTCTTCATATTTAAAAAACATGCCGCACTGTATAAGAGAAGGTTGCGAGCGGCAATGAGAAACACAGCAGAAAAGAAAAGAAAACTTCTAGCTTGGATATGTAGCCGAGAGGAGAAGTACACCTTTATGCGGCAAAGACAAAGACAGCAGCGCTATAGGGTAAGCAACCTACCTACCTGACACACACACACTGACCTACCTACCTGACACACACACACACACACTGACTTACCTACCTGACACACATACACACACTGACTTACCTACCTGACACACACACTGACCTACCTACCTATGAGACACACACACACTGACTTAGCTACCTGACACACACACTGACTTACCTACCTGACACACACACACACACACACTGACTTACCTACCTGACACACACACTGACCTACCTACCTATGAGACACACACACACTGACTTACCTACCTGACACACACACTGACCTACCTACCTATGAGACACACACACACTGACTTACCTACCTGACACACACACTGACCTACCTACCTGACACACACACACACACACACTGACTTACCTACCTGACACACACACTGACTTACCTACCTGACACACACACTGACTTACCTACCTCTGAGACACACACACACTGATTTACCTACCTGACACACACACTGACCTAACTACATGACACACACACACACACACACTGACTTACCTACCTGACACACACACTGACTTACCTACCTGACACACACACTGACTTACCTACCTGACACACACACTGACTTTCCTACCTGACACACACTGACATAACTACCTATGAGACACACACACACATTGACTAACCTACCTGACACACACACACACACTGACTTTCCTACCTGACACACACACTGACTTTCCTACCTGACACACACACTGACTTTCCTACCTGACACACACTGACATACCTACCTATGAGACACACACACATTGACTTACCTACCTGACACACACACACTGACTTTCCTACCTGACACACACACTGACTTTCCTACCTGACACACACATTGACTTTCCTACCTGACACACACTGACATACCTACCTATGAGACACACACACATTGACTTACCTACCTGACACACACACACACACACACACTGACTTTCCTACCTGACACACACACACACTGACTTACCTACCTGACACACTGACCTACCTACCTGACACAGACACACTGACCTACCTACCTGATACACACACTGACTTACCTACCTGACACACACACACACACACACACACACACTGAATGAATGAATATTTTTTTTATTTTATGATCTGTTACCATCTGTGTTTTTTATTTTTTTAGATGCTTCTCCTCTTGGCAAAGCAGCGCCGCCAACCAGTCATTTGGGCTCTTCCCCGCGCCAATGAGTGGTGGGATGTGACCGTCCCGGGATTCACACACGCACAGTGTGTGAAACTTAGACTTGAGAAACTTAACATTAATAAATCACCGGGACCAGATGGCTTGCATCCGAGGGTACTTAGGGAACTCAGTCAAGTGATTGCCAGAACGTTGTTCCTAATTTTTACAGACAGTCTATTGACTGGAATGGTACCAGCTGATTGGAGAAAAGCCAATGTAGCACCAATATTTAAAAAGGGCCCAAAATACATCCCTGGGAATTACAGACCAGTTAGTCTAACATCAATAGTATGTAAACTCTTGGACGGGATGATAAGGGACTATATACAAGATTTTAGTAATAAGAACGATATCATTAGCAGTAATCAGCATGGATTCATGAAGAATCGTTCTTGCCAAACCAATCTATTAACCTTCTATGAGGAGGTGAGTTGCCATCTAGATAAAGGAAGGCCCGTAGACGTGGTGTATCTGGATTTTGCAAAAGCATTTGACACAGTTCCCCATAAACGTTTACTGTACAAAATAAGGTCCGTTGGCATGGACCATAGGGTGAGTACATGGATTGAAAACTGGCTACAAGGGCGAGTTCAGAGGGTGGTGATAACTCGGAATGGTCAGGGGTGGGTAGTGGGGTCCCCCAGGGTTCTGTGCTGGGACCAATCCTATTTAATTTGTTTATAAATGACCTGGAGTATGGGATAAACAGTTCAATCTCTGTATTTGCGGATGATACTAAGCTAAGCAGGGCAATAACTTCTCCGCAGGATGTGGAAACCTTGCAAAAAGACCTGAACAAATTAATGGGGTGGGCGACCACATGGCAAATGAGGTTCAATGTAGAAAAATGTAAAATAATGCATTTGGGTGGCAAAAATATGAATGCAATCTATACACTGGGGGGAGAACCTCTGGGGGAATCTAGGATGGAAAAGGACCTGGGGGTCCTAGTAGATGATAGGCTCAGCAATGGCATGCAATGCCAAGCTGCTGCTGATAAAGCAAACAGAATATTGGTATGCATTAAAAGGGGGATCAACGCAAGAGATAAAACGATAATTCTCCCACTCTACAAGGCTCTGGTCCGGCCGCACCTGGAGTATGCTGTCCAGTTCTGGGCACCAGTCCTCAGGAAGGATGTACTAGAAATGGAGCGAGTACAAAGAAGAGCAACAAAGCTAATAAAGGGTCTGGAGGATCTTAGTTATGAGGAAAGGTTGCAAGCACTGAACTTATTCTCTCTGGAGAAGAGACGCTTGAGAGGGGATATGATTTCAATTTACAAATACTGTACTGGTGACCCCACAATAGGGATAAAACTTTTTCGCAGAAGAGAGTTTAATAAGACTCGTGGCCACTCATTACAATTAGAAGAAAAGAGGTTTAACCTTAAACTATGTAGAGGGTTCTTTACTGTAAGAGCGGCAAGGATGTGGAATTCCCTTCCACAGGCGGTGGTCTCAGCGGGGAGCATTGATAGCTTCAAGAAACTATTAGATAATCACCTGAATGACCGCAACATACAGGGATATACAATGTAATACTGACACATAATCACACACATAGGTTGGACTTGATGGACTTGTGTTTTTTTTCAACCTCACCTACTATGTAACTATGTAACTATGTAACAGTGGGTGCACAATTTCCGAATGTCTGAGGAAACCTTCTCTTACCTTTGTACAAAGCTACGTCCAGCAATGGAGAAACAAAACACCAACTTCAGAGCCTGTTTGCCTGTGAGGAAAACGGTTGCCATTGCACTGTGGAAGCTGGCTACCAACAGTGAATACCGAAGTATAGGTCATCTTTTTGGTGTCAGTAAATCCTATGTGTGCCAGTGTGTGCAGGACTTCTGTAAGGCTGTCTGCACATTGCTAGCTCCTGAAATTGTACATTTTTCCGGACAGGGAAAAACTTAAAGACATGGCTGAATACTTTGAAAACAGGTGGGGCCTTCCACAGTGTGTTGGTGCTATTGATGGCTCACACATACCAATAGTAGCACCACAGGAATACCACACTGACTACTTCAACAGAAAAGGCTGGCATTCCATCATCCTCCAGGGAGTAGTGGATGGAAAAGGACTGTTCTGGAATGTGAATGTAGGAAAGCCTGGGAGTTTGCATGATGCTCGGGTTCTACGATTGTCCACATTTTGGGATTGGGTTGGCCAGGGAGGCCTGTACCCTGTGTGCACTAAGAACATTTGTGGGGTGAATGTTGGCTATTATGTGCTCGGGGACTCTGCCTACCCTTTACAAAATTGGCTCCTGAAACCATTTCCTGACAATGGCTGCCTGACACCAGAACAGCAAATCTACAACAAGAAAACATCCAGGGCACGGGTTGTAGTGGAAAATGCTTTTGGAAGACTTAAAAGGGTTATAAAGGTAAAATTTTTTTTTTTTAAAAATAACAAACATGTTATACTTACCTTCACTGTGCAGCTCGTTCTGCACAGAGTGGCCCCGAACCTGGTCTTCTGGGGTCCCTCAGCGGCTGTTTCAGCTCCTCCCCGCAAGCATTAACCACCTTAATGCGAGCTCCCTCGCATGGTGGTTAGTGCTTGCAGGCGCGCTCCCGTGATACAGCCGGCGGCTATAGCCGCTCACTGTATCACTCTGCCCCGCCCCCCAGCGCGCCGCGTCATTGGATGTGATTGACAGCAGCGCGAGCCAATGGCTGCGCTGCTTCCAATCCATCCACTGTAGCCAATCAGCGGCCAGGGTGAGCGGAGGGATAGATGTCGGGAACGAGAAGCTGACTTTCGAGGCGTCAGGTAAGTAAAACGGGGGGGCTGGGGGCGGCGGTATTGTCAGAAGTTTTTTCACCTTAATGCATAGAATGCATTAAGGTGAAAAAAATTTTACCTTTACAACCCCTTTAAGGGTAAATGGCGGTGTCTTATGAAGAGGAATGACAGTGACATTAAACTTGCCAAATCCATGGTGCTAACTTGCTGTGCTCTTCACAATCTTTGTGAAAGTCATGGAGAAGACTTCCACCAGGATTGGAATACAGATTCAGAAGAGCCAGTAGTGATAGCAGCACAGGATATGGAAGAAGAGTGCAGTGAAATACGTCAGGCTCTGATGCGGCACCTCAACGTTTAATTTCCTAACATTCATTTTTACAAGTTTCAATAAAGTATTACTGTATTGTTAATAAAGTGTTACATTAAATCAGACATACTCAAAAAATTCTCTCATGATTTTTATTTCACAAAAAAAAAAATTCTATATATTCTAGAAAGTCAAAATGTGAAAATATATTTAAAAATAAGCTTTTTTTTAATAAAAACTTAACTTAAATTATTTTTTTAACGAAACATGTACAAGTGTACAATTCTGTGCTGCATGAAAGGCCCTACTGTCTGGGTGGTAACCTGGGATCACGACTGGCTCCAAGCACTTGAACAAGCTGACCCAGGACACCAAGGAAGGCCTGGTTGAAGGTAGCCAACTGCTCCATCTGCTGCCGGGCGATTTCTGCCTCCTGGCGCATAGCTTCCTGTGCATCCTGACGCAGTTCCTGAAATCGCCTCTCAGAAAGGTTCTCAATCCTTTCCAGCTGCCTTTCCTCTGATGCCCGCATATCCTCCATGACTGTGCGCAGATCCATCTGCAACCGTCTTCTTTCACCTGTAATATACAAAAGACCAGAATAGTTTTTGGAAGCATCAGTGTCACCACTGTAACCCCCTTTCTCATCTACCCCACCAGACTGTACCCCCTGTTCTCCTGTCCCACCTCTGTTACCCCTGATATTCTGCCCCAACTCTGTTCACCCTGCTCATCTGCCCCGGCAATACACCTCCTTTCACATCTGCCCTACTGCTCTTCTGTCCACTGTTGAAGCCCCTTGTCATCTGTTCCACCACTGTACCCCCTGCACATCTGCCACGCTGCTGAAGCCCCTTGTAATCTGTTCCACCACTGTACCCCCTGCACATCTGCCACACTGCTGAAGCCCCTTCTCATCTGTTCCACCACTGTACCCCCTGCACATCTGCCACAATTCTGATTTATTTAAAAAAAATGCACAATTACAACTATCATCATGTCTTACCAGTGTGCCAGGGTGCATTGGGCGTACTCTGTGGTTGGCTACTCTGTGGTTGGCTTGAGGAAATAGTACTGGTGCTGCTGAAAGAGGTTGAAGGTCCATCGTCGGAAACATTTGATGCATCATTGGAGACTCCATCACTTGTTTCTGAAAATGCACATATGGTTATATATATTTTTTAAATGGTTAGCAGAGCAAAATCCTATGTATAATAAAAAAAAACTCACCAAAAGGGGTCTATCATGGATTCGAGCATTGAAGTTGCAGAGTCCAGACCTCCCCTCCCTGCCTTGGTTTGCTGGCCTATGACCGTAAATGGCGTCCATGGCGTCGTACCACTTCCAAGTTCTCCGACTGTTTCCACTACGGTTGTTGTCGTCCTTAAATTTTTTATATTGGCCTTTAAGCTTCTTAAGCTTTGCCCTACACTGACCCGACGTGCGTTCAAATCCCTCGGCTGCCATCCGCTGAGAAATATCTTTGTACACCTTTTCATTCCTTACTGATCCATCAAGCTCACTCTGAATAACGCTATCACCAATTATGCTAAGGAAAGTAGATAGTTCCTGTGATGACCAAACACGGCTGTTGTTAGCAGGCATCCTTTTCCTTTAATTCTCCTTTTATGCATGTGTTTGCTTGGCGCTTTCCTCTGACATCATCATAGCACAGCAGAGGGTTTTGTGTCAGCCAATCAGTGGAAAAGATCGGAAAAGATCGTATGACGCCGGTAACTCTGCCCTAACCGAACCGTTCCGTTTTCTATGGCCCCACATCTGAAGCAGGACCCTGAATGGAGCGGTACGGTTCATTTGTATGGCACGCTTTCCTAATGGAAACACCCAAAATAGCGTACCGTACCGACCCGAACCGATCCGCTCGGTGGAAGCGAGGCATTAATGATTTTTGGACCCAGGTCCATACCATTACTCAGAAGTTTGCTGATAATTTTAGACCTGAGTTTTTCCCTCATACATCATAAGAACATTCCTCTTAAAACATATAAAAAATTGGTCCTTAATTCATTTATCGAATTCAGCCCAATCCTGCATGCTAGCTATTTGGAAATCCTCTTCACCACCCACCATAAGGCAGTGGTTGCGTTGAATTCATGATATCAAACATATTGGAAAACTTATCAGTTTTCTCAAAGATACAACTAAAAAGTTAATACTATATAGTCCCACTGAAAGGACTTCTCCCCTTCCTCTTTGGGGAGTCCTTCATGAACACTAACTTTATTCCGTTCTTCACTCATATAATATCAGTATCTCACAAAAGTGAGTACATACCTCACATGTGAGGTGGCGTCACTTGACGTCAGAAGGGGCAGGGTCACCCTGTTACATCAGCGGGTGGCCCAGCCCTTGCCTATATAAGAGCTGTTAAAGTGAAAAGATGGCAGTTGGTGGGACACCTCCCATGGAGGCTGAGTTTCTGTTTTTTTTGTTTTTCGGGTCCATCGGTGCCGTGATCGAAGATGGATTTACATCGCAGGACACTTTTTTTAATAAAGGAATTGACCAAAACTGTCTCTTGTCATTTTTACTTTGACACTTTTTTTGGTGAATGAGTAGGGGTACAATGTACCCGATACCCATTCACATAGGGGGCCAAGATCTGGGGGCCCCCTTGTTAAAGGGGCTTCCAGATTCCGATAAGCCCCCTGCCCACAGACCCCCACAACCACCGGGCAAGGGTTGTGGGGATGAGGCCCTTGTTCCCATATACAGTCAGGTCCATAAATATTGGGACATCGACACCATTCTAATCTTTTTGGCTCTATACACCACCACAATGGATTTGAAATGAAATAAACAAGATATGCTGTAACTGCAGACTTTCAGCATTAATTTGAGGGTATTTACATCCAAATCAGGTGAACGGTGTAGGAATTACAACAGTTTGTATATGTGTCTCCCACTTTTTAAAGGACCAAAAGTAATGGGACAGATTAACAATCATTCATCAAACTTTCACTTTTTAATACTTGGTTGCAAATCCTTTGCAGTCAATTACAGCCTGAAGTCTGGAAAGCATAGACATCACCAGACGCTGGGTTTCATCCCTGGTGATGCTCTGCCAAGCCTCTACTGCAACTATCTTCAGTTCCTGCATGTTCTTTAGGGGCATTTTCCCTTCAGTTTTGTCTTCAGCAAGTGAAATGCATGCTCAAGCAGATTCAGGTCAGGTGATTGACTTTGCCATTGCATAACATTCCACTTCTTTCCCTTAAAAAACTCTTTGGTTGCTTTTGCAGTATGCTTTGGGTCATTGTCCATCTGCACTGTGAAGCGCCATCCAATGAGTTCTGAAGCATTTTGCTGAATATGCGCAGATAATATTGCCAGAAACACTTCAGAATTCATCCTGCTGCTTTTGCCAGCAGTCACATCATCAATAAATACAAGAGAACCAGTTCCATTGGCAGCCATACATGCCCACGCCATGACACTACCACCACCATGCTTCACTGATGAGGTGGTATGCTTTGTATCATGAGCAGTTCCTTTCCTTCTCCATACTCTTCTCTTCCCATCACTCTGGTACAAGTTGATCTTGGTCTCATCTGTCCATAGGATGTTGTTCCAGAACTGTGAAGGCTTTTTTAGATGTTTGGCAAACTCTAATCTGGCCTTCCTGTTTTTGAGGCTCACCAGTGGTTTACATCTTGTGGTGAACACTCTGTATTCACTCTGGTGAAGTCTTCTCTTGATTGTTGACTTTGACACACATACACCTACCTCCTGGAGAGTGTTCTTGATCTGGCCAGCTGTTGTGAGCGGTATTTTCTTCACCAGGGAAAGAATTCTTCGGTCATCCACCACAGTTGTTTTCCGTGGTCTTCCGGGTCTTTTGGTGTTGCTGAGCTCACCGGTGTGTTCTTTCTTTTTAAGGATGTTCCAAACAGTTGATTTGGCCACACCTAATGTTTTTGCTATCTCTCTGGTGGGTTTGTTTTGTTTTTTCAGCCTACCTAATGATGGCTAGCTTCACTGATAGTGACAGCCCTTTGGATCTCATATTGGGAGTTGACAGCAACAGATTCCAAATGCAAATAGCACACTTGATATGAACTCTGGACCTTTTTTCTGCTCATTATAAATGGGATAATGAAGGAATAACACACACCTGGCTATGTAACAGCTGAGCAGCCAATTGTCCCATTACTTTTGGCCCCTTAAAAAGTGGGAGGCACATATACAAACTGTTGTAATTCCTACACCGTTCACCTGATTTGAATGTAAATACCCTCAAATTAAAGCTGAAAGTCTGCAGTTAAAGCACATCGTGTTAGTTTAATTTTAAATCCATTGTGGTGGTGTATAGAGCCAAAAAGATTAGAGTTGTGTCAATGTCCCAATATTTATGGACCTGACTGTACATGGTGACAAGGTGTTTTGGGGGGAGACCCCAAAGCACCCTCCCCATGTTGAGGGCATGTGGCCTGGTATGGTTCAGAAGGGGGGCGATCTCTCACCCCCCTTTTCCTGAGGCCTGCCAGGCTGCATGCTCGTATAAGGGTCTGGTATGGACTTTGGGGGGACCCCACGCCATTTTTTTTTCCATTTTGGCGCGGGGTTCCCCTTAATATTAATACCAGACCTGAAGGGTCTGGTAATGGACTGGGGAGGGAACTCACGCTGTTTTTTTCAATGATTTTTATCTATATTGCCTGGATCCGACATTACATTACAGCCGCAAGCAGTTTTAAATGACATGTTTTCCTTTAGAAATTTAATTTTGCTGCTCTCATTCATTACACTAGGTAGGGCCGCTATATAAGCAGCCTTACATAGTGTGGGGCTTGGACTTAGCCCCCTGAGCCATGATTGGCCAAAGGCACCCTGCCTTTGGCCAATTATGGCTCTCTTAGCAGAGCACGCTGTGATTGGCCAAAGCATGCAGGTCAGGTGCATGCTTTGGCCAATTATAGGATGCCAATACACTGCGATCTCACAGCGCATAATGGGGCATTCTGCGGCACTCAAATTTGCAGCAAATGCCCCATAATGTTTGGTATTTACTGAATGGGCGTACACCTGATGTTCAAGTCGAACTTACATTCAACTCGAACATCGGGCTCATCCCAAGCAACCAATCTCCAGTGTACTGTTATTCAGACTTTAGGTTGGCCAGATTGTGGCCAATTGGATAGGAAAATGTCCCAACATCAGTGGTAAACAATGCCTCAGTCTTGGTGGTCATGGGAGTAAAAACAAACATAGTGTCTGTAGTAAGTAGGAGGGGAAATTGCGCCCCATCATTGGTATTAGTCGGAGAATAGTTCCCCATCATTGGTGTAAGTGGGAGGAATAGTGCCCCATTGTTGCTGTCAGTGACAGAAATGGTAGTGTGCTAAGAGTGCTACACAATGGTGTTGTTACATCAATGTGAACAAAAACAACAATACCCATATACAAAATAAATAATTAAAACAATGAAGTGAAAAAATTTAATTACATCAGTGCAAAATTTGCAAATAAATCAGCGAATACCAATATAAAGTGCAACGTGCAATTAAACGCAGTAGGTATAATATGTGCAGTATTCAAAAAAGTGCCAAGTGCCACACAATGATGTAATATACAATCCAAAAAAAACAATATTGTAGGTGATCCATGAGTCTAATGTTCAATAATATAGGTGTATGAAAACAATCCATACAAGAAAAGTGTCCATAAAAGAAAATCCAGCATGCTTCAAATAATTTCAGTGCTTATGAAACCATGCTTTATCCAGTGACCCCCCGGGAAAGCCTCTCACCTCAGGGCGTGTGACTCAGCTGGGAAACTAAGTCTACACACGCTTTGGAGCCATTCCACGGCTCAGTGATGGTATCCAGGTGCACAGCATAAGCTCCACAAATATAGGAGAATAAAAGAAAAAACTGGATGGTGTAATAACATTTAAAAAGGATTTATTGAAGTAAAAAACACTCCCCACAATGGGGTACTCACAAATTTTGGGTGCGTAAGTGCACCAGCCTAGCAATAGCCTCCAGATATTGATAGTCAGAGAGGGTAAAGTGTGCATCACATCACAGCGAAATAGACATCTCCGTGCTCCGTCCTCTCCCCTACGCGTGTTCGACGCAGGGTCACATGTCTTCATCAGGGTGTTATGATTAGATGGATGCTCTACAACTTAAATATACTCATCGCAGCCATCTTGCCATAGACCACAGACACTCTAGTAGTCTATATATCAAACGGCGCTGCAGAAACCAGCAGTTATTTGGAGAACTAATAGTGACAGAAAACAACCTTCCAAACAGTGGAAAAGCTGTTTAGGCGTGACTACTAAAAATCGCTATGAAGCGAGAAGAATGATGAAAAAAAAATTTGATGAAAAAAATCCGGATTGCAATTTTAATCAGGACGGAGACCGATGTTCAGCACACTTTACCGCAAACATATAAATAATTTATTACAATGTCAATAATGAAATTTAATTAATATAGAATAAAAGAAGTAGTCTAATGATTGATCTATATAAGAACATAACTGTATGGCACATTATCATAACAAACGCGCATAATAATGCATTGAAATTACAATGTGCCCTACAGACATATAGCCCAATTTAAATGTCCTACTCAAAATAGTGGTAGTGCAATCCATATGGATCACCCCCTAATCAAAAAAGCTTTAATGAGCTATATACAAACACATGTATTATATTACAATAAAAAATACAAAAGATAAAAGGAAAAAAAATATAAAATAAGATAAAAAAAAAAAAAAAAAAAAAATGTAATTAATATATATATATATATATATATATATATATATATATATATATATATATATATATTAAAATTAAAAAATACAAATAAGTATTGATAGGACTCCAAGTATATAAAACAGCGGCGCTATTATAGTAATCACAAACAAAGGTAAAAACCATACTCCAGCTTTAAAAATCAAAAACTCCCTTAAAACCAGATCCATTGAGCATGGAGAAATGTATATACGTGCCCCCTGTCTACAATTACATCAAGGGAAATAGAAAAAGGGAGAGAAACCAAAGAGGAGGAAGAGTCCCCCAAGCAAAAAATATATATCTATGGGTTAATAATTACTTAGGAAGCATCTGAGGTCGAACTTTTTGTTCAATCCTCCAGGTGCCAGCGAACCTAGCTGGTGTATCCACCAAGATTCACGTTTTCTAATATCTCTAACATAATTTGAACCCCTCCAGTGGTGCTTAGGCGCCTCTATGCCCCAAAATCGCATTCCAGCTGTGCTTTAATTGTGCACATCTCTAAAGTGTACAGACAAATGATGCTTATCGAAGCCTTTCCGGATATTTCTGATATGTTCCTCCATCCGGTCTTTTAAGGCCCTAATAGTGCGACCAACATAAAAAAAGTCACAGGAACACTTAATCACATATACGACCCCTACAGTGTCGCATGAGATAAAATCCCTAATATTGTATGATTGGCTGGTGCGAGGGTTACAAAATTCTCTCACTTTTCTAATGTTAGATGGGACCCTTATACAACTATAACATCTTCCACAACCATGAAAACCTTTTAGATCCCAAAACATTTTGGGCTTGGGGAAGGGGGTTCCACAACATTATGCACTAATAGGTCACGCAGATTAGGTGCTCTCTTATAAATAATTCTAGGTGTGTCACATAGATGGCCCTTAAGGTGGATGTCCTGTTTCAACACATTCCAATATTTCCTTATGATCCTCTCCACCTCTCGGCTCTGTAGATTGTAATCAAGCACTATGCATGTACCCATATCCTCATTTGTTCTTCTAGTGTCAGCTCTTTCCATTAGTAAAATTTCCCTATTCAGATTCCTGACCTTAATCCTTTCTTTCTCAAGAAAAACATCTTGATACCCCTTATCCTTAAACATCTTATTTAACATATCTGATTGGGCCTCAAAATCTATTTGCCTCCCACTTAGCCATATAAAGTTTCGTAACACTAGGGGCGAATTTAGCACCCATAGCGATGCCCTTTGCTTGTAAGTAAAACTTATTGTTATACCATTATGTAAATTCACCTCCATAGAATTAATCACCTTTGTCTAAAGCCCACCTTACAGCTTCCAGGGCCCCATCATGATCGATATTAGTGTAAAGAGAAGCTACATCACCTGTGGCCATAACCACATTAGTATCCGTCACACATTCCTTCAACAGTTGTAGAGTATGTTTAGTATCTTTGAGAAAAGCTTGCGTATTTTTCACCAAGGGTTGTAAATGGAGATCTATATATTCTCCCAATCTGGATGTTAAAGATTCAATCCCACTTATTATGGGTCTTCCGGGGGGGTAACTGCTATTTTTATGAATCTTTGGTAAATAATATATCACCGGAATCCTACTAGCCGTTGGGATCAAATATTTGGATTCCTGCTTACTCAGAAGCTTATGATCTACACCATATTGTACAATACCTTCCAATTTCTTCCTAAAGACCCTTGAAGGGTCCATACTCAGTGATTGGCATGTGTTCCCATCACTCAATATTCTGTTCATTTCCTCTTTGTATTGTTCTAACGACAATACCACTATGCCCCCCCTTTATCCGCTGGGTGGATCACTATATCAGTTCTCTTGCCCAACAATTCTATACCTTTTTTGCGGTCCCCATGTTCATATACCTTCTTGATGGGTAGTTGTTCTAATTAAGTAGTAATCAATCTTTTGAACAAGTCCACATACTTGTTGTTGGCTATATGGGGATTGAACACAGAGTTATTTTTCAAACCAGTGGTGTTGTTCTACACAGCCGTTCTTTCAACAGGATTAAGAGCATAGTATTTCTTAACATTCAACTTTCTGATGAACTTCTGCACACCAATATATGTTTCGAATTTGTTTAGCCCCTATTTGGGCGCAAATTTAATACCCTTGTCTAGGGTTAATGTTTCCTCGCTTGAAAGTTCCTTGCCACATAGATTATAAATGTCCTCCCCTAGTCTTCCCCTCTTCTCTTTTTGCTGTGTCCTTCCTCTTTTTCTTGGTTTCTTACTTAACCACTACACATCCGCGCTATGGCCGAATGATGGCCACAGCGCGGACCTGAATTCCCGGGAGGCCGTCATATGACGGCCTCCCCTGGGCACGCTCCCTGAGCGCGCCCTGCAGGGGCTATGATCACCGAGTCACTAAGATTCGGCTGATCACCCATCTAAGGAAGGGGCTGGTCCTGTCCCCTTACCATGTGATCAGCTGTCAGCCAATGACAGCTGATCACATGATGTAATGGTAAGATCGGTAATCTTTTTTTTTTTTACTCATGCTGACAGCGTGAGTATAAAAAAAAGCCGATCACCGGCTCGGATGTGAGGGACATCGGTCCCCAAGTGGAAGAGGCACATCTGCCTCATCAGTGCCACCTAATAGTGCCATATAACAGTGCCCACAAGTGCCACCTATCAATGCCAACAAGTGCCACCTATCAATGCCCACAAGTGCCACCTATCAATGCCCACCTGTAGTGCCAATCAGTGCCACCTGGCAGTGCTGCCCATCACTGCCACCCATCAGTGCCCATCACTGCCACCTATCAATGCCCATCACTGCCACCTTATCAGCGTACATCAATGAAGGAGAAAAATGACCCGTTTTAAATTTTTTATAACAAAATATAAAAAATATATATTTTTTTTAATTCATTTTTTTAAACAAAAAGTAAAAACTGCAGAGGTGATCAAATACCACCAAAAGAAAGCTCTATTTGTGGTGAAAAAATGATAAAAATTTCATTTGGGTACAGTGTTGTATGACCACGCAATTGTCATTCAAAGTGCGTCAGCGCTGAAAGCTGAAAATTGGTCTGGATAGGAGGGGGGTTTAAGTGCCCTGTAAGCAAGTGGTTAAACAAATGTGTAATATCATTCTCTTTGGTACTACAATCAGAGAATAGACCCTCCAGGTCTAATTCCCTATTTTCAAAAAAGGCAAAAGGATCCATAAGGATACTAACAAGCATATGAAATCAATGGAATAAATAAAGAAAAAACCTTGTGAGCCACAATGTTTTAATGCCTCAAGAGAAAACACTTAGCTGCCTGCGTAGAACACGTCTCATATACCGTGCACCACTATAGGAAAATTATATAATTTAATATATATATATATATATATATATATATATATATATATATATATATATATATAGATACATACATACATACATTCACACACACACACACACACATACACACACAAACACAAAAATATTGTTTTTTTGGATTGTATATTACATCATTGTGTGGGACTTGGCACTCTTTTGAATACTGCAAATATTATACCTACTGCATTTAATTGCACGTTGCACTTTATATTTTTTATTGATTTATTTATTTATTTTGTATATTCGCTGATTTGCAAATTTTGCACTGATGTAATTACATTTTTCACTTCATTGTTTTAATTATATATTTTGTATATGGGTATTGTTGTTTTTATTCACACTGATGTAACACCATTGTGTAGCACTCTTAGCACACATATATTGTTTAATATTATCCCTGTTTGATATTAAGGAAAATTTTTGTCCATACTTACCGTAATTTTCCTTTCCTGGATCCTCCCCATGTCAGCCTACTATGGGTCAGCTCCGCCCCCTCTAACCCCTCCAGGACCACCTCTTTTCTAGCCCATAAAGGGTGGCTGGCTATCCACACTAGTGTTCAAAAAAACCGCGCCTCGCGACGGAAAAACTGGGTGGGAATCCTCCGGCTGACATGGGGAGGATCCAGGAAAGGAAAATTACAGTAAGTATGGAAAACAATTTTCCTTATTCCTGGACCTCCCTATGTCAGCCTACTATGGGATGTACCAAGCAATATTAAGAAGGGAGGGAAGACAAAAAATAAAAAATAAGCCAAACCCTCAATGCAATGCTACTCAAAATTTTTAATGGGCAACAGCCACCGTAATACTGTAGAGCCAAATGTTTCCTCAGGCGAACAAGCCATATTAAGCTTGTAATGCCTAATAAAAAAGGTGTTGGGCACGCTCCAGCTTGCTGCTCCGCAAACTACCTCAGGGGGACCTTCGCGTATGCCCAGGATGCTGCCATACCCCTCGTTGAATGTGCTTTGATCTCTGAAGGAGAAGGAAGGCCCAACGTTTTGTATGCAATATGAATGGTCTTGACAAACCAGGAAGACCCAACTCTGGATGTTGCTGGCATACCCTTTTTAGGCCCCATTGGGAAAACCTACAGCTGATTTTGTTTGCCAAAGCTTTTAGTCCATTTCAGGTAGGTTGAAACCACAGAGACTAGGTCTAACCTACTCCACTCATCAGCTATATCCGCCGGAAAGGCTGGGAGAAAGACCTCCCAGTTCATACGAAATTATGTGGCCACCTTAGGTAGAAAGCTCGGTATCGGCTTAAGGACTGCCTTGTCTGGGAGCACCAAACAATATGGTTCTTTAGATGAGAAGGCACACAACTCGGAGTCTCTTCTGGCCGAGGCCACGGCTAGTAAAAAACAAAACTGTTAAAAGAAATAATGAACAAGAGAAAGCTTGATCAAACGGAGGAACCAGCAATGTTCCCAAGACTAGTGTTAAGTCCTGTTTTGGAAAAAACTATTTCAATGGAGGTCTGATTTCTATTGTTGCACCTAAAAAAATCAGATCACCAACGGATGTAGAGCATATCTTGTACATGACACAGCTGACAAGGCAGGGATTTGACCCTTCAGGGAATTATAAGCTAACCCTTGAGACTACTCTGCAGAAACTCCAAAATGTTAGATACTGAAGGAGATCCAAGGTCCCAACCCTTTTCCATAGTATTCCAGATTCGGTGATAGGTTACATTCGTTCTGCCGATCCTGTAATAATGTCATCAACTTTATCCTCCTGCAGTTCGGGTATCAGGCCCCACTCTGCAGAAGGAGATTTTGACAAGGAGGCAGAGGGATTGGTGAGCCCAACTTTATCCTCCAAGCCAGAGGGAACCATCGCTCCCTGAGCCAGTAAGGTAGGACTACTATTGCTGTGACCCTTTCTTGCTGAAACTTCAGCAGGATTTTGAGAGCCAATGGAAGCGGCGGGAACACATACACCAAGGGGAAGTTCCAAGACCTGGACAGAGCCCCCTGACCCAATGCCAGTGGATGCTAGGTCCGGGTGAAGAAGCAAAGCAGTTGACAATTCTCCAATGCCATAAGATCTATCAAAGGCGTCCCCCAGATCCTGAGATCTTGCGTAGGTACTTGGGGTTGAGGCCCCATTTGTTGTGATCCCCAAAGCCTCGACTCAAGCTATCTGCTAAAACATTGCCAGGCCCTGGAAGTTAAGATACTGTAAGAGAGCCGAGATTCTTCTCTGTGCAGAGGAAGATTGACATGCCACCTGAAGGAGAGGGTGACTTCTTGTGCCCCCTTGATGAGACACATAAGTCACCGTCCTTTTGTTTTCCAAAAGAATCTTGACAGCTCGACCTCGCAAGATAGGTTGGAACACTAAGAGCGCGTCTGACAGCATCCAATCCCTGGAAATTTGAACTTTGACCCATTGGCCTTGAACCTGCTGTCCTAGGCAGTGTGCCCTGCAGCCTGCCAGACTGGCATTGGTCGACACTACTATTGCTTCTGAGACCTTCACCGGAACTCCGCTGGAAAGATTGCGAGCTACTGACCACCAACCAGGGACCAGATTATCGGAATTGGCAGATGATCCCACTGAAGAAGAAAGTTGCATTGAAACCTCCTTCTGCGCCACCTTACCCACGGGACTTCTGGACCTGTGGCTGATAAAACCCCCAGATACTGCATGGATTCCTTCAGCATCATAGAAGGCCTGGCCATCACTGCTTTGTCTGAGACTGGATCCCCTGGACCTTCCTCTGAGGAAGAGTAACACGACCCCGATTCGTGTTGAATTGTACTCCCAAATACTCCAACATTTGGGTCAGATGCATCTGGCTCTTCCGAAAGTTGATCAACCAACCGAAACGAGTTAATGTTTTGCAGGTGAATTCATATGAACTAGAAGGAGCTCATTTGACAGACCCAGAAGTAGCATGTCATCTAGATAATGAAATATTTGCACTCCCTTGACCCTGAGAGTCGCAACGACAGCAGAGAGTAGCTTTAAAAAGCGTTCTCGGAGTCGTGCAGAAACCGAATGGGAGAGATTAAAAATGAAAATGAAAGCCTTCCACGGAAGGCCTGAGAAAGCGATGGTGAGATGCGTCTATAGAGATATAAAGATACGCATACGCCAGATCAATGGAAACCATCCAGTCTCCTGACTCCACAACCGAAACGATCGTTTCCAATGACTCCATTTTGAATGGTGGAACCTTCATGTAAGAATTCAGGACTTTGAGGTCAAAAACTGGTCCGAAACCCCGTGAAGCCTCTGGGACCAAAAACAGAGGGGGAACATACTCCTTGACCCAATTCGTGCCTTGGAACCGGAAGGATGGTCCTTGCTGCCAACAGCTCCCCTATATATCCTTGCAAACATTGCCTCTTTTCCAAATCCGTAGGAAGTCCAGTTTCTATGAACAAGGTCTGAGGGGGCCTTGTTCTGAACTCGAGACGATAATGTGATCGAATGATGGCTACAATCCAGGCATCATGTCATTTGTCCGCCCAAACCCCCCCTGAATTGGGCTAGTCTTGCTCCTACTTGAGAGGGTTAAGCGGAGACAGCTTCAGAAGGACTTAGAGTGGGGACGGAAAGTATTCAGACCCCCTTAAATTTTTCACTCTTTGTTATATTGCAGCCATTTGCTAAAATCATTTAAGTTCATTTTTTTCCTCATTAATGTACACACAGCACCCCATATTGACAGAAAAACACAGAATTGTTGACATTTTTGCAGATTTATTAAAAAAGAAAAACTGAAATATCACATGGTCCTAAGTATTTAGACCCTTTGCTCAGTATTTAGTAGAAGCACCCTTTTGATCTAATACA
Organism: Aquarana catesbeiana; assembly: GCF_042186555.1. NCBI lineage: Eukaryota > Metazoa > Chordata > Amphibia > Anura > Ranidae > Aquarana > Aquarana catesbeiana. The sequence continues at coordinate 224,438,261 of NC_133326.1, read as the reverse complement.
GCCATGAGTCTTTTTGGGAAAGATGCAACAAGTTTTTCACACCTGGATTTGGGGATCCTCTGCCATTCCTCCTTGCAGAGCCTCTCCAGTTCTGTCAGGTTGGATGGTAAACATTGGTGGACAGCCATTTTTAGGTCTCTTCAGAGATGCTCAATTGGGTTTAAGTCAGGGCTCTGGCTGGGCCATTCAAGAACAGTCACGGAGTTGTTGTGAAGCCACTCCTTTGTTATTTTAGCTGTGTGCTTAGGGTCATTGTCTTCTTGGAAGGTAAACCTTCAGCCCAGTCTGAGGTCCTGAGCACTCTGGAGAAGGTTTTCGTCCATGATATCCCTGTGCTTGGCCGCATTCATCTTTCCCTCGATTGGAACTAGTCGTCCTGTCCCTGCAGATGAAAAACACCCCCACAGCATGATGCTGCCACCACCATTCTTCACTGTTAGGACTGTATTGGACAGGTGATGAGCAGTGCCTGGTTTTCTCCACACATACCGCTTAGAATTAAGGCCAAAAAGTTCTATCTTGGACTCATCAGACCAAATAATCTTATTTCTCACCATCTTGGAGTCCTTCAGGTGTTTTTTTAGCAAACTCAATGCGGGCTTTCATGTGTCTTGCACTGAGGAGACGCTTCCGTCGGGCCACTCTGCCTTAAAGCCCCGACTGGTGGAGGGCTGCAGTGATGGTTGACTTTCTACAACTTTCTCTCATCTCCCGACTGTATCTCTGGAGCTCAGCCACAGTGATCTTTGGGTTCTTCTTTACCTCTCTCACCAAGGCTCTTCTCCCCCGATAGCTCAGTTTGGCCGGAAGGCCAGCTCTAGGAAGGGTTCTGGTCGTCCAAAACGTCTTCCATTTAAGGATTAAGGAGGCCACTGTGCTCTTAGGAACCTTAAGTGCAGCAGAATTTTTTTTGTAACCTTGGCCAGATCTGTGCCTTGCCACAATTCTGTCTCTGAGCTCTTCAGGCAGTTCCTTTGACCTCATGATTCTCATTTGCTCTGACATGCACTGTGAGCTGTAAGGTCTTATATAGGCAGGTGTGTGGCTTTCCTAATCAAGTCCAATCAGTATCAAACACAGCTGGACTCAAATGAAGGTGGAGAACCATCTCAAGGATGATCAGAAGAAATGGACAGCACCTGAGTTAAATATATGAGTGTCACAGCAAAGGGTCTGAATACTTAGGACCATGTGATATTTCAGTTTTTCTTTTTTAATAAAACTGCAAAAATGTCAACAATTCTGTGTTTTTCTGTCAATATGGGGTGCTGTGTGTACATTCATGAGGAAAAAAATGAACTTAAATGATTTTAGCAAATGGCTGCAATATAACAAAGAGTGAAAAATGTAAGGGGGTCTGAATATTTTTTCCCCACTGTATTTGAAGCCTTAGGCTCTGTCCCCACTACTGTGATTTGTTGTGCGACCTGACACAAGCGAAATCGCATGACTTCCATGTTCCCATGTATTTCAATGGTCCCCATTCTAATTGGTGCGACTTACGTCGCATCGACTCCTAAAAAGGTTTTTTGCACTACTTTGTTCCCACAGCTGTGCGATTTGTACCAACATGGTTTTCACAGGTCGAATGATATTGCATCACAAATCGCACAGCAAAGTCACAGTGTAAATCGCGTGACTCTGGGGATGCAGCAGTGGAAACAGCCCCAGGAGCTTTGTTGGCCCTGGGCTTGGAAGGTTGAACCAGCTCCTCTCCACTGTCTGAAAAACTGTCTGAAGCCCTGGCCTCTCTGAATCCTTCTTTGGATCTCTTGTTAAACCAAAAGGGCTGCTGTGTCTTAAAGAGCCATTATCTTTGCTGTCATCTTGACCTGGTCGACAGCCACAACTCTACAGCAGTCTGCAAGGAGAAGACTGCCACTTCCTAGACTTTCATCCAAACATCCATCCACCAGCTCTGCCACCCACACTCTAATGCCCCGTACACATGGTCGGATTTTCCGATGGAAAATGTGTGATAGGACCTTGTTGTCAGAAATTCCGACCGTGTGTAGGCTCCAACACACATTTTCCATCGGATTTTCCGACACACATAGTTTGAGAGCAGGATATAAATTTTTCCAACAACAAAATCCGTTGTCGGAAATTCCGATCGTGTGTACACAAATCCGACGGACAAAGTGCCACGCATGCTCAGAATAAATAAAGAGATGAAAGCTATTGGCCACTGCTCCATTTATAGTCCCGACGTACGTGTTTTACGTCACCGCGTTTAGAACGATCGGAACGATCAGTGTAAACAGAGACACGCGTCTCTGTGACAGTTCTCCCCGCTGAGCTCAGTGAGAGCATAAGTGCGCGGAGTGGGGGGGATCTGCAGCCTCTGTGACAACTTTGTGTGTAATGCCGCGTACACACGGTCGGACTTTCTATCCTACTTGGTCCGGCACACTTTCCGACGGACTTTGTCCGCCAGGTGCGCCGGACTTTAAAACGGACGGACTTGCCCACACACACCCGGACTTTCCGGCGGGCTAAGTCCGCCCGTCTTTCCGACGGACTTTCGCCGGAGTTCCGGCGGACTTTCAGAATGAACGGACTTGCCCACACACGGACAAGTCCGTTCATTTTGAACGTGACTCAGGTGCGACGGGACTAGAAAAGGATGTCAATCTTGCCGCTTTTATCGGCGAGATTGACACCTTGCGAGCCCCGTCGCGGGGCATACCAGGCCCTTAGGTCTGGTATGGATTATAAAGGGAACCCCCTACGCCGAAAAAACGGCGTGGGGTCCCCCCTAAAATCCATACCAGACCCCGATCCGAGCACGCAGCCTGGCCGGTCAGGAAAGGGGGTGGGGACGAGCGAGCGCCCCCCCCCTCCTGAACCGTACCAGGCCGCATGCCCTCAACATGGGGGGTGGGTGCTTTTGGGGAGGGGGGCGCCCTGCGGGCCCCCCCACCCCAAAGCACCTTGTCCCCATGTTGATGAGGACAAGGGCCTCTTCCCGACAACCCTGGCCGTTGGTTGTCGGGGTCTGCGGGCGGGGGCTTATCGGAATCTGGGAGCCCCCTTTTATAAGGGGGCCCCCAGATCCCGGCCCCCCACCCTATGTGAATGAGTATGGGGTACGTGGTACCCCTACCCATTCACCTAGGGAAAAAGTGTAAGTAATAAAACACACTACACAGGTTTTTAAAATATTTTATTAAACAGCTCCGGGGGTGGGATCTTCCTCCGGCTTCGGGGGTCTTCTTCCGGCTTCGGGGGTCCCTCCGCTTCATCTTCTCCCGGCGTCCGGTTGGTTCTTCTCCGCTCTCTTCTCCCGGTGTTCCTGTTCTTCGGCCGGCTCCTCTGCTGTCTTCAAGTAGCTCTCTTGCCAGCAGAGGTCCGGACTTCTGGGCTTCTGGGCTTCTGGGCTTCTGGGCTTCTCTTCCCCAGATGTTGACACGACGCTCTCTCCTGCTGGACTGCTCTCCGAGGGCTGCGTTGTGACTTATATAGGCGGAGACCCCGCCCCCTTTTGATGTCACAGTCCCTGGGCATGCTGGGACTGTGACGTTTTAGGGGGCGTGGTCAACATCACCCAGTGACCACGCCCCCTAAAACGTCACAGTCCCAGCATGCCCAGGGACTGTGACATCAAAAGGGGGCGGGGTCTCCGCCTATATAAGTCACAACGCAGCCCTCGGAGAGCAGTCCAGCAGGAAAGAGCGTCATGTCAACATCTGGGGAAGAGAAGCCCAGAAGCCCAGAAGCCCAGAAGTCCGGACCTCTGCTGGCAAGAGAGCTACTTGAAGACAGCAGAGGAGCCGGCCGAAGAACAGGAACACCGGGAGAAGAGAGCGGAGAAGAACCAACCGGACGCCGGGAGAAGATGAAGCGGAGGGACCCCCGAAGCCGGAAGAAGACCCCCGAAGCCGGAGGAAGATCCCCCCCCCCGGAGCTGTTTAATAAAATATTTTAAAAACCTGTGTAGTGTGTTTTATTACTTACACTTTTTCCCTAGGTGAATGGGTAGGGGTACCACGTACCCCATACTCATTCACATAGGGTGGGGGGCCGGGATCTGGGGGCCCCCTTATAAAAGGGGGCTCCCAGATTCCGATAAGCCCCCGCCCGCAGACCCCGACAACCAACGGCCAGGGTTGTCGGGAAGAGGCCCTTGTCCTCATCAACATGGGGACAAGGTGCTTTGGGGTGGGGGGGCCCGCAGGGCGCCCCCCTCCCCCAAAGCACCCACCCCCCATGTTGAGGGCATGCGGCCTGGTACGGTTCAGGAGGGGGGGGGCGCTCGCTCGTCCCCACCCCCTTTCCTGACCGGCCAGGCTGCGTGCTCGGATCGGGGTCTGGTATGGATTTTAGGGGGGACCCCACGCCGTTTTTTCGGCGTAGGGGGTTCCCTTTATAATCCATACCAGACCTAAGGGCCTGGCATGCACCGCGCTCACCGCAATAGGAAAATTTGTTTTTCCTATTGCAGAGAGCGCGAGATGCAATACCCTGCCCTCGCGTCGTATCTGGTCCGTCGGACCAGCCTACACACGAGCGGGCTTTCCGTCGGACCAGCACACACACGAGCGGACTTTCCGCCCGAAACTGAGTCCTACGGAAAGATTTAAAACTTGTTTCAAATCTAGGTCCGGCGGGCTTTTGGGAAGAAGTCCGCCGGAAAAGTCCGCCGCCGCCCACACACGGGCGGATTGTCCGGCACACTCTGGTCCGCCGGACCAAGTATGCCGGAAAGTCCGACCGTGTGTACGCGGCATAAGGATGATTTTACCCACAGAGCTGTCACAAACCCCACACACAGTACACCAAGCACAACTGTCCCTGTCAGTGTCCCCATAAAACATCAGTACCAGTGCACAAAAACATCTGTCACAGTGCCCCATCACATCTGTACCAGTGCACAAACATCTGTCACTGTGTCCCAATAAACATTTGTACCAGTGCACAATACATCTGTCAGCGTGCCATCACATCTGTACCAGTGCACAAAACATCTGTCACAGTGTGCTCATCATATCTGTACCAGTGCACAAAGTATCTGTCACAGTGTCCTCATCACATCTGTACCAGTGCACAAAACATCTGTCACAGTGTGCTCATCATATCTGTACCAGTGCACAAAGTATCTGTCACAGTGTCCTCATCACATCTGTACCAGTGCACAAAACATCTGTCACAGTATCCCATCGTATCTGTACCAGTGCACAAAGCATCTGTCACGGTGTCCTCATCACATCTGTACCAGTGCACAAAAACATCTGTCAGTGTCCCATCACATCTGTACCAGTGCACAAAACATCTGTCACAGTGTCCCCATGAACATCTGTACCAGTGCAGAAAACATTTGTCACAGTGTCCCCATGAACATCTGTACCAGTGCACAAAACATTTGTCACAGTGTCCCCATGAACATCTGTATTAGGGCAAAAAACATCTGCAATAGTGTTTCATTGTGACATTAACATCTGTCAATGTACTAGTGTCCCACCAATAAACAAATCAAACATTTAAAGAGCCTCCATCGCCCCATGCAAATGCGAAAACACGCATGTTGGTCCCATGCGCATACGTAAAAAGCGATCACACCTTACATGTGAGGTATCACCGTGAACGTCAGAGCGAGAGCAATAATTATAGCACCAGACTTCCTGTGTATCTCCAAACTGGTAACCAATAAAGGCTTTTAAAGTGAAGCCAACGGAGATTTTTAAATAATGAAATTTGGCTCCATTTTACAAGTGTGATATATTTGGTATCTATTTACCCTGCGCAACACCATATTTTATATTTTACCAAACATTTGTGTATTATATTGTCTCTTTGTGCATTGAAATTCATTAAAAAAGAATTTATGCTTTAGTGTGTAAAATTGTGTTTGAAAAACTCCTGCGCAAATATCGTGTGACAGAAAAATTAGCAAAACCCACCATTTTATTCTCTAGGGCCTCTGCTACAAAAATATATAATGTTGGGTGGTTCTAAGTCCTTTTCTATTAAAAATACATTTCGAAATAAGGTCTGGTCTTAAAGTGGATAATGCCGGAAGTACTCCTTGGATGTTGCGCTTCCCTATGTGGCCAGGCTGTGAAAAAGTCTCACACATGTGGTATCGCCATACTCAGGACGAGTAGCAGAATGTGTTTTGGGGTGTAGCTGCAAGTATGCCTATGCCATGTGTGAGAAATAACTTGTTAATACAACATTTTTATGAAAAAAAATAATAATTTCTTCATTTTTCAAAGAATTGTGGGAATAAATGACAACTTTAAAAAACTTGCCATGCCTCTTACTAAATACCATGAATATAACAGAAACTAAGAAAAACACAATTAAAGAAAAAAAGTTTTGGTCTGATTGCTAAGAAGCAGGCCATCATCGATGCAGGAGCAGGCAGACCATTGGAGCATTCGTTGTGAGCAGAGCCCCCCTGCCCCAAAGCACCCCCCCATGTTTAGGGCATTTGGCCTGGTATGGTTCAAGTGGGGGTGCTCGCTCATCCCCTTCCTTTCCTGACCTGCCAGTCTGCATGCTCGTATAAAGGCCTGGTATGGATTTTGGAGGGGATCCCAAGCCATTTTTTTAAAATTTTGGCATGGATTTTGGGGGGGACCCCACATCGTTTTTATCCCGAGTTTTTTTTGTGCTTTTTTTCTGAGCAATTCCCTTAGCAACCAGCTATACACGGTGTGTTAGAGAGAGAGAAAAAAAAAAGCACAAAATAGCAAAATGCATAAAAATTGCATGTAAAACGCATTCAAAACGTGGGTTTAAAAATGCAAAATGCACTGAAAAAAAACGCAGCCACTGCAGCTGCATAGAAGTGAAGAAATACTTAAAGTATATCTGAAGTCAGAACTTTTTTTTCAGTGTTGGATGGAGCGGGCAATGGGGAATGGGGAATGGTTACACATTGTCAGGTTTTATTTTGCCATATGTGTCCCATTGGGGGGATTGTCCTTCACCCCATTTCCTTTATACACAACAGAAAGTAAAAGCAACTTTCTCCAAAATAAGAGAAATGCCCTCTTAGACAGTTGTCATCACTAATTGAAATTCCCCTCTATTCCTGCTCTTTTGACAACTTCCCAGATGCATATTCCCCGAATGTAGTCCCAATAACAGTGGTTTCTGGGACAAACAGAGGGACTGAATCCTAAAAGGGACACAGCCAGCAGTAAAAAAAATTAGAGGTGTTCTATCCCTTACCTTTTATAATACAAAAAATATGCCTTTACATATACTTTAAATACTGAGTTGCATAATAGTTCCAGGTAAGGCTCCTTTCACACTGAGGCGCTTTGCAGGCGCTAAAGTGCTAAAAATAGCACCTGCAAAGTGCCCCGAAAGAGCTGCTCAATGTACTCCAGTGTGAAAGCCCTGAGTGCTTTCACACTGGAGCAGTGCGCTTGCAGGGCGGTCATAAAAGTCCTGCAAGCCGCATCTTTGGAGCACATTAGGAGCGGTGTAATTACCGCTCCTAAAGCGCCCCTTCCCATTGAAAACAATGGGGCAGCGCTGCAAACCCGCCCGCAAAGCGCTGCTGCAGCAGCGCTTTGCGGGCGGTTTTAACCCTTTTTCGGCCACCAGCGGGGGGTTAAATCTGCCCCGCTAGCGCCGCTAAAATGACGGTAAAGAGGCACTATATTTAGCGCCACTGTACCGCCGGTGCCCGCACGCCTCAGTGTGAAAGTAGCCTTAGGGTAGGACTCAAATTGAATTGGACTCAAACTCAATTGAGGCAAATAAATGATGATAAGTAACTTTTATTTCAACTTTCATTTTTTGAAGGAAGCATCAGCAAAGACAGTGAACATATTTTTCTTAGCACGGATTTCTCTTACAGCCTTTAAACATCTGAGAAAGGAATCATTACAAGGAAGTAATTTGTTTGAAATCGGTGTGACTCTCTAAATATTTTAAGGCAATCGGGTTCCACTTTCCAAGTAAAAGGAAGATATGGTTTAAGGAATTTAGCCTCGTATGTGAAATAAGAGAGGTTTTCAAATTTGAGAACTGTAAAATTCCACCATTGGTGCAAAGTGTATAGTTGTATGTTTTTACTTACTGACACATAAAATAAAATTCCGTTATAAACATTTGTGTATGCTTCCCCAAACATAATATATAATATGTGATACTTTATTACCTACCCTGGCAGTACTCTGGTGCATATGATATTGCTTGTGTTTCTACATTACTCATTCTTAAAAGATGTATGATCCTCATACTAATTTACTCTTGTACATCTAATCAATAAATACATTTATAGTTGATGAAGTGTCAACACTTCATCCTGAACTCACCTAGTTTTTTTTATATATATTTTAATACATTTCAGCAGAATTGCAATGCTAATTAGCATAAAAATTAATGGAACTATTTTCTCATTTCCATAAAAGCAATCCACTAGAAATATTTTGCAGCTGGCAATCTTGCTAGATTTTTAGCAAGAATATATTGAAATCATGGTTTTATGATACAGGCGATAAAAAGGAGGGGGACAAACTGCATATTACTCCCTACAGAAAGACATCAATGTAGGGCATTGGGCTCCTATTCACAGCCTTTACTGAGGGGCCTTGCAAAAAAATGAAATTAAACTCAGCGCTGCTCCTTAAACTCAAACCAATACAATATTGAGTAAGCTTATATCAACATATACAGTATCATGATATAACTTAACGACACAATATAAAGTGCTCAGTGCCAATATAAAGTGCAAAGATATATAAAGTGCAATCATATAAAGTCCATCCAATGTGGTATGCTGAACTTTTAAACAGTTGTGGTGATGGTTTTCAAGTGACTATTTGTGTCCCCCCCCAGGTCCCCACTCACCATGAAAGGGCAGTAAATGCACCTGTCAGTATCTCCAGATCAGCATCTCCCATCAGTGATAGCTGGATTGTATGGACACCACATAGGGATGACTCCTATCTTCCACCAGTATGATTAAAACATGTGGACATCCTGGATCCTTCCCATCTTACTCAGGCACCCATAAAGATGTATAGAAATGAAGGAAAAAAAGGATGTATATAGTGTAATGCTGCAAGGTTTATTTATAAAACCCAAAGATACTACACTTACATCAAAAAACTTTAAAACATGCAGAGAAACGCCGCCTTATGGCCCACAGGTATGTCATTTCCTGCTTGTGTGATGGGCTTACTAATTTTCCCAGAAGTCTGCACTAAGATACAAATTGTACTTTGAGCACCCCCTGCAACAAAATTGGCATTTTTAGTAAGATACTCCCAAAGGAAATCACGTCTAAAGGGATGCAAACCCTGCAATTTTCCTCATTAGAGCCCTGCAGGTGCAGCAGCTGACTGATAATTATAAGACCACTCCCATACAGACTCACTCAGTACATGAACACAGACAAACAAACTGCTATTTTTCCAGAATGATAAAAGGTAGGAATCTGAAACAAAGTTCTTGCAATGTACATTGATCACCCAGATGGGAATTTTTTTTCTCACCAAAAGCAGAGTTACTCTTTAAAGCAGAACTCCAGCCATTTTTTTTTCCATGTCTTTGTTGCTGATCTCCTACCTTCACCAACTTTGCCATCCATGTTCTTCTGAGCTCTGTAATAGGCTGCTAAACTTGCTGAAAAAAACATTATTTCCTAATGAGACTAATGGTGACACTGCGCTAACCCAATGTGAAAAAATCAAAGCTGCTACACACAAATGTGACCAATATTCAAAATGAACTAAAGTAAAAAATGTAGCGCTAAAACAAAACAAAACCAAAATGTGAACATGATATAAATGAATAAAATTCAGTGACCAGTGGGTACTGCCCACTGGAACATGAAAAAGGCAAAAAAACAAGTTATATGTGAATAAAGTTCAATGACTCATGAATGTTATCAACTGAGACATGAGTATAGATAAGTGAAATAATGGAGTCCCATAGTGCAATAAATGTGGAATACAATATAAGTGAAAGATCTTCTAGTATGTGATTCATCAGCATGGAAATCTTGAGATGGAAATAGATGAAATACTTTTACCAGAACAGGTGGATTTGAATGTCAGTGACACCGAATCAAACAGGCTTATGCCCCGTACACACGGTCGGACTTTGTTCGGACATTCCGACAACAAAATCCTAGGATTTTTTCCGACGGATGTTGGCTCAAACTTGATTTGCGTACACACGGTCGCACAAAGTTGTCGGAATTTCCAATCGCCAACCACGCGGTCACGTACACCACGTACGACGAGACTAGAAAAGGCCAGTTCAGAACCAAGCGTGGCACCCTTTGGGCTCCTTTTGCTAATCTCATGTTAGTTAAAGTTTGGTGAGAGACGATTCGCGCTTTTTCAGACTCGTGGCTTTCAGATCGTTTTCTGCGGTTCAGTTTGTGCTTTTGGGTTTGTATCTGCTCTTCAGTGCGTGCAGTAAGTTCGTATTGGAGTTTTCTGTGTGATCTTGCCCGCTCGTTGCTGTTTTTCAGGTCGCTCTTCACAGGCCTTGCTGTTCTTCAGTGCGTTCTGTTACTTCGTTCTGAGCAGCCGACCGTTTTCTAGCCATGTTACGTATGCGTACTCCTCGTAGAGTTCATACTGTGCGGGGGCTTGGTGTTGGGGACCTGACCTTGACACAAGTCCAGTCCATGAACAGGGTGGGGAGGAGTTCATGGACCAAGAATTGGTTGCTTCAGCGTGACCAGTTCTGTCATATGCCTTTGCTCCGTGAGATCCGTGAGAATAATCCTGATGATTTCAGGAACTTTCTCAGGATGACGGACCCCGTGTTTCACCATCTGTTGGCTTCGCTGACCCCTTATATTAGCAGGCAGGATACCTGCATGAGGCAAGCCATCACTTCGGAAGAGAGGCTCGTCGCTACTCTGCGGTACTTGGCGACAGGGAGAAGTCTGCAGGACTTGAAGTTCTCGACAGGCATCTCCCCCCAGGCTCTGGGTATCATTATCCCAGAGACCTGTTCTGCCATCATCCAGGTCCTGCAGAAGGAGTATATGAAGATAAGATTTTTATCCTTTAATATCACATTTTATTGTATATAATGTTTGCTAATATCTTGTATTTCTTTTCTCATTCCCTAATTACCATGATTGGAATATGCTGTGAATGTCCCCTTTGTCCTCATGCATGCTGGATTTGTATGTAATTAATTTTTTAGTCCTTCATACAGATTGGCCTTCAATAACCTCCCCAGCATGTTCTCCTGCCCTATATTCACCTAATGTAATCACTTAACAATGTATTTTATCAGCTCCATAGTAGTGCTTTACCCCAAACACCCCCTAAAATGTTTAGAAATGTGATTTGTGCTTTAAATTCAGACAGAGTGCCAGAGGCTTTTTTTGTGGTGTCCCCAAATCATTTATATTAACCCTCCCTTCTCCAACTGCTAAGTCAGCTGATCCCAATTCTCTATCTATCCTCAATCATCTATCTGCTGACTTTGCCAAACCCATACACACTATACCCATCTCTTTTGTGCTCTGATTTATGGATGAATTCCCCAAAGCATGTAGTGCAAGGGCCTGCCTGTATACTTTCAAATGGTACAGTTTGAAGTTTTTAGATCCTATTATTATCTTGAGACAGGTAATAGCAGAATGTTCAAATGTGCTCAAATGTGTACAGTGTGTATTTATATCTTTGTATTATGACACTTCTTACCTGTCCAGTGGGCTGAAAATAGTGTAACTAAGGAGGGGCTGTTCCAAGCAATACCCTGTATTTAGGCATTTATCTCTCAATGAAGTGAAGAGGGTTACCTGTCCAAGATTTCCCCACCCCCCATAATGTTAGAAATGGCCCATGAGAGGGGGGGAGGGGGAATATGATAGGTGTACCTTATACTTTGGTGTTGTTAAATTCCCCTTAATAAATGCTATCTGGAGGTTGCCCCAGAATGTTTGTGCCTAATCTACTTGCCATGTTTCTGAGCAAAAATATTAATTTTTTTTTCCTCAACAGTTTCCTTCCACACCACAGGAATGGCAGACTGTGGCCTCCCACTTTGCCCAGCGGTGGGACTTTCCTAACTGCGGAGGGGCAATTGATGGGAAACACATCCACATCATCCCAACACCCAACTCGGGGTCGTACTATTTCAACTATAAGGGGTTCAATAGTATTGTGATGTTGGCGGTGGTGTCGGCTAATTACGACTTCTTGTATGTGGACGTGGGGAAGAATGGCTGGATGTCCGATGGTGGAGTCATCGCCCAGACGGAGTTCTACAGGCGTCTCCAGAATGGCAGCTTGGACTTGCCAGCTCCAGAGGACAATGTGGAAGGACTCCCATTCGTGTTTGTTGCTGATGAAGCGTTTGCGTTGGGGGACCATCTTATGCGGCCATTCCCTATGAGGATCCTCACCCCGGAACAGAGGGTTTTTAATTACCGGCTGGCCAGAGCCCGAAGAGTGGTGGAGAACACATTTGGAATCCTGGCCAGCCGGTTCCGCCTATTTCTGACACCTATCCATATGGCGGAGTATAAACTTAATCATATAATAATGGCGTGCTGTATTCTCCATAACTTTTTACAGAAACATTTGGCCAACTATACTGGTTCAGTTGTGCCTGAGGCCGGAGTGATACCTGAAACAACACTGACGGCGCTTGAAAGCGGCCGTCCTGGTTTGCCCTCCCTGAGTGCCCGTGATGTCCGGTTACGATACCTGGAGTTCTTTGCGGGTAGGGGGGCCATCAATATGCCTGCAAATTTGTGAAGCCTTTTTCAAATAAAAAAGCCAAAAAAATAAAATCTTTGTGGACATTTACTGCTTGTGTTTGTTTTAGCTGACCCTGACAGAAATGTGCTGAGTCCAGAAAATGGCGTGATTGTGTAACCTTATACAAAGCACTGTTGGCTGTTATTTACTAAAGGCAAAGACACTTTTTATACTACAAGTGCTCTTGAAACTGCAATGAAAATGCTCTTGTAGTGCAAAGAGGATTTGCCCTTAGGAAATAACCCCCATTTTCTCAGAAAACAGCAATTACATCACCACAAAAGTGTTGTAGCGTTGAGACAATAATCCACACATTCTTGATTAACAAACTTTTTAATACCTCCACAATCACATGTGCATTTAGAAACGGTTTTTAAAACAAACCAACATGTTTGTTGTATAACAATTTTTGGGGTGGCATTATCAAAAATAGAAATGTCCATTTACGATAAAACAGGCCTGTGTAAAACCAACAAGAAAGACAAAAATCTTGAACTTACAAAGTTCACATTTGGTAAAACTTGAAGGCAATATCAGACATGAGTATTTAGGAACTGTGTTTGATATTGCGTTCAGATGGGGTGAAGTCACCCCTTGAAAAGCCAAATTTGGAAGATGTACAGCAATTTACGAATGTCAACATGTGCTAGCTGCCATCACGGGGGATGAAGGGACGTGTTTTGTGGGAGCAACCCCTTCCTCACAGCTACTTTATTATTGAGGAAGGGGTTGCACCCCCAAAACACGTCCATTGATCTCCCGTGATGGCAGATAGCACATGTTGGCACACTGTGTGCATCCTCCAAATTTGGCTTTTCGAAACATTGCTAAAAAATTTTAAACATTGTACCACACAAAAAAAAGTGATTTTGTGGGGTTTTAAATTCGCCCCAAAACATCAATGATGTTATTATTTTTTTGAATCACATCATTGATTTTTTTCTTGATGTTTTCCAATTCTAAATTATACCCCATGATCTCCCCGATCAGGATCTGGGCACTTTCTGATGTGAAAGGATCTCGATCCCTAACCTCACGATCACCTAAAAAGAGAGAAAACAAACAAAAACAGGTATCAAAAATCTGCCAGCATCCATCTCTTACCTGAGCCTGTGGTCGCAGACACTCACCTGTTGTGGTGCCAATTTCCACCACATCTTCTTCCTCCACCTGCTCCGCTTGGGTTGGGGGTATTTCACCTTCTTCCAGAGGTGGGGGGTCTCTGGTCTCCTCGGATGAGGGGTGTCCTCCGAGTCTTTTCTCCCCTATGTAAAACAAAAATGGTCTAATTAGAACACAGATATTTGATGGCAGAACTATAAATAGGAAACATTGCTTGGAAGTGGGGTACAATTGACAATTTTAGCAGAGTTCCAAGATGTCGCTTTTTTAGTGTCCTTTGTCAACCTGCAATACTTTACCTGTTTTGTACAAGCTTCACAGATGGAGACCCCCCTATAGTATACACTGGAGCACCTGTGTGGCCCCCTAATAAAAAGGGTGTTCTGGTGTCCCACACTAGTGCTCCAGTGTCCAGATGTGAAAACAGCTGCTGAGTGTCCTCTCCTTACACAGAATCTAGTTTGCATTTCATTCTAGTAACAAAGCCATCTACACAACCAAATATTTTGCATCCAAGTAGGCCCTAAAAAATGTAAGAAAATGCATATGGCCTAAACAATGGTGCTTTAGAGGCCGGAAAAAAAAATGTTTGATATGAACGAATAATGGGCCCATGAACATTAAAATTGACATTTTAAACTGTACAATTAAGAAAAGCATATGGAGCAGCACGTACGTAATAAAGACAAAAAGAATAGGAACACAGCACAACTACTTACTTTTTTGCAGCACTCTCCGGATCTTTCGGTACTGCTCAGGCTCTCTTAATTTCAGGTCCGACCACCGCTTCCTGAGCTGATCTTTCGATCGTCTGGTGCAGACTTTTGACCACTTTTGCCATGATCTTGGCCTTTCTGATATTGGGGTTGGGGTAAGGCCCATACTTTCCATCATAGTCGGCCTTCTTCAGGATGTCCACCATCTCCAACATCTCCCCAAAGGACATATTTGTGGCCTTAAATCTTCTTCTGGATCTGTGAGCGGAGGAAGGAGCATTGGACACGCCGATCGTAAGAACGAAGGTAAGAGACAAACTTGTGCCTATACTGCTTCTACATTGAAGCCTATATTGTAACAAGATTAGGAGAGTTTTGTCTGACATTAGGCTTTGTCTTGTGTTGTGTCTTGCAGTGAACATGGATATCTTATTACAAGATAATGACTTCATGTCAATATTCATTGACATGTTCAGGGAGCTGCCCTGTTTGTGGGAGATCAACCACCCACATTACAGGAACCAAACAAAGAGGAAGGCAGCGCTGGATCAATTGTTGGAAATTGTGAAGCAGGTGATCCCCACGGCAGACATCACATATTTGAAGATCTTAATTGGTGGCCTGAGGAGCACATATATAAGGGAGCGCCAGAAAGTCCAGGATTCGCAGAGATCCGGAGCAACAGATGACATCTATGTTCCCAGGATGTGGTACTATGACAGGCTGGAAGGAAGACCAGAAAGTGAGGACCCTGGATCCAGTCTGGTCGACCAAAAGATGCAGCCTCTTGTGGTACCACAGCCTGGGGACACAGATGTCATCTGCTGCTTTCTGGATCTCTGCGACTTCTGGACCAGACTGGCCTCCCTTACATATGGACTCCTCAGGCCACCAATTTTGATGTTCAAGAATTGATGTCTGCCCTGGGGGTCCCAGGCTTCGCTAATTTCTCCTGTTGATCCAGTGTTGTCTCCCTCTTCGTTTTGTTCTGAGACCTTAATAAAGGATTTTTGGTTTGAATTATACTTGCCTATGTGTGTTTTACTTCAAAAAGGACATTTTATTTGTGAGGATTCAGGTACATTTCAAAAATACAATGTGAAATTAACAAGGGACACCAACACCAAACAATCTCCTTGAGATTAAATAATACAAGATAACAATGGTGTTGTAGTAACTTGACACACAAAACACACACAAAAATAGTCTGGAGTAAAACTAAAAATAACATTAAACAAAGATCAGCCTTGGAAAAAATACAAACATAAAATCTAAACAAAAAATGGCTTTAAATAAAAAAAAAAGAAAACCAAAAAAAAAAAAAATTCTGTCAGATGTGACAAATAAAAATATATTCAGGGAATCCCAAGAAAAAAACAAAAAAATAAGTTTGTGAGAAGTCTGTGTGAATATGAGCAGCAAAACTACTTAATTCTTCTCACATTATAAAGAAAAAGAGAGTGCGCTGTATTAAACCATTTTTAACATTGCAGCGTGACGAAAGTGCTGTATCCATTGTGAACGCTAATTTTACCTGACCGAGCTGTTCTGTGTCGAAATTTCTTCTGAGCATGCATGGCACTTTGTGCGTCGGAACAGGCCACACACGGTCGGAATTGACACGATCGGATTTTGTTGTCGGAAAATGTTATCTCCTGCTCTCCAACTTTGTGTGTTGGAAAATCCGATGGAAAATGTCCGATGGAGCCCACACACAGTCGGAATTTCTGACAACACGCTACGATCGGACATTTTCCATCGGAAAATCCGACCGTATGTACGGGGCATTAGAGATCCAAAGGGATGGTTATCCTGAATGGAGGTGGAAGTCTCGGATCTCAAGGGACATCTCCTTTTCGCTCCACCAGCCGCGATGATGACCATCGATCAAAGGGAACTATGTGGAAAAGATGGAGGTATCCAAATCTCATATCAGATCCCAGGGGTATGGGGAGAGAAAAAATTGAAGTGCGCCAACAGTGCCGATCAAAAAATATATTTATGGGATCAGACCAATATACAAAACAATTAAAAGCGTGATCACGTAGAGTAAAATCAAGTGTAGGGAAGAGTGTGCCTTGCCCGACACGTTTCGTCCAATTGGACTTCTACAGGGGCATCAAACTGTTCTCCTACACCACTGAATATATATATATATATATATATATATATATATATATATATATATATATATATATATATATATATATATTTTACACAAATAATACAGCCAATCAGAATCAATGAATCAAATCACAAGGTGGTTTGGCTGGTGATAGGGCAGAGAGGGGTCAGCTGGTAACAAACATGCAAATCGGGAGTCACACTAACCAGTGAGGGAATGGCCCTAAAATCCCAACCAATAGCCCACTTGTTCATAAGGATCATGTGGAAATGAATCAAACGTTATCGGCAAACAGCGCGTGTAGAAAGCCTGCAAAAACAGAATGTTAATTGCTGTTGTGGGCCTCTCTGCCCAATCCGACATCCAAAAGTTAGACACATGTGCGGCGTAATGATGTGCCGCGCGCAGATGTCAACAAAAAACATGTGACCCCACCGCTCAGCTGCGGCCACGTGACTGAGGGCGTCAGCAGTGCAGGGACACGTGCGGCGTGATGACGCGTCCCGCAGAGACGATAATAAAAGACACATGACCGCGTCATCGGACAGCGGTCATGTGATCTAAAAGACGCCAATGACATGCCTCCACAGGACGGCCCGGCATGTATAATGACACTCATCCCATAAGACGAATAGGACCGCAACTCAAATATCCAATAAGTCTCAAGTCTAGAGACGCCATGGACACGAGATTCGCCCCTCCAATTGGGGACGAATTTATCAATCACTAAAAACTGTGTGCCCGTAGGGTCTCGGTTGTGATGTATCGAATAATGTTGAGGGACTGTATGGTTAGTCTTGCCCGCCTGAATATTGGCGAGATGCTCACCTACTCGAACAGAAAAGGTTCTTTTAGTACGACCCACATACTGTTTTTTGCAAGGACATGTTAAAAGATAAACTAAGTATTGAGTGGCACAAGTAGTGAAATGTTTCATAGCATATGTCCGTTGCGTGACCGTGGATTGAAAGGTCTCAGTTTTGCATCTACCGCTAGTATTGTGGAGACATACCCTACACTTCCTACACGGGAAAAAACCTTTATGCCCCGTACACACGGTCGGACTTTGTTCGGACATTCCGACAACAAAATCCTAGGATTTTTTCCGACGGATGTTGGCTCAAACTTGTCTTGCATACACACGGTCACACAAAGTTGTCGGAAAATCCGATCGTTCTGAACGCGGTGACGTAAAACACGTACGTCGGGACTATAAACGGGGCAGTGGCCAATAGCTTTCATCTCTTTATTTATTCTGAGCATGCCTGGCACTTTGTCCGTCGGATTTGTGTACACACGATCGGAATTTCCGACAACGGATTTTGTTGTCGGAAAATGTTATCTCCTGCTCTCCAACTTTGTGTGTCGGAAAATCCGATGGAAAATGTCCGATGGAGCCCACACATGGTCGGAATTTCCGACAACACGCTCCGATCGGACATTTTCCATCGGAAAATCCGACCGTGTGTACGGGGCATAACAGTCTTGAAAGAATGAAATGTTTCTGGGTGGGTCAATGATGTTAGGAGCAACTTGTCCCTGGATGGATCGGGCTCCCCTGAAAACAACTCCTGCCTGTTCAGGAATGGCTGGTCCCAAAAATCTGTCATTTCGAAGGACACCCCAGTGTTTTTTAACCACTTCCCGTCCGGCCTATAGCAGATTGGTGGTTCTGTTATCCTGACTGGGCGTCATATGACAACCAGGAGGATAACATGCTGCCACGCGCCCACGCGGGGCATGCATCGCGGCGATCGGTGGAGCGGTGTGTCAGCCTCCGCCGAAGGCTCTTTACCACATGATCAGCCGTGTCCAATCACGGCTGATCACGATGGCAATAGGAAGAGCCGTCGATCGGCTTTTCCTCACTCGCATCTGATAGACGCAAGTAGAGGAGAGCCGATCGGCGGCTCTCTTGACAGGGGGGTCTGCGCTGATTGTTTATCAGCGCAGCTCCCCCTCAGATGACCACACTGGATCACCAGGGACGCCACTAGGACCACCAGGGAAGGGGGCAACATGTGGATGGCCAGGCATGTACCCCATGGCCATCCACATGTGCCCAATGTGCCCAATCTGTGCCAATCAGTGCCCACAAATGGGCACTGATTGGCACCATTATATTTCAGTTATGCCCAGTAATGCCACCAATCAGTGTAATCAGTGCCACCAATCAGTGTCATCATTGCCACCTGTCAGTGCCCATCAGTGCCACCTGTCAGTGCCCATCTGTGCCCATCAGTGCCCATCAGTGCCCATCCGTGCCACCTATTAGTGCCACCCATAAGTACCAATCAATGCCACCTACGAGTGCCCACCAGTGCCGCCTATGAGTGCCCATCAGTGCTGCATACCAGTGCCACCTATCAGTGTCCATCAGTGCCGCCTATCAGTGCCCATCATCAGTGGCCGTCAGTGCCACCTCATCAGTGCCACCTCATTGGTGCCACTCATCGGTGCCCATCAGTGCCGCCGTATCAGTGCCCATCAGTGCAGCCATATCAGTGCCCGTCATTGAAGAAGAATACGTACTTATTTACAAAAAATTTTAAAAGAAAAACGTGTTTTTCTTCAAAATTTTCGGTCTTTTTTTATTCGTTGTGCAAAAAATAAAAACCGCAGAGGTGATCAAATACCACCAAAAGAAAGCTCTATTTTTGGGAACAAAATGATAAAAAACTTGTTTGGGTACAGTGTAGCATGACTGTGCAATTGTCAGTCAAATTGCGACAGTGCTGAAAGCTGAAAATTGGCCTGGGCGGGAAGGTGTCTAAGTGTCTGGTATTGAAGTGGTTAAACATACTGCGAATTTGTCTTGCTTGGACTGAATAGGTGGTAATAGGTGGTAAAACAGAAGCACTTTGACTTGTCATCCTTGGTCTTCTTAGAATTGACTTCTAATAACTTCATCGATAGAAAATCCTTATTAGAAGTCAATTCTAAGAAGACCAGGGATGACAAATCTAAGTGGTCCTTTTTTACCACCTATTCAGTCCAAGCAAGACAAATTCGCAGTATGTTTAAAAAACACTGGGGTGTCCTTCGAAATGGCAGATTTTTGGGACTTTGAGATTTTTATATATATGTTATTATTTTTACTTACGTGTCATGTACTCTATATATGCAATCTCCATGCGTTTTCTATTTAGGATTTTTTCATTTAACTGATTATAATTTCATTTGTCTAGTGTCCATTTAAGCTTTTTCATATTTTCTGTATTCTTACGAGTTGGGATCTTACTTTCATTATTACCTGGAATTATTGGTCAATTAGATGTGGTAACTCACTTCAATATCCCTGACATGGCTGGATATAATTTATGTGGCTATGTTCACTCCTTTTTAGATATATCGCCATGCGTGCGGGTTTTGCCTGGGTGACACCTGAGTACAGTAGTTGAGATTATCGGCGGCTGTTTTGCCTGGGGGACACCTGAGTACAGTAGCTGAGATTATCGGCGGCTGTTTCTGGGTGTCACCCAATCAGGGCTTGCAACGCAGGCACGTGCCTCTGAGACAGACGTTCCCGGCGCATTATAGATGCCGGGCCGTCCTGCGGAGGCACGTCATTGGCGTCTTTTAGATCACATGACCGCTGTCCGATGACACGGTCATGTGTCTTTTATCATCGTCTCTGCGGGACGCGTCATCACGCCGTACGTGTCCCTGCACTGCTGACGCCCTCAGTCACGTGGCCGCAGCTGAGCGGCGGGGTCGCGTGTTTTCTGTTGACATCTGCGCACGGCGCATCATTACACAGCACACGTGTCTGACTTTTGGATGTACGATTTTTCAGAGAGGCCAACAACAGCAATTAACATTCTGTTTTTGCGGGCTTTCTACACGCGGTGTTTGCTGCTAATGATTCATTTCCACTTGATCCTTATGAACAAGTGGGCTATTGGATGGGATTTTAGGGCCATTCCCTCACTGGTTAGTGTGACTCCCAATTTGCATGTTTGTTACCAGCTGACCCCTCTCTGCCCTATCACCAGCCAAACCACCTTGGCTGTTTTGATTCATTGATTCTGATTAGCTGTATTATTTGTGTATTATATATATATATTTCAGTGGTGTAGGAGAACAGTTTGATGCCCCTGTAGAAGTCCAATTGGACGAAACGCGCCAGTCACACTCTTCCCTACACTTGATTTTACTCTACGTGATCACGCTTTTAATTGTTTTGTATATTGGTCTGATCCAATAATGATATCTTTTGATCCGCACTATTGGCGCACTCCAATTTTTTCTCTCCCCATACCCCTGGGATCTGATACAAGATTTGGGTACCTCCATCGTTTCCACATGGTTCCCTTTGATCGATGGTCATCATCGTGGCTGGTGGAGTGAAAAGGAGATGTCCCTTGGGATCCGGGACTTCCACCTCCCTTCAGGATAACCATCCCTTTGGATCTCTAAGCCCTGTTTTACACTTGTGCGGTGCGAATTGAAGCTCAGGTTTCACTGGGGAGATAACAATCTCCTGTTCAACGGATTAATTGCGTTTTTGCTCAGGATTAGAGAGGGCAAAAGGGAGAGGGGGAGGTGTAGTGAGGAGAAAGAGAAAATCCTTGTTCAGAACGCAATGCATCTGCGAATCAGATGCGTTCCCATAGGAGATAATAGGCTTGTAGTTCGCACCGCAATGCCCAAAAAACGCACACGTTTTTTGTGCAATGCGCAGTGCGAATGCAACGCACATATGTGAACCAGATGCATTCATATGAATGTATTTTAAAATGTCCTGCGAATTAGATGCGGTGTAAGCCGCATCTAATTCGCATAGGTGTGAACCCGGGCTAATGCTCCGTACACACGGTCGGACTTTGTTCGGACTTTCTGACAACAAAATCCTAGGATTTTTTCCAATAGATGTTGGCTCAAACTTGCTTTGCGTACACATGGTCGCACAAGGTTGTCGGAATTTCCGATCGCCAACAACACGGTGACGTCAACCACGTACGACAAGACTAGAAAAGGCCAGTTCAGAACCAAGCGCGGCACCCTTTGGGCTCCTTTTGCTAATCTCATGTTAGTAAAAGTTTGGTGAGAGACGATTCGCGCTTTTTCAGACTCGTGGCTTTCAGATCGTTTTCTGCGGTTCAGTTTGTGCTTGTGGGTTTGTATCTGCTCTTCAGTGCGTGCAAGCAAGTTCCGTGTGACTTATAGTCATTGTGTTCTTGTTCGTTCGTTACTGTTTTTCAGGTCGCTCTTCACAGGCCTTGCTGTTCTTCAGTGCATTCAGTTACTTCGTTCTGAGGAGCCGACCGTTTTCTAGCCATGTTGCATATACGTACTCCTCGTAGAGTTCGTGCTGTGCGGGGGCTTGGTGTTGGGGTCCTGACCTTGACACAAGTCCAGTCCATGAACAGGGTGGGGAGGAGTTCATGGACCAAGAATTGGTTGCTTCAGCGTGACCAGTTCTGTCATATGCCTTTGGTCCGTGAGATCCGTGAGAATAATCCTGATGATTTCAGGAACTTTCTCAGGATGACAGACCCCGTATTTCACCGTCTGCTGGCTTCGCTGACCCCCTATATCAGCAGGCAGGATACCTGCATGAGGCAAGCCATCACTCTGGAGCAGAGGCTCGTCGCTACCCTGCGGTACTTGGCGACAGGGAGAAGCCTGCAGGACCTCAAGTTCTCGACAGGCATCTCCCCCCAGGATCTGGGGATCATTATCCCGGAGACCTGTTCTGCCATTATCCAGGTCCTGCAGAAGGAGTATATGAAGGTAAGATTTTTATCCTTTAATATCACATTTTATTGTATTGAATGTTTGATAATATATTGTATTTCTTTCCTCATTCCCTAATTACCATGATTGTAATATGCTGTGAATGTCCCTTTTGTTCTCATGCATGCTGGATTTGTCTGTAATTATTT
This sequence comes from Aquarana catesbeiana, assembly GCF_042186555.1. Lineage (NCBI taxonomy): Eukaryota > Metazoa > Chordata > Amphibia > Anura > Ranidae > Aquarana > Aquarana catesbeiana. Next base: position 224,415,709 of record NC_133326.1, on the reverse strand, counting down.
TTTTAGTCCTTCATACATATTTGCCTTCAATAACCTCCCCAGCATGCTCTCCTGCCCTATATTCACCTCATGTAGTCACTTAACAATGTATTTTATCAGCTCCATAGTAGTGCTTTACCCCAAACACCCCCTAAAATGTTTTGAAATGTGATTTGTGCTTTAAATTCAGGCAGAGTGCCAGAGGCATTTTTTTATGGTGTCCCCAAATCATTTTTATTAACCCTCCCTCCCCCCAACTGCTAAGTCAGCTGATCCCAATTCTCTATCTATCCTCAATCATCTATCTGCTGACTTTGCCAAACCCATACACACTATACCCATCTCTTTAGTGGTCAGATGTATGGATGAATTACCCAAAGCATGTAGTGCAAGGGCCTGCCTGTATATTTTCAAATGGTACTGTTTCAAGTTTTTGTATCCTATTATTATCTTGACAGGTAATAGCAGAATGTCCAAATGTGCTCAAATGTGCCCAAATGTGCTCGTGGCCACTTTTAGCCTAACATCAATAGTATGTAAACTCTTGGAGGTGATGATAAGGGACTATATACAAGATTTTAGTAATAAGAATGATATCATTAGCAGTAATCAGCATGGATTCATGAAGAATCGTTCTTGCCAAACCAATCTATTAACCTTCTATGAGGAGGTGAGTTGCCATCTAGATAAAGGAAGGCCCGTAGACGTGGTGTATCTGGATTTTGCAAAAGCATTTGACACAGTTCCCCATAAACGTTTACTGTACAAAATAAGGTGCGTTGGCATGGACCATAGGGTGAGTACATGGATTGAAAACTGGCTACAAGGGCGAGTTCAGAGGGTGGTGATAAATGGGGAGTACTCAGAATGGTCAGGGGTGGGTAGTGGGGTTCCCCAGGGTTCTGTGCTGGGACCAAAAAGACCTGAACAAAATAATGGGGTGGGCGACTACATGGCAAATGAGGTTCAATGTAGAAAAATGTAAAATAATACATTTGGGTGGCAAAAATATGAATGCAATCTATACACTGGGGGGAGAACCTCTGGGGTAATCTAGGATGGAAAAGGACCTGGGGGTCCTAGTAGATGATAGGCTCAGCAATGGCATGCAATGCCAAGCTGCTGCTAATAAAGCAAACAGAATATTGCCATGCATTAAAAGGGGGATCAACGCAAGATATAAAACGATAATTCTCCCGCTCTACAAGACTCTGGTCCGGCTGCACCTGGAGTATGCTGTCCAGTTCTGGGCACCAGTCCTCAGGAGGGATGTACTGGAAATGGAGCGAGTACAAAGAAGGGCAACAAAGCTAATAAAGGGTCTGGAGGATCTTAGTTATGAGGAAAGGTTGCGAGCTCTGAACTTATTCTCTCTGGAGAAGAGACACTTGAGAGGGGATATGATTTCAATTTACAAATACTGTACTGGTGACCCCACAATAGGGATAAAACTTTTTTGCAGAAGAGAGTTTAATAAGACTCCTGGCCACTCATTACAATTAGAAGAAAAGAGGTTTAACCTTAAGCTATGTAGAGGGTTCTTTACTGTAAGAGCGGCAAGGATGTGGAATTCCCTTCCACAGGCGGTGGTCTCAGCGGGGAGCATTGATAGCTTCAAGAAACTATTAGATAATCACCTGAATGACCGCAACATACAGGGATATGTAATTAAATACTGACACATAATCACACACATAGGTTGGACTTGATGGACTTGTGTCTTTTTTCAACCTCACCTACTATGTAACTATGTGTACAGTGTGTATTTATATCTTTGTATTATGACACTTCTTACCTGTCCAGTGGGCTGTCAATAGTGTAACTAAGGAGGGGCTGTTCCAAGTAATACCCTGTATTTAGGCATTCATCTCTCAATGAAGTGGAGAGGGTTACCTGTCCAAGATCCCCCCCCCCTATAATGTTAGAAATGGCCCATGAGAGGGGGGGGGAATATGATAGGTGTACCTTATACTTTGGTGTTGTTAAATTCCCCTTAATAAATGCTATCTGGAGGTTGGCCAAGAATGTTTGTGTCTAATCTGCTTGCCATGTTTATGTGCAAAAATACTAATTTTTTTTTGTTTTCCTCAACAGTTTCCTTCCACGCCACAGGAATGGCAGACTGTGGCCTCCCACTTCGCCCAGCGGTGGGACTTTCCTAACTTCGGAGGGGCAATTGATGGGAAACATGTCCACATAGCCCCACCACCCAACTCGGGGTCGTACTATTTCAACTATAAGGGGTTCAATAGTATTGTGATGTTGGGGGTGGTGTCGGCTAATTACGAATTCTTGTATGTGAACGTGGGGAAGAATGGCCGGATGTCTGATGGTGGAGTCATTGCCCAGACGGAGTTCTACAGGCGTCTCCAGAATGGCAGCTTGGACTTGCCACCTCCAGAGGACAATGTGGAAGGACTCCCATTCGTCTTCGTTGCGGATGAAGCATTTGCGCTGGGGGACCATCTTAAGCGGCCATTCCCGATGAGGACCCTAACCCCAGAACAGAGGGTTTTTAATTACCGGCTGGCCAGAGCCAGAAGAGTGGTGGAGAACACATTTGGAATTATGGCCAGCCGGTTCCGCCTATTTCTGACACCCATCCATATGGCGGAGTATAAACTTAATCATATAATCCTGGCGTGCTGTGTTCTACATAACTTTTTACGCCAACATTCTGCCAACTATGCTGGCTCAGTTGGGCCTGAGGCCGGAATTCTACATGATACAACCCTGACGGCGCTTGAAAGTGGCCATCCTGGCTTGCCCTCCCTGAGTGCCCGTGATGTCCGGTTAAGATACCTTTAGTTCTTTGCAGGTAGGGGGGCCATCAATATGCAAGACAATTTGTGAAGCCTTAAAAAAAAAAAAACTAATCTTTGGTGACATTTACTGCTTGTGTTTGTTTTAGCTGACCCTGACAGTAATGTGGGGAGTCCTGAAAATGGCGTGATTGTGTAACCTTTTATACAAAGCACTGTTGGGTGTTATTTACTAAAGGCGAATACACTTTGCACTACAAGTGCACTTGTAACTGCACTGAAACTACACTTGTAGTGCAAAGAGGATTTGCCCTTAGGAAATAACCCCCATTTTCACAGAAAACAGCAATTACATCACCACAAAAGTGTTGTAGCGTTGAGACAATAATCCACACATTCTTGATTAACAAACTTTTTAATACCTGCACAATCACAAGTGCATTTAGAAAAGGTTTTTAAAACAAACCAACATATTTGTTGTATAACAATTTTTGGGGTAGCATTATCAAAAATAGAAATGTCCATTTAAGATAAAACAGGCATGTGTAAAACCAACAAGAAAGACAAAAATCTTGAACTTACAAAGTTCACATATGGTAAAACTTGAAGGCAATATCAGACATGAGTATTTAGGAACTATGTTTGATATTGCGTTCAGATGGGGTGAAGTCAACCCTTGAAAAGCCAAATTTGGAAGATGCACACCAATTTACGAATGTCAACATGTGCTAGCTGCCATCATGGGGGATCAAGGGACGTGTTTTGGGGGAGCAACCCCTTCCTCACAGCTACTTTATTATTGGGGAAGGGGTTGCACCCCCAAAACGTGTCCATTGATCTCCCGTGATGGCAGATAGCACATTTGGACACACTGTGTGCATCCTCCAAATTTGGCTTTTCAAAACATCGCTAAAACATTTTTTAGATTGTAGCACACGAAAAACAAAGTGATTTTGTGGGGTTTTAAATTCGCCCCAAAACATCAATGATGTTATTATTTTTTTGAATAACATCATTGATTTTTTCTTGAGGTTTTCCAATTCTAAATTACACCCCATGATCTCCCCGATCAGGATCTGGGCACTTTCTGATGTGAAAGGATCTCGATCCACAACATCACGATCACCTAAAAAGAGAGAAACCAAACAAAAACAGGTATCATCCATCTCTTACCTAAGTCTGTGATCGCAGACACTCACCTGTTGTGGTGCCAATCTCCACCACATCTTCTTCCTCCTCCTGCTCAGCTTGGGTTGGGGGTATTTCCCCTTCTTCCAGAGGTGGGGGGTCTCTGGTCTCCTCGGATGAGGGGTGTCCTCTGAGTCTTTTCTCCCCTATGTAAAACAAAAATGGTATAATTAGCACAGAGATATTTGATGGCCGAAATATAAAGATGAAACATTGCTTGGAAGTGGGGTACAATTGTCTATTTGGGCAAAGTTCCCAGATATAGCATTTTTATTGTCCTTTGTCAAGCTCCAATACTTTACCTGTCTTGTACAAGCTTCACAGATGGAGACACCCCTATAGTATACACTGGAGCACCTGTGTGGGCCCCCTAATAAAAAAGGTGTTCTGGTGTCCCACACTAGTGCTCCAGCGTCCAGATGTGAAAACAGCTGCTGAGTGTCCTCTCCTTACACAGAATCTAGTTCGCATTTCATTCTAGTAACAAACCCATCTACACAACCAAATATTTTTCATACGAGTAGGCCCTAAAAAATGTTGGAAAATGCATATGGCCTAAACAATGGTGTTTCAGAGGCCGAAAGAAAAATGTTTGATACGAACGAATAATGGGCCCATGAACATTAAAATTGCCATTTTAAACTGTACAACACTTAAGAAAAGCATATGGAGCAGCACGAACGTAATAAATACAAAAAGAATAGGAACACAGCACAACTACTTACTTTTTTGCAGCACTCTCCGGATCTTTCGGTACTGCTCGGGCTCTCTTAATTTCAGGTCCGACCACCGCTTCCTGATCTTATCTTTCGATCGACGTACCCCAAAATTCCAGTGCAAACTCTTGACCACTTTCGCAATGATCTTGGCCTTTCTGATATTGGGGTTGGGGTAAGGCCCATACTTTCCATCATAGTCGGCCTTCTTCAGGATGTCGACCATCTCCAACATCTCCCCAAAGGACATATTTGTGGCCTTAAATTTTCTCCTTCTGGATCGGGACGTTTCCGGATCTGGGCTTTCCTCCTCCTCGTTGCTATAATTAGCACGCACCTGCTGTGACTCCGCCATGTGCTCTTCACCCACTGTGCCGAATGAAAAGGGGCGGGGAATAGACTAGAAAGAACGTCAGGGGCGGGCGGAGTTACATGCATGCGCAGTGTGTATAAAGCGTAACACGCGTGCGTATTACGTATGATCTGTGAGTGGAGGAAGGAGCATTGGAGGCGCCGATCGTAATAACGAAGGTAAGAGACAAACTTGGGCCTATACTGCTTGTAGATTGAGGCCTATATTGTAACAAGATTAGGAGAGTTTTGGCTGACATTAGGGTTTGTCTTGTGTTGTGTCTTGCAGTGAAAATGGATATCTTGAATGATACAGACTTCATGGCAATATTCATTGACATGTTCAGGGAGCTGCCTTGTCTGTGGGAGATCAACCACCCACATTATAGGAACCAAACAAAGAGGAAGGCAGCGCTGGATCAATTGTTGGAAATTGTGAAGCAGGTGATCCCCACGGCAGACATCACATATTTGAAGATCCTAATTGGTGGCCTGAGGAGCACATATGTAAGGGAGCGCAAGAAAGTCCAGGATTCACAGAGATCCGGAGCAGCAGATGACATCTATGTCCCCAGGATGTGGTACTATGACAGGCTGCATTTTCTGGCAGGTCAGACTGAACCTGGGTCATCACTCTCCAGTCTTCCTTCCACACTTCCTTCCCCTCCAGCTGAGGCTTCTGATGCCCAACCTGGGCCTTCCAGGCAGCAACATGTGGAGGAGCCCAGATTGAGCCAGGTATAGCATTCCTCTAAATAGTTCAGGTTGTCCAATCAATGATGTTAACTAGATGTTAGTTTGGAGTACTAATTTAGGATTGTGATTGATGATGCAAAACATTACAACCATGTCCCTTTTTCATACACAGGGAAGTCTTAGCCAGGAGGTGGCCGGGCCGAGCAGGCTGCCTGATATGCCGGTCCCTCCCCTACACCCGCAAAGAGAAAGTGGCAGGAGGAGGAGTACCCTAGAGGAGGCTGCCATAGGCCTCTTTTGGAAAGCTACAAAGGCCCTGGGAGCACCACACACCGTGGAGGAAGACTTTGCTGCCATCATTGCCTGTAAAATGCAGCGGATGGAGGAGGGGCAACAACTCACGTGTGAGTCATTAATGTTGGAGGCTCTCAATAAGGGGTTGAGGGCCCAACTAACATCTGATACCCACCTTTGTGACCTCACACATGCTCCTCCTCCTCCTCCTTCTCCTCCAGGTCCTACTAGTCCTCCTCCTCCAGGTTCTACTCCTCCTCCTGCCACATCTCCAACAGCAGAGCCACAGCCAGGAAGGAAGCGTGGAAGGAAGACCAGAAAGTGAGGACCCTGGATCCAGTCTGTTCTGGCAAAAGATGCAGCCTCTTGTGGTACCACAGCCTGGGGACACAGATGTCATCTGCTGCTTTCCGGATCTCTGGGACTTCTGGACCAGACTGCACTTCCTTACATATGGACTCCTCAGGCCACCAATTTTGATGTTCAAGAATTGATGTCTGCCCTGGGCGTCCAAGGCTTCGCTAATTTCTCCTGTTTCTCCAGAATTGCCTCCCTCTTTGTTTGGTTCTGAGCCCTTAATAAAGGAATTTTGGTTTGAATTATACTTGCCTATGTGTGTTTTACTTCAAAAAGGACAGTTTGTTTGTGAGGATTCAGGTACATTTCAAAAATACAATGTGAAATTAACAAGGGACACCAACACCAAGCAATCTCCTTGAGATTAAATAATAAAAGATATCAACGGTGTTGTGGTAACTTGACACACAAAACACACACAAAAATATTATGGAGTAAAACTAAAAATAAAATTAAACAAAGATCAGCCTTTGAAAAAATACAAACATAAAATCCAAAAAAAAAAACTGGCTTTAAAAAAAAATATATATATTTTTGTCAGATGTGACAAATCAAAATATATTAAGGGAATCCCGATAAATAATAAAGAAAGAAGTTTGTGAGAAGTCTGTGTGAATATGAGCAGCAAAACTACTTAATTCTTCTCACATTATAAAGAAGAAGAGAGTGCGCTGTATTAAACCATTTTTTACATTGCAACGTGACGAAAGTGCTGTATCCATTGCGAACGCTAAGTTTACCAGACCGAGCTGTTCCGTGTCGGAAATTTCTTCTGAGCATGTGTGGCACTTTGTGCGTCGGAACAGGCCACACACGGTCGGAATTGACGCGATCGGATTTTGTTGTCGGAAGATTTTATAGCCTGCTCTCAAACTTTGTGTGTCGGAAAATCCGATGGAAAATGTCCTATGGAGCCCACACACGGTCGGAATTTCCGACAACACGCTCCGATTGGACATTTTCCATCGGAAAATCCGACCGTGTGTACGGGGCATAAGCCTGTTTGATTCGGTGTCGCTGACATTCGAATGCACCTGTTCTGGTAACATTATTGCCTGTTGACATACTGTTTGTAAGACTGCTGGCTTCTATCCCTCACCTAAGCTCAGCCACCGGTCTGACACTCCCCATTGTAGTCCTTTGAAAAAGGAGCAGGAAGGAAGCAGACATGTAGTGGGCGGAAGGGGTCTCACAGTCCCCGGTCTGTGCCTCCCATGAAGGCAGATTGGGGATTATCATCAGTAATCACTTGTATGACACAGCGGGGATCTTCCAAGGTATTGTTATATGAGAACACCAATCGCTAATCTCCCACCCCCCCACATTATAGGAAAAGTGTGCTGTCAATCATAATAATGGTGGGGGGCGGGGCATCAGCGATCAGTGTTCTCACATACAATACCTGAGATCTCCAATGTGTCAAACAAGTTATTTCCGATAATAATCTCTGCTCCGCGCTGGTGATCCCTGACATGGTGGTCCTTGACTTGATGGTCCCTGGCATGGTGGTTCCATGGGGGTCCCTGACATTGTGGTCACTGGCATGGTGGTCATTGACATGGTGGTCCCTGACAAGCAGCACTGGTGGTCCCTGGCATGGTGGTCCCTGACAAGCAGCACTGGTCCCTTCCATGGTGGTCCCTGACAAGTGGCACTGGTGGTCCCTGACATGGTGGTCCCTGACAAGAGGCACTGATGGTCACTGACATGGTGGTCCCTGACAAGGAGCACTGGTGGTCCCTGACATGGTGGTCTCTGACAAGCGGAACTGGTGGTCTCTGACATGGGGATCCCTGACATGGTGGTCCCTGACAAGCGGCACTTATGGTCCCTGACATGGTGGTCCCTGACATGATGGTCACTGACAAGTGGCACTGGTGGTCCCTGACATGGTGGTCCCTGACAAGCGACACTAGGCTAGGGGTCCCTGACATGGTGGTCCCTGTCAAGCAGCACTTTTAGTCCCTGACATAGTGGTCCCATGGTGGTCCCTGACATGGTGGTCCCTGACAAGCGGCACTGGTGGTCCCTGACATGGTGGACCCTGACAAGTGGCACTGGTGGTCCCTGACAAGCAGCACTGGTGATCCCTGACATGTGGTCCCTGACAAACGGCACTGGTGGTCCCTGACATGGTGGTCCCTGACAAGCAGCTCTGGTGGTCCCTGATATGGTGGCTCCTGACAAGTGGCACTGGTGGTCCCTGACATGGTGGACCCTGATAAGTGGCACTGGTGGCCCCTGACAAGCAGCACTGGTGATCCCTGACATGTGGTCCCTGACAAACGGCACTGGTGGTCCCTGACATGGTGGTCCCTGACAAGCAGCACTGGTGGTCCCTGATATGGTGGCTCCTGACAAGTGGCACTGGTGGTCCCTGACATGGTGGTTCCTGACAAGTGACACTGGTGGTCCCTGACAAGCGACACTGGTGGTCCCTGACTTGGTGGTCCATGACAAGCGGCACTGGTGGTCCCTGACATGGTGGTCCCTGACAAGCGACACTGGTGGTCCCTGACAAGCGACACTGGTGGTCCCTGACATGGTGGTCCATGACAAGCGGCACTGGTGGTCCCTGACATGGTAGTCCCTGACAAGCGGCACTGGTGGTCCCTGTCATGGTGGTCCCATGGTGGTCCCTGACATGGTGGTCCTTGGCATGGTGGACCCTGATAAGTGGCACTGGTGGCCCCTGACATGGAGGTCCCTGACAAGCAGCACTGGTGGTTCCTGACATGGTGGTCCCTGAAAAGCGGCACTTGCGGGCCATGACATGTGGTCCCTGACAAGGGGCACTGGTGGTCCCTGACATGGTGGTCTCTGACAAGCAACACTGGTGGTCCCTGACATGGTGGTCCCTGACAAGTGGCACTGGTGGTCCCTGACATGGTGGTCCATGACAAGCAGCACTGGTGGTCCCTGACATGGTGGTCTCTGACAAGCGGGACTGGTGGTCCCTGACATTCAGCACTGGTGGTCCCTGACATTGCGGTCCCTGACAAGTGGCACTTGGGGTCCCTAACATGGTTGTCCCTGACATGGTGGTCCCTGACAAGCGGCACTGGTGGTCCCTGTCATGGTGGTCCCATGGTGGTCCCTGACATGGTGGTCCTTGGCATGGTGGACCCTGATAAGTGGCACTGGTGGCCCCTGACATGGAGGTCCCTGACAAGCAGCACTGGTGGTTCCTGACATGGTGGTCCCTGAAAAGCGGCACTGGCGGGCCATGACATGTGGTCCCTGACAAGGGGCACTGGTGGTCCCTGACATGGTGGTCTCTGACAAGCAACACTGGTGGTCCCTGACATGGTGGTCCCTGACAAGTGGCACTGGTGGTCCCTGACATGGTGGTTCATGACAAGCAGCACTGGTGGTCCCTGACATGGTGGTCCCTGACAAGCGGGACTGGTGGTCCCTGACATTCAGCACTGGTGGTCCCTGACATTGTGGTCCCTGACAAGTGGCACTTGGGGTCCCTAACATGGTTGTCCCTGACATGGTGGTCCCTGACAAGCGGCACTGGTGGTCCCTGTCATGGTGGTCCCATGGTGGTCCCTGACATGGTGGTCCCTGGCATGGTGGACCTTGATAGGTGGCACTGGTGGTCCCTGACATGGTGGTTCCTGACAAGTGGCACTGGTGGTCCATGACATGTGGTCCCTGACAAGGGGCACTGGTGGTCCCTGACATGGTGGTCCCTGACAAGCGGCATCGGTGGTCTCTGACATAGTGATCCCTGACATGGTGGTCCCTGACAAGCGGCACTTATGGTCCCTGACATGGTGGTCCCTGACATGATGGTCAAGTGGCACTGGTGGTCTTTGACATGGTGGTCCCTGACAAGCGGGACTTGTGGTCCCTGACATTCAGCACCGATGGTCCCTGACATGGTGGCCCCTGTCAAGCGGCACTTTTGGTCCCTGACATAGTGGTCCCTGACATGGTGGTCCCTGACATGGTGGTCCCTGACAAGCAGCACTGGTGGTCCCTGACATGGTGGACCCTGATATGGTGGTCCCTGACATTCAGCACTGGTGGTCCCTGACATGGTGGTCCCTGACAAGTGGCACTGGTGGTCCCTGACATGGTGGTCCCTGACATGGTTGTCCATGACAAGCGGCACTAGTGGTCCTTGACATGGTGGACCCTGACATGGTGGTCCTTGACATGGTGGTCCCTGACAAGTGGCACTTGGGGTCCCTAACATGCTTGTCCCTGACATGGTGGTCCCTGACAAGCGGCACTGGTGGTCCCTGTCATGGTGGTCCCATGGTGGTCCCTGACATGGTGGTCCCTGGCATGGTGGACCTTGATAAGTGGCACTGGTGGTCCCTGACATGGTGGTTCCTGACAAGCGGCACTGGTGGTCCATGACATGTGGTCCCTGACAAGGGGCACTGGTTGTCCCTGACATGGTGGTCCCTGTCAAGCGGCATCGGTGGTCTCTGACATAGTGATCCCTGACATGGTGGTCCCTGACAAGCGGCACTTATGGTCCCTGACATGGTGGTCCCTGACATGATGGTCACTGACAAATGGCACTGGTGGTCTTTGACATGGTGGTCCCTGACAAGCGGGACTTGTGGTCCCTGACATTCAGCACTGATGGTCCCTGACATGGTGGTCCCTGTCAAGCGGCACTTTTGGTCCCTGACATAGTGGTCCCTGACATGGTGGTCCCTGACAAGCAGCACTGGTGGTCCCTGACATGGTGGACCCTGACATGGTGGTCCCTGACATTCAGCACTGGTGGTCCCTGACATGGTGGTCCCTGACAAGTGGCACTGGTGGTCCCTGACATGGTGGTCCCTGACATGGTTGTCCATGACAAGCGGCACTGGTGGTCCCTGACATGGTGGTCCCTGACATGGTTGTCCATGACAAGCGGCACTAGTGGTCCTTGACATGGTGGACCCTGACATGGTGGTCCTTGACATGGTGGTCCCTGACAAGTGGCACTTGGGGTCCCTAACATGCTTGTCCCTGACATGGTGGTCCCTGACAAGCGGCACTGGTGGTCCCTGTCATGGTGGTCCCATGGTGGTCCCTGACATGGTGGTCCCTGGCATGGTGGACCTTGATAAGTGGCACTGGTGGTCCCTGACATGGTGGTTCCTGACAAGCGGCACTGGTGGTCCATGACATGTGGTCCCTGACAAGGGGCACTGGTTGTCCCTGACATGGTGGTCCCTGTCAAGCGGCATCGGTGGTCTCTGACATAGTGATCCCTGACATGGTGGTCCCTGACAAGTGGCACTTATGGTCCCTGACATGGTGGTCCCTGACATGATGGTCACTGACAAGTGGCACTGGTGGTCTTTGACATGGTGGTCCCTGACAAGCGGGACTTGTGGTCCCTGACATTCAGCACTGATTGTCCCTGACATGGTGGTCCCTGTCAAGCGGCACTTTTGGTCCCTGACATAGTGGTCCCTGACATGGTGGTCCCTGACAAGCAGCACTGGTGGTCCCTGACATGGTGGACCCTGACATGGTGGTCCCTGACATTCAGCACTGGTGGTCCCTGACATGGTGGTCCCTGACAAGTGGCACTGGTGGTCCCTGACATGGTGGTCCCTGATATGGTTGTCCATGACAAGCGGCACTAGTGGTCCTTGACATGTGGACCCTGACATGGTGGTCCTTGACATGGTGGTCCCTGACAAGCGGCGCTGGTGGTCCCTGACATGGTGGTCCCTGACAAGAGGCACTGGTGGTCCCTGACATGTGGTCCCTGACAAACGGCACTGGTGGTCCCTGCCATGGTGGTCCCTGACAAGCGGCACTGGTGGTCCCTGATATGGTGGCCTCTGACAAGTTGCACTGGTGGTCCCTGATATGGTGGTCCCTGACAAGCAGCACTGGTGGTCCCTGACATGGTGGTCCATGTCAAGTGGCACTGGTGGTCCCTGACATGGTGGTCCCTGACAAGCGGGAGTCGTGGTCCCTGACATGGCGATGCCTGACATGGTGGTCCCTGACAAGTGGCACTAGTGGTCCCTGATATGGCGGTCCCTGACAAGCAGCACTGATGGTTCCTGACATGGTGGTCCCTGACAAGCAGCACTGGTGGTCCCTGACATGCAGCACTGGTGGTCCCTGACATTCAGCACTGGTGGTCCCTGACTGGTGGTCCCTGACATTCAGCACTGGTGGTCCCTGATATTCAGCACTGGTGGTCCCTGACAAGTGGCACTGGTGGTCCCTGACATGGTGGTCCCTGAAAAATGGCACTGGTGGTCCCTGACAAGCGGCACTGGTGATCCCTGGCATGTGGTCCCTGAAAAATGGCACTGGTGGTCCCTGACATTGTGGTCCCTGACAAGTGGCACTGGTGGTCCCTGATATGGTGGCCCCTGACAAGTGGCACTGGTGGTCCCTGACATGGTGATCCCTGACAAGCGGGACTGGTGGTCCCTGACATGGTGATCCCTGACATGGTAGTCCCTGACAAGTGGCACTGGTGGTCCCTGATATGGTGGCCCCCCTGACAAGTGGCACTGGTTTTTCCCTGACGTGGTGGTCCCTGACATGGTGGTCCCTGACAAGCAGCACTGGTGATCTCTGACATGGTGGTCCCTGACAAGCGGCACTGGTGGTCCCTGACATGCTGCACTGGTGGTCCCTGACATGCTGCACTGGTGGTCCCTGACATTCGGCACTGGTGGTCCCTGACATGGTGGTCCCTGACATTCAGCACTGGTGGTCCCTGATATTCAACACTGGTGGACCCTGACAAGTGGCACTAGTGGTCCCTGACTGGTGGTCCCTGATATGGTGGCCCCAACAAGTGGCACTGATGGTCCATGACATGGTGGTCCCTGACTGGTGGTCCCTGACTGGTGGTCCCTGACATGGTGGTCCCTGACTGATGGTCCCTGACAAGCGGCACTGGTAGTCCCTGACATGCTGCACTGGTTGTCCCTTAAGTTAGGCACTGGTGGTCCCTGACATTCAGGCACTGGTGGACACTAATAAGCTGCACTGGTTTGCATTTCTATTAAATGCATTAAATGTATTAATTTAATTGAAATGTTTTATTAAATGCATTAAATTAATATTATATTAATATGCATTTATATTAAAATTCTTTGTATTTATAAGTCTGTAACCTATCGTACAGCGTGTTATGTATGGCTTGCTGACTGCAGAATGAGGGGTGTGATTTATGTTGAAGTGGGCGAGTTCACATTTACATGTAAAAGCCTAGTGTACCTCCCACATTCATTCCCATCCCAAGGATTCATGGGAAATGTAGTCTGATTACAGTTAGAGAGAGAAAAGAGGATATGATGCAGTCACTTTTCTAAGAGATCCTCCCTGCCAGAAAAGATGATGCATTTTTTGAATCACAAAGCTGACTTCTTGACTTCAATCACACATATCACATAAACCCCTTTAACACTGGGGCCCTTTGCAGGCGCTACATCGCTAAAAATAGCACCTGCAAAGCGCCCTGAAAGAGCCGCTCCTGTCTCTTCAGTGTAAAAACCCCGAGGGCTTTGCAGCAGTGAAGGAGCGGTGTGTATACCGCTCCTCAACTGATCCTGCCCATTGAAATCAATAAGGCAACGCGGCTATACTGCCGGCGAAGCACTGCTGCAGCGGGTGGTTTTAACCCTTTTTCGGCCGCTAGAGGGGGTTAAAAGTGCCCCGCTAGCGGCTGAATACCCCCACAAATACGACGGTAAAGCACCGCTAAAAAGCGGCGCTTTACCACCAATGCAGCCCCCGCCCCAGTGTGAAAGGAGCCGTAAACGGTGAGAAATTTCACAAATGTAATAACTGTTTAGTGTTTTGTGTGCGTGTGTGTGTGTGTGTGTGTGTACTAATGGAGGATTTTTTGAAAATCCCAGAATTCTGCTTTAAATAAGGGCCTGGTATGGAATTTTAGGGGATCTCACATCATTTTTTTTCTTTAAACACTGTTCTCTTCTCTTTGTTTATATTTATCAGCTGACTTATGCCCCGTACACACGGTCAGACATTGATCGGACATTCCGACAACAAAATCCTAGGATTTTTTCCGACGGATGTTGGCTCAAACTTGTCTTGCATACACACGGTCACACAAAGTTGTCGGAAAATCCGATCGTTCTGAACGCGGTGATGTAAAACACGTACGTCGGGACTATAAATGGGGCAGAAGCCAATAGCTTTCATCTCTTTATTTATTCTGAGCATGTGTGGCACTTTGTGCGTCGGATTTGTGTACACACGATCGGAAATTCCAACAACGAATTTTGTTGTCGGAAAATTTTATAGCAAGCTCTCAAACTTTGTGTGTCAGAAAATCCGATGGAAAATGTGTGATCGAGCCCACACACGGTCGGAATTTCCGACAACAAGGTCCTATCACACATTTTCCATCGGAAAATCTGACCGTGTGTACGGGGCATTAATGTTCTAGCAGGAATGAGTGAAAGGTTATTAGGATGCTGATATTAACATACTACCCCCTGGCAAGGTACCTTTGTTGAGGGCATGTGACTTGGTAGGGTTTGGGGGGGTACGTCCCCGCCCACCTCCCCCCTTTCTGGCCTGCCAGGCTACATGCTTGAATAAGAGCCTGGTATAGAATTTGGGGGGGGGGGCATTTATTTTTGTTTAAACACTGTCCCTTTGTTTACATTCATCTGTCAGCTGACAGCTATATGTTTGAGTCTGAAACACAGGCCAAATCAAATTAATGTTTTTCAGAAGCAAGAGAATGAAAGTGGTATGTGGAACCTTGCTTTTGATCTGGGGACTGAGTTTAGAATATGGCTTAGTCCAGAGGGTAGGTGGAAACATATCTGTGAGTCTAGTGAGTAGTGTGTCAAATGTGTTTGATGAGGGTCGATTACCTGTTCAGTGAGAATAGTGAGGTCATCATTAATTTAGGTTGAGGAGGGGGTAATATCTGCTGTTGACTTGAAGGGATGATGGTTGTGGCCAGGTTTCAGCCTCACAGAGGTAACATGACATGGTGACTTTGGAATGGTATATGCTGGTGTAAAAGGAAGGATTGTAGTGTTGGTAGCGTTAACTATTTTACTACCAAATCTTATATAGGGACAGCTTGTATGGTGGCTAGTTTTTTGGTGAAACAATAAAGAGTCCTATACACATTTTAGTTTTCTTTGAAATCCCTAAAACTATATATTGTTTTAAAGCAGTCATCTCGAGGACTTCAGATACTGCATCTAACTCATGATCATCGTCCATATTATAGACCTGTAATTATGTACAAAATGTTAAATTTTTTGCGGAAAAAAGGTTGCCAATACATACAAGCTGTCAATGATTATTATACATACCATGTCCCACATTCAGTTTGATCAGAACTGACCTTTCTCACAGATGTAACATCTTTTCAGCTGCAAATTTCAACAAATTACAAGTTAGAGCTGGCATTGTGAATGCACCCCCAACCTCTTTCCACTCCCCCCAACCCATATATTTTCCAAAAGCAAATAGCTAAAACAAGCTAGAAAAAACGTCACTTTTTTCACAGTCTCTGCTTGTAGCTTGTTACAGCCCAGCAAAAACACATTAAATTGAATTAGGACACAACAACAAAGAGCATGCTGGGTGCTACATTTTTCCACTCCTCCAAAATGCTCTGAATATTGCACAGTTAAAATGGATAGCAATGGGTGAAATGCAGTAAACAGCAAACAATTGTCACCATCTCACATGCAAAATTTCACATGAATGAAACAACTTTTAAGTACCGTAGTAGTAGTTATATAGTGCAATGGAGACTGTCACATGGCAGAGTAAGCCACATAGTGACAGGTACTCCTACAAAAAGGTATATTCCCTACCACTGATTTGCTAATAACAGCATATTAGCAAAAGTACACGTACTAGTGTAATACGTTATTTCTTTAAGAGCAGATATCCTCTACTTGCTTCATCTGTAAAAGAAAAAAATCAGCAAATGTTGCATAAATCCTGAAGCCGCATTCCCTCCGGAATGACACTCCATGCAGTTACTTAACATTATATTTTCTGATAATAAAAATCTAATAGTACCATATAATCCATACACATATTAAAGTGATGCTAAACGATTTTTATTTTTAAATAAAAAACATGTCATACTTACTGTAGCTGCTCTGTGCAATGCTTTTGCAGCGAGCAGCCTTGATCCTCCTCTTCTGGGGTCCCCCCATGGATGCTATTGGCTCCTTCTCCCCTTCAAGCCACTATGGGGTAATCATGCAGGCTTTTTCCTGAGCGGTGCTCTGTGTCCACTCTCCCCACTGACTGTGATTGACAGCAATAGGAGCCACTGACTTCCACTGCTGCCTCGATCTTCACTGAGGAGAGAGCCAAAAGAGCCACTGCTCACGGGCACAGCACTGGATTGAGATAGATCAGGCTCAGGTAAGTATAATGGGGGGGGGGGGGGGCTGGCTGCATGCATCTACCTTCAGAACCACTTTTTTACCACTTAGGAATAAAATAAATACTGCACCCAACATAAAATCCATCCATTTTACAAGGATGTCTGTTGCTGAAATGCTGTTATTTTGACACAATCACTTTTGACCTAAAACAGAGCAGAAACAACATAAAGAACAAAAATTAAGTGCAATCAGCACAACAGTCCAATCAGTCTATGAAGACTTTTCTGAAGGCACTGAGACTAGGCTTCTCATTCATACAAAAAAACTATCATGAGAAAAATCAACCGCTGTTCTTGTCCTTGGAAAATCCAGCTAGTAGGCAGAGGCCCCCTCTGTGGATTCCTTACAGATTCAAAGTCCAGAGGCCGAAACATTTTTTGTCCAGATGTTTTGATGAAACTTGATTGCCACAAAATCTTGACCAAAAAATCATTCCAGACTGTACTGACTATACAAGCAGCATGCAGGGAAACAGGGATAGCCTCTTGCAACTCCTCTTCTACAACTCCTCAACTACAATCTACCTTCAGGCCTGGTCAGAGCAGAATACCTTTTCTATTCCCCCCTCTTTAATGTTTCCATCAAGGTGCACTTCTCTTTAGATAACTCATGTTGGCTCTGATATAGGTGAACCTATCTCCAGTCTCCCACTAACAACCCTAAAGGTCTTACATTCCTTGGGGTAATAGCTTCAATGACAACAAGCATGTAGCAGTGTTTAAGAACCTAGTGCTGGAAGTAGGGATGAGCTTCGAGTTCAAGTCGAACTCATGTTCGACTCGAACATCGGCTGTTCGCCAGTTTGCCAAATAGCGAACAATTTGGGGTGTTTGCGGCAAATTCGAAAGCCGCGGAACACCCTTTAAAAGTCTATGGGAGAAAACAAAAGTGCTAATTTTAAAGGCTTATATGCATGGTATTACCATAAAAAGTGTTTGGGGACCTGGGTCCTGCCCCAGGGTACATGGATCAATGCAAAAAAAGTTTCAAAAACGGCTGTTTTTTCGGGAGTAGTGATTTTAATAATGCTTAAAGTGAAACAATAAAAGTGTAATATTCCTTTAAATTTCGTACTTGGGGGGGTGTCTATAGTATGCCTGTAAAGGGGCGCATGTTTCCCGTGTTTAGTCTGACAGCAAAATGACATTTCAAAGGAAAAAAGTCATTTAAAACTACTTGCGGCTATTAATGAATTGCCGGTCCGACAATACACATAAAAGTTCATTGATAAAAACAGCATGGAAATTCCCCACAGGGGAACCCCGAACCAAAATTTAAAAACAAAAAGGCATGGGGGTCCCCCTAAATTCCATACCAGGCCCTTCAGGTCTGGTATGGATATTAAGGGGAACCCCGGCCAAAATTTTTTTTTTTAAATAGCGTGGGGTCCCCCTCAAAATCTATACCAGACCCTTCAGGTCTGGTATGGATTTTAAGGGGAACCCCGTGCCAAAATTTAAAAAAAAAATGGCGTGGGGTCCCCCCAAAAATCCATACCAGACCCTTATCCGAGCACGCAACCTGGAAGGCCACAGGAAAAGAGGGGGGACGAGAGAGCACCCCCCTCCTGAACCATACCAGGCCACATGCCCTCAACATTGGGAGGGTGCTTTGGGGTAGCCCCCCAAAGCACCTTGTCCCCATGTTGATGGGGACAAGGGTCTCATCCCCACAACCCTTGCCCTTGTGGTTGTTGGGGTCTGCGGGTGGGGGGCTTATTGGAATCTGGAAGCCCCCTTTATCAAGGGGACCTCCAGATCCTGGCCCCCCCTGTGTGAAATGGTAAGGGCATTTCACAAAAAAAGTGTCAAAAATGTTAAAACTGACAAGAGACAGTTTTTGACAATTCCTTTATTTAAATGCTTCTTCCTTCTTCTATCATCTATCTTCCTTCAGTTTCTCCCTCCATCTTCTTCTTCTTCTGGTTCTTCTGGTTCCTCCTCCAGTGTCCTCGTCCGGCATCTTCCTCCGCGGCGTCTTCTTCCCTTCTTCTTCTCAGGCTGCTCCGCATCCACCATGATGGGAGGCTCCCACTGTGTGACGCTTCTCATCTTCTGACGGTTCTTAAATAACGGAGGGTGGGGCCACCCCGTGACCCCGCCCCCTCTGACGCACGGGGACTTGACGGGGACTTCCCTGTGGCATTCCCCATGACATCAGCCTCCTACGTAGGTGGAGGTGTTGCGTTTTTTTTCTTTTTTCAGCTCGTCGGGTGGCATGATAGAAGATGAATGGACATCTTGGGACATTTTTATTTATTATCTTTTAATAAAGGACTTGTCCCAAGCTGTCTCTTGTCTTTTTTACAATTTTTGACACTTTTTTTGTGAAATGGTAGGGGTTCAATGTACCCCGTTACCAATTCACATGGGGGGGCTGGGATCTGGGGGTCCCCTTTTTAAAGGGGGCTTTCAGATTCCGATAAGCCCCCTGCCCGCATAACCCCACAACCACCGGGCAAGGGTTGTGGGGATGAGGCCCTTGTCCCCATCAATGTTGTCCCCCCATGTTGAGGGCATGTGACCTGGTACGGTTCAAGAGGGGGGACGCTCTCTCATCCCCCCATCTTTTCCTGTGGCCTGCCAGGTTTCATGCTCAGATAAGGGTCTGGTAAGGATTTTGGGGGCCCTACGCCATTTTTTTTTAATTTTGGCGCACGATTCCCCTTAAAATCCATACCAGACTCTTCAATTTTGGGGGGACCCCTATGCCATTTTTTTTTTAATTTGGTGCAGGGCTCCCCTTAATTTCCATACCAGACCTGAAGGGCCTGGTATGGATTTTGGGGGGACTCCCATGCATTTTTTAAACATTTTTGGTTCGGGATTCCCCTTAATATTCATACTAGACCCAAAGGGCCTGGTAATGGACTGGGGGGGCATGCCGTTTTTTTCAATGAGTTTTTTTTTTTTTTCCCAATCAAAAGTTTTATTGCAGCTTAAGGAATCTTACAATGGACAAAATTATATAAGAATCATACATGAAGAGTAGAGTTAACAGTAATCAGCGTATATATACAATATTCTTAATGAAGACAAAAAAAGTTTACAATTGGTGATATTTGAGATCAAAAGGGATCAGGTGAGTAGAAAAAGGAAAAAAAAAAGAGGAAACAAAGTATATATGACAAGGATTAAGAGGGGGAGGGTAGAAGAGGGGGTGGGGAGGGTAGAAGGGGGGGTGGGATGGGGGGGCTAGGGGGAAGGGAGGGTAGGGATGATGTCTGGGAGGAAGGTGGGGGGAATAGAGTTAAGAGTTATGCATATCATATTTCCAACATTGCAGTAATTACGGAGGCATGAAGATAAGTGAGGTCTTGGTTTGAATTATCTTCACAAAGCATGTTTTAAAGGAAAAATTTAAGTTTTTCTGAAAAATCATTTAGTGAGTAGTTGATATTCAGCCGAAAGGGTGAACAGTAGCCATGGTTGCCATGTTTTGTTAAAATTATCACTTTTTTCTCTTTTCATGGCTGCTATTTCTTCCATTTTATATATGTATCGTATTCTGTCTACCCAGTCCCTGACTCTTGTGGATTTCCAGTATAGGGGGATAAGGGTTTTAGCTGCCAGTAATAAATGTCTGGTTAATGATTTTTTATTCTTACTTAAAGTGAGAGCGTTAAGGTTAATCAGACATGTGGCTGCATTAAGTTCAAGTTTCGTTTCAGTGATGTGTTTAATCCACTTTTTGATTTCTTCCCAAAAGGCAAGGACTGGGGGACATTCCCACCACACATGTAAAAACATACCTAAGTGATTATTACATCTCCAACAGGTGTCTGATGTTGCAGCGAACCATCTCCTAGCTTTCTGTGGTGTAACATACCATTCGGTGAGTATTTTATAGGAAATCTCCTGGTATTTAGAGCTCAATGAGCATTTGTGCGTCAGAATGCATGCCTTTTCCCATTGCTTTTCTGTAATTGTGATTCCTAAATCTCTTTCCCAATTCTCTTTGTGTTTACATTTTTCTGTAAACGGGGTTTGGGACAACCACGAATAAGCTAAAGAAGTGGTGTTTGGTACGTGAGACCTTTTGAGACATAGGTTTTCTAAATGCTTCATAGGAAGGCAGTATTTTGCTCTATGTTTTCTATTTACCAAGAAGTCTTTCAATTGTATGTAGAACCACAGGCCAGGAAATGCTCCATCCCACTCTGATTGCAGTGATTCAAATGATTTAACCTTTGAGCCAGCCATACAGTGTGTGGCGAGTAGATGTTGGATTTTTTTTATAGTGAAGGCCTGGGAGAAAGTCAGGGTTATTGGTGATTGGGGTTAGTGGGCCCGGAATAGAGGCAAGTTTTTATGTGGTGGCGATTTTGTGCCAGATATTGAGAGTGTTCGCGATTAGAGGGTGGTTTATTTGCTTGTCCTTTTTTAGAGTGTGAGGACCATGGGTGGAAGAGAAGTTGGTAGGGAGCTAGATTTTGTTCCAGAAGGACCCAGTCTTTATTATTTTCATGGCAATGCCAATCTATAATTCTTGTAATGTGAGAGGTCTGATAGTATTTTTTAAAGTCTGGTAGACCTATACCTCCTCTGTTTTTAGGAAGGAAGCTTCTTTGTATTTTAAGGAGTTTACTGAAAAAGGTATCTGGTATTTTGATAGGGAATGCATTAAAGAGATAGAGTAACCTGGGAAGGACTGTCATCTTCAGAATCAAAGCTCTGCCAAACCACGAGAACGATTTTAAATGTCCATCTATTGAGATCTCTAGTTATAGTGGCTAGAAGGGGTTTGTAGTTGGCGGGATAGAGTGATTCTATATTACTAGTTAGGTTTATCCCCAGGTATTTAAGTGATGATTGTTCCCACTTATAAGAGTAGTTATATTTTAATAATTTTAATTGGTCTGGTGGGAGGTTATTGTTAAGGGCTTCAGATTTTGATTGATTTATCTTAAAATTAGAAATATATCAGAAGATTTCAAATAATTTTTTGAGATATGGAACAGAGGTGTGGGGTTGTGTGATAAAGAACAGGAGGTCGCCTGCATAAGCGGCAGTTTTGTACTCTATCTTCCCTACTGTGAATCCCTGAATGTCGTCGTTTAAGTTGATCGATCTTATTAATGGTTCTAGGGAGATAGTAAAAAGAATAGGGGAGAGGGGGCAACCTTGGCGTGTGCCATTACGTATGTCTATGGGGTCAGATATGACATTATTGATTTTAATTTTAGCCTGAGGACTTCAATGGAGTGCTGAGATCCAAGAAAGCATGTTTACATTTAGTCCTTTATGGGAGCAGGTAGACAGCATGTAATCCCAGGAGACTCTATCAAAGGCCTTTTCGGCATTAGTTGATAACAAAAGGCCTTTAGTTTTGGAGTTCTGGGCAAAGTGAATGAGGTTCAATGCTTTGGTGATATTGTCTCTGGCTTCCCTCCCTGGCATAAACCCTACCTGTTCTGGGCCTATGATGTTGGGTAGTAGGGGTTTTAATCTATTGGCCAGAATTTTTGCTAGTAGCTTTAAATCAACATTCAAGAGTGAGATGGGCCTATAGTTTGAACATTCTGTATGATCCTTGTCTGGTTTGGGCACTACTGCTATATGTGCCAAAAGAAGGGAGTTGGAGTTGTGATTATTTGCTGCTAAATAGTTGAAAGCAGATAGGAGAGGTTTGGTGAGCAGGTGGGTATATATTTTGTAATACCGAGACGTAAAGCCATCGGGGCCTGGGCTTTTCCCTGATTTTAGATCTTTGATGGCGTCTAGTATTTCATTCGTATTTATAGGTTCCTCCAATTTTTTTGATTCTGCCGTTGTGAGGGATTGGATTTTGCTATTTCTGAGGAATTCTAGAATCACCTCTTGATTCGGGAGTGTGAGATGGGAGGGTTTGTGTTGTTCTGGGAGGTTGTATAATTTAGAGTAGAATGCATGAAAGAGCTTGGCTATTTCAGTGGAGTTGTGTTTGGGGATTCCTGCTTTGTCTTTTATGGAGTGAATATGGCCCGCTAGTGTTGCTTCTTTAAGGGCTCTAGCTAGTTGTTTCCCACTTTTGTCTCCAAATTCATAGAAAATACTCTTTTTGAAAAACAAGGCTTTTTTAATTTTTAAATCCAGTATTTCTTTCAGGGAGTTTCTGCATTGTGTTAATTCTGCTTCTAGTTTGATCGAGAGAGATTGTTTGTGTTGTAGTTCTAGTTTGGCGATTTAAAGGGATAATCTATAGATCTTTTCTTCTCTCTCCCTTTTTTTCCTTGCTCCCCATTTTATGAGCTCCCCTCTTACAACACACTTATGAGCTTCCCAATTGTTTAATGGGTTTGTGTCTGTATCAATGTTGTTTTTAAAGTAGTTGTTAATAGTGGTATGAATTTCATCCTTTATGTTTTGGTCAGTCAGGAG
This sequence comes from Aquarana catesbeiana, assembly GCF_042186555.1. Taxonomy (NCBI): domain Eukaryota; kingdom Metazoa; phylum Chordata; class Amphibia; order Anura; family Ranidae; genus Aquarana; species Aquarana catesbeiana. The sequence goes on along the minus strand of NC_133326.1, from coordinate 224,392,610 downwards.
TTTTTATCTATATTGCGGAGACCCAACAATTCAATACAGCCGCGATCAGTTTTAAATGACAATTTTTACTTTAGAAATGTAATTTTGCTGTGGTACTGTTCTAAACACAGGAAAAATGTGCCACTTTACAGGCACACTATAGACTCCCCCCAGCCATGATATTTAAAGGAATATTTAATTTTTATTGTTTCACTTTAAGCATTAAAAAAATCACTGCTCCCAAAAAAACGGCAGTTTTAAAAAAATAATAATTTTGCATTGATACATGTCCCCTGGGACAGAACATGGGTCCCCAAACACTTTTTATGACAATAACTTGCACATAAGCCTTTAAAATGAGAACTTTTGATTTTTCATGTTAGTGTCCCATAGACTTTAATGGCGTTCTGGTGGCTTTCGAATTTGCCCCGAACACGGCATAGTGTTTGGTGTTTTGCTTGAACATCCGAACAACCAAAGTTCGGCCTGAACTTATGCTCGGGCCGAACCGTTCACCCTAATTAGGAGAAGTGTTGTAGTTTAAAAGTAGGTATAATAGGGTTCTCTATAACCTATATTACAGCAGCAATAATAATAATTCAGGCTTAAAGTAGAACTATGGTCAAAATGAAAAAATCATGTGATGTAACTACACAGTCTGTTAAACATCTCCTTAGTTGTTTTGCAAATAACAGTAAGGATATTAAGATGTCTATCTTTTCCCCTGCAGCTGAAAGCTCTCATGTTCACTTCCCTCAATGAAGAGACAACGGTGCTTCTGTTTGTAAATGCCTCCATTGTCCCCTTTTGCATGGTGCCACTCTTCAGAGACTACAGCGTGCCATCATCACATCACTGTGGAAGGTGCTCCTCCAGTCTATGAAAAGCTCTGGCATTTCAATTTTCAGTGTTCACAGATATCCAGACGAGGCTCTGCCCACTCCCCCTGGAAGATCTGCCCATGAAACCCCGCCCACTCCTGTCTATGTCCCGCCTATGACCGCCCACAGCTCTGTGTCTATGCAGGCTTATCCCTTTGGCTTGGCTTTTCTTCAGACAGTTTGCGTTTATCAGAGGAGAACAGGCAGTAGGAAGCACACAGATTAATAGAAAAATCTGTGTGCAAACTTACTTGCAGTCAAAAAATGAATAATGATAATATATTATTACAAAATAAAAAAATATATGTAAAACGAATATATGTAAAATGAATATACAGTTGGATTTTTTTTTTAATCCAACACAACCCAAATCTGTGTCAGGGTGCCTACTCCTGAATGTGCTGTCACTCTCCTTGCACCCATTAGCAGCCTGAATCTTGGAGCTGTCCTCCCCTCCACCTGGCGGCAACCCCCTCTCTCCTCTGTGCACCTGGCTGCATTCTCCCCTCCACCTGGCTGCAACTCCCCCTCTCCTCTGTGCACTTGGCTGCATCCTCCCCTCCACCTGGCTGCAACTCCCCCTCTCCTCTGTGCACCTGGCTGTGTCCTCCCCTCCACCTGGCTGCCTGGCTCTCTCTCTTAAAAAAATACATAAAACCTTTAAATATATTAGGTCAAATACCAATAAAAAGTGACATAAACATAAGGACCAGTGACAACTATTCCATCATTCACTGAGAGCATTGCTGCAGCAGCACTAGCAAAGTCACATACCTTGTACTGACTTGTACTGTTTTGCATAGCACACATCCAGCTATTGATTGGCAGATGGGTGTGTGTTATGTAAAATGCACTGTACATGATAGAGGCACAAGGAGTCATGGGAACTGTAGTTCCCTGTGGGAGATGCAGCTACTAGCACAGTGGAAGGAAATGACATACCAACTCTGCAGAACTCCTACCACGATCACTAGCATTATCCAGCAGAGGAGGTTCATTTCTAGTTCATAGGTATACTTTAACATATTAGCTTATCAATGCATGTATTACAATTAATACTTTATGTAAAATATCAGATTTTTAAAATGTGAGAATCTTCCTAATTGCTTAGTTGTAAATAATTGTATATGTAATATTTTTTAGAGTTTTTTTTAACTATTAATAATTATAAATGCAGATTAAATTAAAATTAATTCAATAAAAACAAATATGTCTGTAGCTTCACTACAGAGGTTTAAGTCACATACATTTGAAAATATATGTAGGAACTAAATGGCCATATCAAGGTGCAGCCCTTATCTAATCATCACCATTACCAAAAATTTGATATAAACTAAAGTATTCATTGAATTCATTGAGTCAATTTACCACAGTTACTCTAATTCATCTTATGTTGTATGCTACAAAAAGCCAAGACAAAGCAAAATAAAGCTTAAGACTATATTTGTTTGTGTACATATGGCAGCAAATCGAAAAAATTTGCACCTGCCAAACTCTGTATATTAAGTAGAACTAGATTAGGCAGAATATGTTTTTGAGAGTGCTATTTTTTTGCTCATGCACTTGGTGAATTCTCCTTTCACATGAGTTTTTGGATTTCATTTCCGAACCTCTTCTGATTTATTCTAATCAGAGAGTCATTGCATCCTCCTAATGGAAGAGCTGGCATTTTGGCATGCATCTTGAGATGTTCAACTTGCACAATTGTAAGCCCTGCAACTACAGTACCCAGTGCTGCAGTTTCCTTGGAATGCAGGCTATGTTTGTCAGAGTATGTGGTGCAAAATTCACAGCTACATTTGTACACTTATTTTAAATATTGCTACCCTCCCCAAGAGACATTTTTTAGATGTTGAGGTGTTAATAATGAATCACAGGACCCAGGGTTTTATACTTCAAATACCGTAATTCAGATTGATTTTTTTTTTTAAAGTCACAGGGTTTATTATTTTAAGTGGGTATATTCATGATTAGAAAGTTTTCCAGCACACGTCACAGTAGTGCATTCCTACAATGCATTGCAGTACATGCATTGTTTTCTTCTAATGCATATTAATTCTATGTGCTGTGTTACACTACATCCAAACATGCTGCAGGACACAAAAATAAAACATGTCTTTTTTTTCAGCCCTCACCAACACAGTGCATTGGTATGAAATGAAAAGCCATAGGGCATAAGGCAAATTGATTTGTTTTTGCTTTGGAACTGCATTGGTAAAATTCTGCACGATGCAATCCAACAGGACTGGTGCAAACAAACACTTATGGTTCTTATAATATAGAATAACAGTTTATAGAATTTGTTTGCTACCTCTTTCAACAAGAATTTCTTGGTGATATGTTATACTATATTTTTCCTAAATATGTTGGCTTGAGAATTGCCTTGTTTGTTAGGCTCATTCTTATGCTGCAGTTTACGTTTACTAAGGTCAGATTTGTATTTTGCATTAAGCAGCAAATTTAATTTGGCCTTAGCATCATTAAGTAAGCATAATACCACAGACGTTTGATTTTGCTTATGTACTTTCTCCAGATCTTTTTATCTGATTAAATAGCTCATCAAACTTTTCAATCTTTCTTTTTTCCTTAAGGGACCCGTATTTAATTAAAAAACCTCCAATGTAACACTTCATGACATCTCACTGTATTAGGGTTTGAGTCTTGGCTCAACTGATATAACCTTAGAACAATGTTTTTAATTTAATTTTTACCGTATTCATCCTTATTCAATGAGGAATTAAGTTTCTATTCTTAGATTTATAATTGTCTCAAGATTGAATTTACATTTTAAATGACTGAAGTGTGTTTAGAGTAGAAATTTGTACTCTTAAAATATTGGTTACAGCTGACCGGGCTATAAAAAATAGTTCACATGTTAAATCTACATGCTAAGGAACCAAAGGTGTAATTTCTAAGAAATGCACAGAGCAAATCAATAGATTATACTGCCCATACATTATCCTTTTCAGTGGTGATATCCAATACAGCACTACTATGGTCTCCCATTAAACAAAAAAGTCCCACAAATGCCTATTGAGCCTGCCATTAAGGTCCACCTAATGCAACTTCCTGTGATAGGTGGCAATGATGCTGCATTGCTACTAAACTCAGATCAGCATAGACACTCTCATGTAGGCTGCCTACCAGCCTGTCAGGAAAAGGGCATATAAAACACTAATATGGGGATTTGACTCAGTCAGGAAAGGTAAAAAAAAGTTTGCTTCATTTATGAGGTTTTTGCATCACAGAGTAACTATGTTTAGTAGACTTTCATACAGGAGCCTTTAGTTACTAAATTTCTAAGTTGGATGTCAATTACATGTACTAGAAATAAAAAAAATTGTCACCCCAAAGACAACTATTCTGTTTAAAAGAGTATACTTTTTCCAAGATGTTAAAATCTTGTCTTCCTCTCAACCGGGGCATGCATTTTTTGGTAAAAAAAATGCAACTATACATATTTTTGCCTTTTAAAATATAGCAATCTTGTAAAATTATCCTTTTAAATATTGTTAAAAATAAGTTGTTAAAAATACATGGTATCAGCACATGTATTAGGATAGCCACCCCTTTTGTTTTATTTGTTTCTTTTTGTATTTTTTTTTTTTGGCATGAAATAAACAAGTGTGATTTTGCCTGTCCCATAATGTTATGAATTCACTTTGATTAATTTGTTTCCTATAGAAGTGGTTCTCAACCTCAGTCCTCAAGTACCCCTACCAGGCCATGTTTTGGGAATTTCTCTTAGATATAATAGCTGTCCAAAATACCAAGCCATTGACTCTGATTTAAAGCACCTGTGCAAGATCAAGCAAAACCTGCAAACCTGGCCTGTTGGGGGTACTTGAGGACTGAGATTGAGAACCACTGTCCTATAGCAATGCAATCTTGATGTCATGGAAGTTTTATTCATTAACACATTTTTGGCTTCCTTAAAGGAGAAAGGAGAAGTAGGGCCAAAGCTCTTTTGGCTAACTTCTCCTGTAGGTCACATGAGTGCACTTAGTTCTGCACTTCTGTGACCCATATTCAGCAGCAAGGGTGCTAAAGTCTGATGTCAATCAGCCATTTCAGACTCTAGAGCAATCCCAGCTTTAATGTCAGGATTCAGGATGTCAGGATGCTTTGTGCATCAGTTTGAACTGTTTTTCCCTCCAGGATTCATTTGTTACCAATTTTTGGGTAATTGCATAACCTTCTAGAATTTTGTCGACGATATCTTCTCCAGATATATCTTCAGTCTAGGATTTTATTGATGTGTGGTGTAGCAATTTCGTGAAGCTTGAGTTCAGTGGTTTGTATATGTCCGTAATCGAATAATGCTGTTCTTTAATCGGCTTGTCTAGCAGGAATGGACGAAACCTGATTTGTTTGTTTGGACAGGTCTTATGTATATAGTTTGAGGTTTGTGATACTTGAAAGAAGTGGTGTTTCAGTAGATGGAATTCCTCAGCCAGAGAGTTAAATGGCTTGAGAAAGCCAGTGTCTTCATCATATAGGGAGACTACAGTTACCAATCCCTTGTCTTTCCATTTTGAGAATGGTTCATACTGAAGGCCTTGTTGGAACATCGGGTTTCCTTGAATAGGTAAGTAGTTGGAGACAAATGGAGAGAGTCCCAGCTTTTTCCTCATCTCCCTCCATGCTTTTACAGTGTCTCGGATCAATAGATATTGCTTGATATGATTGGGAAGCGATCTTAATGAGCTATGTAGCAGTGCAGATTATAGAGTTGGACGATAGCTGACTCTAATTCGTAGTTTGTGTACTTTGAGGCTTGGAGAATCTAGTCTAACCCCACTCTAAGCAGACAAGATATGTTATAAACTCTGATGTTAGGAAAGTTTGCCCCCCCCTTCGCTCCTTGGGAGATGTAATTTACTCAGAGCTATTCTAGGTTTTTTATTGCGCCATATGAAAGCGGTGGCCGCCTTATTGATTCTTTGGATATCTTTAGGAGAGGAATGCAAAGCAAACCATCTTGAACAGGGAGCATCTCCCAAAGAGCGATAATGAGAGCTCCATCCAGGTTTCTAATTCACCCACAATTTTAGAGATCAGCGGAGGATAGTTATAGAAGTAGAGGGAGAAAGGTTCCCTACCTATTTTTATGCCAAGATAAGAGATATGTTTATTGTTGATGGGGAAGGGGGATGAAGGTGTCCATTTATGTGAGTTTGATATACTTAGAGAGAGTACTTCGCTTTTGCTGAAATTTATTTTAAAGCCAGAATATAGACAAAATGAGTCAAAAATCCATTGTATATTGGCTATATCTGTAGATGGGACTGATGAGAAAATGAAAATGTCGTCTGTGAAAAGGGCCACTCACAGCTCTTCGCTTCCTATACGGATTATGTGTAGAGGGGCCGTATTATTTAGGTATCAGGAGAGGGGTTCTATAGCCAAATTGAACAATAGCAGGGAAAGTGGACATACCTGTCTCGTGCCTTTGTGAAGGTTTAATTGGGTCAGATACGTGACCTGCTGCTACTACCCTGGCCGAAGGTGCAGAGTATAAACTGTGGATAAAATGGCAAAAGGGGGGGGGACGTGGTCTGCAGTGGACCACAATGGAGGCTTGAATCCAGAGCCCCTCACCGCTGACAGGATCCGGAGCAACTGCAGGCTATGATCCGGCCTCCGATCCAGTCACACGGAGAGGGGAAGATAACAGGACCATTCTGGGCATGTCTAGACGGCGGAACAAGCCTCACGGACTATTATACACACGCAGCCATGAACGAGGCCCAAGATGGCGCCGGTGCCAGGAAGAATACCTCAGAGGCATCCCGCTCTACACACGCTGAGTCACAGCAAACAGCCTCTCCGCAGGAGGATCACCCAACACAGCCACCTAATTATAACGACAGGGAGGACATGGATACCCTGCCATTGCCTGATGTCTCCTCCTCACAACTCACTGCAGACAGAGGTAAGAGACTGGCTTCTTCCCCAGCCATCTCCCCCAGCAAAGATCCACAGTATAAGAAACATGAGTGGGCTGACAGAGATATTGACACAGCACACATCCCAGCTCTAGCAGCCATCCCTGCATCAGACAACCCTGTGACAGAATCTATGCTAAAATCCATGCTCCTCACACTACAAAAAGATCTACATAGGGAATGACATCTTTCTGTCTCTCAGATACATGACAAGGTAGACTGCCTTGAAGGGAGAACAAAAGTTCTTGAGGAAAACATGCAAGATCATGTCAGAGCACAGAATGAATTACTGGATGCACATGACTACCATGTGTCTGAAATTCACCACATAAAATTGAAATTAGTGGATTTAGAAGACCTTTCCAGGAGGAACAATATAAAATTTAGAGGTGTGCCCGAATCTGTTAAACCAAATGAAATCACTCCATATCTGCAACAACTGTTCTCACGACTGCTACCCCACTTGAATGCGCGGGACATCACAATCGACAGGGCACACAGAATCGCCAAACCAGCACACCTCCCCCCTGATAACCCAAGGGACATTCTAGCGAGAGTGCATTACTTCCACGTTAAGGAACAAATACTACAAGTGGCCAAGTCCACTAAACCGCTACCAGCACCGTACATGAATGTACTCCTGTTTAGTGACCTTTCCAAAGCCACTATGGAGATGAGAAGGGCATTCACCCCTATAACTTCACTGTTACAGGAAAAGAAAATTACATATAAGTGGGGTTTTCTGACCAAACTCCTGGTAACATACCAGCAACAAATAATCCCCATTATTACTCCCAAAGATAGGTACAAAAAACTGACCAATTGGGGTTTTCTTCCTCTTGCTGCCACTGAGACAGGGAACAGGGGCTCCCACTTGCATCCTCCGCCATCCCGGAACCGGCTGCATGAGCACAGCAATACCTTCAACAACCAGAAGGCCTTGGATCCTCCGCATTAAAAGGATCCCATTAGGGTGCAGTCACAAAACCGAATCCACTCCCTCAGGTTATAGTGTGCCACGCACACTGCTGTTGTTGTTATAGTTGTTAACTATGTCTTCCTTGTTTTTTTTTTCTTTTTTTTCTTTGTATTTTGGTTCATTGAACACCTACTTTTCTTATCGATTGAATTACTTGCTACCATAATCTGACACTTAACAGGCTCATATAGCCCCAACGGTATATACGGTAGAGATCTACCTATAATAGACCTGCTTGGTGTATTTGCACACTCAGATATTTCCCCCATACGTGGGTGGGAAAAAGTACAGAGTGGGTGGAGTCTCGCTTCCTTCATCACCATCTCAGGGTACTTTCCAAGGTCATGGCTGTCAAAATCACCTCACTAAATGTCAAAGGCCTGAACTCCCCCTTTAAGCGAAACCTCCTTTGGAAGGAGGCGCTACTCCATCACGCTGATATATTTTGCGTACAAGAAATGCATTTTACCAAAAACAACCCCCCAAAATGCACGCACGAATGATACCCGCACTGCTTCTTCACCAGTGCCCCTGCCAAAAAAAGAGGGGTAATGGTCGTAATTAGCTCATCTGTCTCCTTTCAGCTACACCATTATGAGGCTAACGAAGACGGTAGATATCTGATCCTCTCCACGACCATAGAAAACCAACCCCTCACCCTAGTGAATCTCTGCGCGCCTAACACTGGCCAAGAGAAATTCTACAATACCCTGATCTCCAAACCGGCACCATATAGATGTAACCCAGTGATACTGTGTGGGGACTTCAACAAAATTGTTGACAACTCCCTAGACACAACCAACCCAACTAAACGTAGACCCTCTGCCCTGTCCTCTTTTCTGCACAATGAAGACCTCTATGACCCCTGGAGGTGTACACACGATATCGAGCGAGACTACACCTTTTACTCCAATTCCCAACAGTCTTATTCTCGGATCGACATGTTTCTAACAGACAAATTTCTCCTTCAGTCTATCACTGAAGCGCGCATAGGCACAATCACCTGGTCTGACCACGCGCCAATACCCATCACGTTATTAAATTGCAGACAATCTACACAACACAGTATTTGGAGACTAAACACATCTTTGCTCACTAACCCAGCGACTGAAGGAGAGATTTGATCCGAGATTGAATCCGTGGCTCTTGCTGCTAACCTGAAACATACTTTGACGGCTGCCATGCTCACTTTGAAGGCACAACATCACTATCTACAATCTATAACTGCAGTAGTACGAGTGTGGTCAGCCATTACACAAAGATCCAAAGGGATACCCAAATCTGTCCTCACCAAACTCCATATCCAAGCAATGGCATTGATTTCACCGGACTTACCCCTCAAAACCTGGATACAAAAAAAGACTTATCAACCTGGGACAACTCATGTCCACTTCAGGGCCACACCCATTCTCTCCACTGCAACATCTATTCGATCTACCTGCTACGACATTCTTTGTATACCTACATTTTGAAATTCTATGACACCCCTAATCCAGCAGTAAAAGGTATCACATGGATATATAAACATTTGACAACGATTTCTGAAGACCAAACCTCTTCATCCATCTCCTTCTGGTCCTCTCTCACAGACTCCCCACCACAGCCCCCACTATGGCATGAAGCCTTGATCCTTCCTCTTTGAGCATCGCACTGTACCTCCCACTGGGGATCCACACAAAAATTGTTCCATAAGTGGTACTTCACTGCGGCCAGATTGGCTAAAATCTACCCATCTGCTTTGTCTCAATGCTGGAGGAACTGCACGGGAAAGGGTACCCTGCAGCACATATGGTGGGAATGCCCTAACATCCGAGACTACTGGCGAGAAGTCTCTGCCCTCATTTCAACGGTCTGCAGTCACCAATACAGTCGCTGGACCTTCTTCTGGGTCTCAATATCCCAAATTGGCCAAAAAAGGCGACCCACATTCTAATCGCAGCTCGATTAGCATTAGCAAGAAAATGGAAATCACTGGAACCGCCCACCAGATCAGATGTCATCATTCTGTTGAACACTCACTTCCAAATGGAAGCCTCCTTCGCCAAAACTAACTTAGCCACAACATCGTTTCTCCTCCAATGGCAACCCTGGATCTCTGACCTGAGAAGCACATCACTGCAATAATCCTCAACTCTTCTAAATTAAAAATGGAACCCTATGGTACTGCTAATCTTCCACTCCACATGTAGTTGCAACCCCTTACGTCTAACACATATTTAATATATGCGCTCCTCAACTGAATGACTGCTCCACATAAATTCCCTTTTACTAGGGGCACATCAAGTAATGATTCTTCAGTGCAATATATATACTTATCAAGCAGGTCTACAAGATTTTTTTCTGTTCATGAGTATTAAGTTCTGAACACATGTATTATTTAAGATTATGCCAGTTATATAGGTGTTGATGGCTGGTGGTTGATGCAGCCGCCTCCTATCCCATGGCACAGTGTGTGCCCAAAATGGGGCATCGGGGAGTGGGGGTGGCGCTGACCCCACCGGTAAAACACCCGTGTATGCTATACTACTTACTAAACAATGTTGTTAAGCCACCTTCTGTACTAATACTATGTGAAAATCTCAATAAAAATTATTGATTAAAAAAAAAAAAGGAAGTGTGTGGTCCCCCAAAAGCCATAATAGACCTACTGTTTATCCAAGCATGCAACCTGGCCAGCCAGGAAAGGCAGCGGAGGGGGGGATGTGCTATTATTAATTTATTTTTACACAGCAAATGGCCCAAAATATTTTTTTTTTCCCCAAGAGCCTTAATGTGGAGTGTACTAATTGGCTGTGTGGACTCTTTCTAGAAAAAAGTAGCAAAATGTTATTACCAGTAATAATGACAGAACCAAGCAAATCGGGTTTGCTGTACATTTGCCAAACACTGGAAAAAATTTGCAAAACCTGAACATTGCATCCAAATAACATTGAAGTCTCTGGAAGCTGAATCCTCTGTTTTTTTCAAGGTCAACTTGGCAAAAAAGTGTAAGGGTTTCTTGGCACTGCCAAGGGGAGACAGGCACCAATGCAAAAAAATAAAATAATTAAAAAGTATCATTCAGTGACGATCAGTTCTTTTAAAAATGCAACATCAGAATCATGCAATTCCTTTAGATGACATGCCTGAGGGATGTCTTAAACCTGCATGTGAAGTGGTGAATCTGTGGGATATACTCCAGCAAAAGTGACCTATAAAAAAATATATTGTTACCAAATTGAATTTTCTTCCCTGGTGGCCTCAGTGTGTAAATAAAGCAGCTAGGAGATCCATATGGATCTATCTTGGATAGCAAAGTATCCTCCATATGTTGAGGGCATATGGCCCAGCATAGTTTAGGAGAAGGAGGAGGTCCATGCTCAATGCCCCTCCCTTTGCTGGCCAGCTAGGCTGTATGCCTGGATAAGGGTCTAATGTTGATTTTGGGGTGGACCTCCCACTTTCCTTTTGTCACCAATGATAAACATCAGTGTGTTTGACTCTTCTGTACTCTAGGGTTAACGAATTATACTTTCTATTTTTTTTTTTTTTTCATCAGTTGGCCTTTGGTGGGCTTAAAATCTCAGGCAGCATATGTGTGTGTGTGTTTGTATGTGCACAAGGCTGTGATCTGGCAAAGAAAGTTTACTTTTGAGTAGTAGAAGTTAGTAAACTGGCTTGGAGAACTTGCAAAGAGTACAAAATATCAAAAATCTGCACAATACTACCAGTGTCATCCAGTCAGACCAATAGCTTGCCATATAGACCAAACTGATTTGTGAACTTTAAAAGAAAGGCTTTTTAAGGAAATACCTTGTGCTACAACTATTTTAATAGGAATTAAAAACAGAACAACAATGGACTCATATCAATCTTAACAGCAAATGTTAGAATTATTTTAGTAATACTAATACTTCTTGTCAGATTGGCCTACTTTCTATTTTTTTGTATCCAACAGATTGAGTAGCCACTCCATAATTTTTACATACCTCTGTATTTATTCCACTTAGATTGGGATATAGTTTTCCTAGAACAGTACTCCAAGGAGCGTATGGTTCCGAGGGGACTTAGATGGAATGTGTACCCTCAACAGGGTGATTTAGACGTAGAGTCTTGGTTTAGATACTTTAACGATACAGGAATCTCGCTTCTGAATTTCTTGATAGACAAAAAAAGAACACGAATGATCACGATAGATAAGGAGATCAAGGGAATCAGAGAAAAACTAGCTTCCCATAGATCTACTCCAGAGTATATCTCCCATTCTACGTCTCTGAGGAATCATTTAGAGAAGGAAGAGAAAGATCAAAAGATCAAAAAGCAAAAAAAGTATACCAGAGATGTCAGTGACTATAAAAATGGGAGCGTTTTTGCTTGGCAAAATAAACAAGAAGAGACTGTTGTCCCTGAGAGAAGTGCATGTGAAATGGACACCTCGGAACCACAGACTCTTCATTCTCAACAACCCCCCTACCCTTCAGAAAAAAGAAAAATTACCACTTATAATCATCACCCGATCCCTCCGAGTACCCCTAGGCCCCCGAATAGAGGCCCCCCCCACGGTAAAGGTAGGGGTGGAAGAGGTAGAGGACGGGGACAGAGAGGTCAGTCTTCCAATTATGACCATTATAGGTCTACACCAAGACGAGAATATCAACATGATAGACATCATGATCAGTACGAACATCACTACCCACCAAGAACACCCATTCATACATACAACCGTTATTTACCATTAGAGAATGACAGACCACGTGACAGCTACAACTCCTATCACTCTTACAGAGAGATGGATTCTGGGTATCACAATAGATCACCTTTTAATTATAACCAGCAGCAACCAGGACTTTCCAACGGTAGGGATTTTCCCAACGTCCAAGAAAGACACAAACGAGCTATAGACGCAAACGCGGGACTAGAGGGGGGAGGCGCACCCGAAAAAAAGCAACGGGTTTAACAGATGGTGGGATTTTTAATCTGAGTAAATCCAATCTCTCAGACACAGAACTTTCAGTTCTTAATAAGGGCTTAAAGTTTGCTCCCCCAAAAAGACTTAATAAGTTCAATACTTTTATAGACATACAGAAATATGTAAGAAAACTTAATGTGCAGCGATATATACTCTCCAATCCAACGAGACCACAAATTGAGGCGAGCTCACATATTGTCCATTCAGGACTTTCAAACCCTTCACTTTTCAATCCACCAGGTTCTACTGCCCCCTCTATAAAGGTTTTCCGTGACCTTGTGCTAAATGATTTAGACAAATTACCTGTCAAAAAGATTTCTAGCAATCCCAATATTAGAATTGGACTTAAACAATTATGCGAGCGCAAGGATTTAATTATCCGACCCGCTGATAAGGGGGGTGGGATCGTCATCTTGGATAAAGAGGATTACCACCTTGAGATGACTAGAATTCTGAGTGATACAGAAACCTATACAAGACTATATGTTAATCCTACAGCTTCTTATAAGAAATCACTCACTGATCTAGTTGATATGGGTTTCCAATTAGGAATCCTAAATAAAAAAGAAAAAGTTTTTTAGTTCCAGTTGCCCCTAGGATCCCTGTCATATATTATCTACCCAAAGTGCATAAAAGTATTACCCGGCCTCCTGTCCGCCCCATCATTAGCGGTATCGATTCCGTTACTTCGCGTATAGGGAAGTACATAGATCATTTCCTCCAACCTATTGTACAGGCTGTACCTTCTTATTTGAGGAATACTAAAGATACCATCACCAAGTTGAATAGTGTCACCTATAGCAGTGACTTACTTCTAGTCACGGCTGACGTGACGTCGCTATATACTTGTATACCCCATAATTTGGGGATAGCGGCAGTTGAACTCTTCCTATCCAGGGAAGAATCTATCCCAAGAACCCAACAAAGATTTATCATGGACCTGCTTAGGTTCGCTACCAAACACAACTACTTTTGGTATAATGGGGATTTTTTTATTCAACGGAAGGGAGTCGCCATGGGCGCTAAGTTCGCCCCAAGTCTGGCCAACATTTTTATGGCCCGGTGGGAGGAGGATGTCGTCTATGCCCTGGACCCCCCGGAGTTGGTCCTTTGGGCCAGGTACATAGACGACATCCTCCTCCTATGGAGAGGTAGTGTTGAGTCTTTACATGCTTTCTTGACCACACTGAATGCTAATGATGTTGGTATCGAGTTGAAGTACTTCGACCATCCATTTTCTCGATTTGGAGATAGTGGCTGTTGATGACCATCTGGAAACAAAAACGTTTTTCAAACCTACCGACCGGAATGGTTACATTCCGGTCGATAGTTGCCATCACGCGACCTGGCTAAAATCGGTACCACGCAGCCAACTCACTAGGATTAGGCGGAATTGCAGTAATCTCTCTGATTACCACTATCAGGCACAGATCTTAAGATCTAGATTTATCGATAAAGGTTATGACCCAATATTGATTGATGAAGAAATTAGAAAGATTTCTTCAATCGACAGAGAGACACTGCTGGTAGGGCAACCCAAACCGACTCAAGAGAATAAACATAAGTGGTCCTTTTTGACAGGCTTTTCTATACAACACAAGCAGATCAAACAGATCATATCCCAACATTGGAAGGTCCTTAAAAATGACCCTGTATTGGGTCCTGTGCTCCCTGAGCGCAGTGGGATCATCTTTAAGGGAGCCCCATCAATTAAGAATCAGATTGCTCCCAATATCATTGACCCCCCAGCTGTACGTCCCCCCTTCTTCCAAAATATGAAAGGGTTTTTCCCTGTCGACGTTGCAATGTTTGTCTACACAGCGTATGAGGAAGGAGGAAAAGTGAGACGTTCACTTCTACCTCTACTGGAAAAGAATATCAAATTAAACACTTCTTGACATGTGAAACACGTTATGTGGTCTATTTGATCACATGTCCATGTAACAAACAGTATGTTGGTAGAACCATACGCACTTTTTCAGTACGAGGGAATAAACATATTGCTAACATTAGAAAAGGCTTGACAAACCATAGTGTCCCGAAGCATTTTTTAAGGTGTCACGATCGGAATCCAACTGGGACCCGGTTCCAGGTGATAGACAAATTTATTCCACACTGGAGGGGCGAATCCCTCAAAAAGGGTGTGTCCAAGCTAGAAACTTTTTGGATCCACCAACTAAAGAGTTATTCGCCATTTGGTCTCAACATTGACTGGGACATAAACGAATTTATCAATCGAGCTTAAGTACTTGTTTTCCTACTCGCCTTAGCTTTGTTTCCTTAGGTCATATAAATTTTTAATCTTTTAAATTGATTTAGACACGTCTCGAGATTAATATTTATGTGCCAACTATTAAATGATATGGATTTGGATATTGTATGTTAGCAGTTTTTGTACTTAATTAGTACAGGTTGTGGAACTATTGTGATTATTAATAACTGTATACTATAAACACTGGAGGCGAGCGCTGCTTGTGCCCTGTGAGACGCCTCATACTTCCATGGTTGGGATTAGCCTATTCCTGACTATACGATCCCTATTATAGACATTTATGTGATTTCTATATTACCACTTATTAATTTTAAACATTAGTAAGGGGTATCAATTATGATTTCAATCCACAGACTCCTTTCTTTTTCATCATTTTTCTTAAGTCTTTTTTTTTTTTCACTTTTGTATTATATATTCTTTTTCCCTTAAAATGTAGTTAATCTATAGTGAGTAATTTTTTCTAAATTTTTTCTAAATTTTTAAATTTTTAATGTTTAATGTTTGCCTTTGAGGCTGCAGAGTCCTATTGATTATACACATTTCTCCATAAACCGTGCTATTGTTGAGACACAGATTGATGGAGCGCATTTGCGGTTCATACACTTCTCACATCTTGTATAGAGGTGTGCACCGCATATGCGCTCCACCTCGTTAGGACATTATCGTCTACTTCCGGTATTGATGTCACGCGTTGCTTGCATAAGCCTTGATTGGCCGCCAGCTTCACGTGACACTAACTAGCCCGTGACCCTCCGTCCGTGACTGTCAGGTGACCTTCAATGAGTCGGGCGGTCCCGGATGTTGAGGGCGCGCTAGCGTGGATGTTACTGACCCGGCTCGTGAGCAATGACGTGGGATCTCCCGACCAATGGGCATTGAATTCACTTAGAGGCCGGGTTCTACATCTCCACTCCTGCCCATCATTATAGGTTATTACTGTATTGACGTCATCTCTCGGCACCCGGAAGTGGCGTCTCACATGGTGTAAGCAGGTGCGGCTTTTTTCAAATTATGTTTTAGCATATATATATAGGCATAAATGTGGCATGCAGGCATACACCCCAGTTGAAGTCCTAGCGGACGAAACGCGTCGGGTTGGATATGCCTGCTATGCCACGACCGAATAAGTGCTTTTTTAATTGATTTCATATCTTTTGGCACTTTGACCTCTGTTGTTGTCTATGGGCCAATATACCTTCTTTATACCTGGTCTCTGGTGTGGTCCATGAGCCAGTGTAATCTTTTTTACTGCAAAGTTTTTATTAAAGTCCTTTTAAAGCAGTTTTACGCTATGTGGAGTTTCTCCTTTGATTTTTCCCCCGGAGGAGCTGTACGGTGAATAGAGCGTCCCAGTGTGGGGGATAGTCCTGTGGAGACCCTCACCTTCCTGTATTTCTACTGACGGACGAAGCAACATTCCACTCATTGCCGTTTGTTTTACCACAAGCTTACTCTGACTCCGAAGCCGCTGGCCGGGGAGTCCACCACTCTTGGTAAGAGTATTTTTTACATACCTATATCTACAATTTCATGCCTACCATCTGAATATACGGGAACCATCCTGGCTGTCCAAAGGAAGCCCAAGCGGCCAAGTATTTGGGTGTACCTCCATAGGTCCAGCATTGGGACTCACATTTGATTCCATTGAGTGTGTTTATGAACATTATATTTTTACTTGTTTCACATATTATTCTAATATACTTACCTTGTATGACACCTGTTACCAACAAATACACATGTCTGCTGAGCAACATTTTAGCACATTGGTTGTTGTTTCACGGAATTTTTACCACGTTTATTATTTTATTTAATATATTTTTTCTTCACGATTAAATAGCATATATACTTACCCCTACACAGTCATCTCCTTTAGGTTAACACAATTAGCTCTTTGTTTGGCTGGATATTATTGGATACAATTTAACACACACCTGATAAGGCAGACTATAGGGAACACTCGGTTGATTTATTATTGTTTTTTCCTTTTGTAATAATACAGGATTTAGAAAAATCCTATTTTGATTAAATACCTCACTGGGTAAGTTTGGCCCTCTGATTGATATTTTAGTGGGTCCAACCCAAATGAGGAACAAGTTCACTTTAGCGCCACACTGTATTCTTTTACCTCTGTATTTATGTTTTTTAGATAACAGGAATAATTGTTTCAATGATTAATAATGGCTTGTTAGATTACTTTTGGGTTTGAGTTTGGGACAGCGTGTGCTACTCACTGAGTTACTGAGTGCTTATTTTTCTATTACACCACAAACCAATCAGGCTGTAGCCATAGGTGTGCGCACAGGGTGTTCCAGGTGTGCCTGGGCACACCCTAATCACCC
The DNA here is from genome assembly GCF_042186555.1 of Aquarana catesbeiana. Lineage (NCBI taxonomy): Eukaryota > Metazoa > Chordata > Amphibia > Anura > Ranidae > Aquarana > Aquarana catesbeiana. Next base: position 224,375,264 of record NC_133326.1, on the reverse strand, counting down.
ACAGTTGCCAACTGTCCTGGATGACATGCACATTACTGGGATGAATCTCATCCCCCTTACCTCCTCCCCCAGCAGTTTCAGGTGCTCCCAGCTCTCAGGAGGACTGCAGGAACAAGGCCTCCTTTTTGCTTTCTTCTAGTACTGCAATTAAGTTTCAGTGGGCAGGATGGGGATGCGCCAGCCTCGGAGATTGTACTGAGCCTGCCTTCTTCTGGTGGTGTGTCACCTGTGCACTGAGCAGAAGTCAGAGGGAGTGTGTGCGGACTATACATTAGGGTTGCCACCTTTTCTTCAAGCCGGACCCGAACACTTTAGTGGCCTGGGACACCAATGGGTGACCCAAGAAGAGTAGTAATGCAGTGTGCATAGCGTGCTGCAGCAAAAAGTGGGTGTGGTCATTTTTCTCTTCCTGACATCATCACCCTGATGAAGAACCTTCCCCTAGACAGCCTCCCACAGCTCCTGGGTGGCAACAGATTTGTGTGTGACTATCTTGGTTACTTGGGGAGCCACAGCCTGGTCTGAATATTGTGTCCAGGTTTCAGTCTGCCTGAAACCTGGACACATGATTCAAAACCAGGACTGTCCGGGTGAATCCTGAACAGGTGGCAACCCTACATGTATTATATCACATATCTACCTCTAATGTGCTTAGTGTGTGCTGCCTGACCAGAAGTTCAGGGAATTGTAGTGAAGAGAGACATCTGGCAGAGAAAGGAGAAATATGTGTTTAGAGCAAGCACAAGAAAATAAAGTTTTACAGCTATTTAATGAAGAAGTATCAATATAGTTGTTAAATGTGTGTGAATCCCCCCAGGGGACCTAGTGTATGGAGCACTTGGTTCTGTTCTGATCCATAGCTGCTAAGCTAGTGTGGTGGACAGAAAAATATGTAACAAAAAATGATATATACGTGATACTTTATTAGGTACTCTATCAAGAAAAGGAACATAGGCATATGTCAAGCTAAATACAGTCCACTAGGTGGTCCACCCAGCATGGTCTGCTGGCAAGTGCCCATTGTGGAATAAAGAGTTCAAAAGAGCTGATGCATTTTTGAGGGATGTCCCCTCTTCCTCAAAGCTGCAGCTGTATACACTCAGCGGACACTTTATTAGGTACACCTTGCTAGTACTGGATTGTCTTCACCATGCCTAGATGCCTAAAAGCATTCAGTTGCTGCCATGTGATTGGCTGATTAGCATTTTGTGCTACCAAGCAATTGAACAGGTGTACCTAATAAAGTGTGGCTGGTGTGTATGTGTGTGTATATATACATATACAAACCGCTGGCGCTATATAAATCCTGTAATAAAATATATATATATATATATATATATATATATATATACACAGTGGGGACGGAAAATTTTTCAGACCCCCTTAAATTTTTCACTCTTTGTTATATTGCAGCCATTTGCTAAAATCATTTAAGTTCATTTTTTTCCTCATTAATGTACACACAGCACCCCATATTGACAGAAAAACACAGAATTGTTGACATTTTTTCAGATTTATTAAAAAAGAAAAACTGAAATATCACATGGTCCTAAGTATTCAGACCCTTTGCTGTGACACTCATATATTTAACTCAGGTGCTGTCCATTCCTTCTGATCATCCTTGAGATGGTTCTACACCTTCAATTGAGTCCAGCTGTGTTTAATTATACTGATTGGACTTGATTAGGAAAGCCACGCACCTGTCTATATAAGACCTTACAGCTCACAGTGCATGTCAGAGCAAATGAGAATCATGAGGTCAAAGGAACTGCCTGAAGAGCTCAGAGACAGAATTGTGGCAAGGCACAGATCTGGCCAAGGTTACAAAAAAACTCTGCTGTACTTAAGGTTCCTAAGAGCACAGTGGCCTCCATAATCCTTAAATGAAAGATGATTGGGACAACCAAAACCCTTCCTAGAGCTGGCCGTCCGGCCAAACTGAGCTATCGGGGGAGAAGAGCCTTGGTGAGAGAGGTAAAGAAGAACCTAAAGATTACTGTGACTGAGCTCCAGAGATGCAGTCGGGAGATGGGAGAAAGTTGTAGAAAGTCAACCATCACTGCAGCCCTCCACCAGTCGGGGCTTTATGACAGAGTGGCCCGACGGAAGCCTCTCCTCAGTGCAAGACACATGAAAGCCCGCATGGAGTTTGCTAAAAACACCTGAAGGACTCCAAAATAGTGAGAAATAAGATTCTCTGGTCTGATGAGACCAAGATAGAACTTTTTGGCCTTAATTCTAAGCAGTATGTGTGGAGAAAACCAGGCACTGCTCATCACCTGTCCAATACAGTCCCAACAGTGAAGCATGGTGGTGGCAGCATCATGCTGTGGGGGTGTTTTTCAGCTGCAGGGACAGGACGACTGGTTGCAATCAAGGGAAAGATGAATGCAGCCAAGTACGGGATATCCTGGATGAAAACCTTCTTCAGAGTGCTCAGGACCTCAGACTGGGCCGAAGGTTGACCTTCCAACAAGACAATGACCCTAAGCACACAGCTAAAATAACGAAGGAGTGGATTCACAACAACTCCGTGACTGTTCTTGAATGGCCAAGCCAGAGCCCTGATTTAAACCCAATTGAGCATCTCTGGAGAGACCTAAAAATGGCTGTCCACTAACGTTTACCATCCAACCTGACAGAACTGGAGAGGATCTGCAAGGAGGAATGGCAGAGGATCCCCAAATCCAGGAAAATTTAAGGGGGTCTGAATACTTTCCGTCCCAACTGTATATAAAAATATATATATGTGTATATATTTATTTATATATAAAAATCTCATTGTGTGTGTGCGTTTGAGCTTTGGGTGCACACCCTAATGCAATAGGCTGCGCACACCTATGGCTGTAGCATAGTTTAAATATTTCTTGATTTACAGGTTATATAGGGACTGAAAATTACCTAGATAGAAGCATTTTGCATTATTTATGCTTTTTTTGGGCCAATTTGTTGTTGGGTGGATTAAAAAATGCAAATTGTGCCAAAATAACACTATATGCTTTTCTACAGTTTCTTCATTGAAGTCTATTGAGCCGAAAACACACCGTTTTGCTTTTAAAAAAGTCCCTGGTACTTTCAAAAAATGCATCGGCTGAAAAAAGCATAGATGTGAACGTGTCCTATAGGAAAACCATGTTAAATGGACTGTGATGCGTTTCTGCAAAAAGCATTAAAAAGCATAGATATGAACCAAACCCAATTTATTGAAAATATAAGTAAAGTACATACGTGAAATTTGTTATTAGAAACTACAGCTTTTGATGACATGCTGGGTACCTGAATGTAATTTTTTTTTAAATTAGATAAACATGATTCTTCTCCAAAAAAAAAAAAAAATGGCGAAAGGGGCCCGAAAGACCACATTTTTGTATGACCAGAGAGAGCTAATGAAAGCTCACATGGTCAAAAGCTTTCTCTTCATCTAATGTACTCCAAAGCTGCTAGGACCCTGCAAATGTTTAAAGAGGCTGACCTGCCTTTGGTGAAACCCGCTTGTGCTGGGTGTATCAGAGAGGGCATAATGTTCTATAATCGGATGCTACTTCTCTTTTTTTTTTTTTTTATCAATAAGTTTTTATTGAGTTTTTCAAGAAATAAACAGGTTACAAAACATAAACTAAGGTAATAGTGATATACATCTTTGTGTGATATACATTCAGAAGTAATGTTCATGAAGTTAGTTTATAGGAGTAAGTCTAAACCTACAGGTACTGTTAATACTATGAAATCACCTCTTGTGACAGCAAAATCAGAATCGATAGGGCCATATAGACCAACATTTGTCGAATGTCGCACATTTTGAGGAATTTATCGCTAGAAGACGTTCAAAAGTATAATTCCCGTTGACAGCTTTGATAATGTCTGTTATATTGATGGCTGTTGTGGATTTCCAGTTGCGTAGGATCAGTGATCTTGTCTCTAGCAGTATATGTGTCACTACAGGTCTAAAGTCAGTGTGAAATTTATCCATGTTTAAGTGTAAAATTGCCATAGTCGGGTCTGGGGGTGTAAGCATTCCGGTTATAGAGGAGAGTAGTCTAAATACTTGGTACCATATACTTTTAACTGTGGGGCAGAGCATGTGTAGAAGGGATCCAATGTGTTCGCATGCTCTCCAACAAAGTGGTGAAGTTCTGGGGAAGTAGCTTGCTAATCTAAATGGGGTATAGTGCCACCTACTAGCCATTTTAATTGCTAGTTCCCAGTGCTTAACACAATGAGGCTCTGTGTATTTCCTTGAATGATTGTCACCATTGTTCTGTTGAGAAGGTAGTGCCCAGTTCAACCTCCCATTTTCCCATTGCAGTAGGTTTTATGAATGTGAGTTTATCCCTTATAGTGTTGTAGAAAAAGGATATACCTTTTGTGTTGCTGTCAGCAATTGAGTAGAATTGCCATAGTTTGTTTGGGAGGGAGATGGTCGGTCTAGTGTGAGATTTAAGGAAGTGTGTGATCCCCAGACATATGAGTCTTCTGTCATTTGGGAGGTTGTATTGAGTCATAATCTGATTGATAGGTTTGAGTTGTGTTCAGTTATAGAGATCTAGGATATGTGTGATACCCTTGTTTGTCAAGTTCTTAACCTTTAATAATGGAATCTTTGTCTCTAGTAGCATCAGGGGTAGGTTGTAGTGTATCTCTTGTATGTCGTTATGTTTCTGTTCAAGTATGAATCTCCATGCTCTTAGTGATATCTGCATAGGGGGAGTAAAGGCTGACATGTTCCATGGTGACCACCCATTGCTTAGAAATAGTAAAGTTAAGTCTTTTGTTGGTGCTAATGCTTTTTCAATGTCTACCCATAATGGCGCATCATCGGTTTTGAACCAGAGTTTGGTCTGGTCCAGTCGAACTGCCCAGTAGTAGTCATATATGTCCACTAGGCCGCCCCTCCTATTTTTTTGTGGGACGTGAGATAGTTTCTGGAGCATCTGGCTTTTTTACCATTCCATATATATCTCCACCCTAAATTTGTTATGCTGTTGATATAGTGAAGAGGTATGTGGATCGGCAAAGCAAGAAATATATACAGTATTTGTGGCAATATCATCATTTTATATGCTGTAATTCTGCCAAGCCATGAAATTCCCTTGTTGGACATATCCCTGAGTTGGGTCTCCAGTTTGGCTATCAGCAGGATCATGTTAGATTTGAGAAGCGTGGAAGTTTTATTAGTAAGTGTGATACCAAGGTATGTGATGCCTCCTGAGCTCCATGTATAAGGCATTTCTGACTGTAGCAATTTGCATTTGTGGGGTGGTACTCCAAGATCCAGTATTAATTATTTGGTGAAGTTAACTTTGTAGTATGAAACTTCCCCAAATGTGCTAAGAATTTTGTGGGCTTGCTGTAATGATGTGACCGGATTAGTCAGAATGAGGATTACATTGTCTGCGAAGAGGTTAATGGTGTGTGAGCTGGAGCCAAACTGGAAGCCCGTAATCAAGGGGTAAGACCTTATAGTCTCAGCTAGAGGTTCAATCATCAAGTTAAAAACTGTTGGGGATAGGGGGCACCCCTGCCTAGTTCCATTCGTAATGTCGAAGGATTTAGATAAAAACCCTGTGGAGTAGACTTGTGCTGAGGGGCATGAGTATAGAGCCATGATGGCTTGCAGTATGGGGCCCTGAAAGCCGAACTTTGCGAGAGTCATTTTCATATAAGTCCAATGGACTCTATTGAACGCCTTCTCTGCGTCAATCGACAGTAGCAGAGAAGGCGTTCGAGTTTTTTCAACAAAGTTTATCACATTCACAACTCTTCTGGTTACGTCAGAGGTTTGTCTCCCCCTTACGAAACCCATCTGGTCGCGCTGTATGATATATGGAATGATGTCTGTTAATCTCTTGGCTAATAGCTTTGCATATATTTTTATATCGGTATTAAGGAGAGAAATAGGACGAAAATTCACTGGTGTGGTGGGTTCTTTGCCTGGTTTTGGTAATGTCACTATGTATGCTCTCAGCATATCTTGGGGGATCGTGGTGGTCTCAGCAGCTTTATTGAATATTGTTGACCTATGTGGTGATAGGAGATTGTCAAATGTTTAGAAATATTCATTAGAAAAACCATCAGGTCCTGGAGATTTTCCATTGGGGAGTGTATGTATTGTTCGTTCTATTTCCCGTATCGTAATTGGTGCATTCAGGATCTCCAGATGGTGTGCTGAAAGAGTTGGGAGATTGATATTCTTCAGGAATGATTCAATCTTTTCTACTGTTGGTTGGTGAGTGTTGGGATCTGCGTGCAGATTGTATAGTGAACTATAGTATTCTGCAAATTGGTTAGCTATATCTTGTGGGTTCATGATTTTGTGTGGCAGTGTAGGATGCTTTAGGAAAGCTATTCTTGTTTTTGTTCGGACCGCCTTTAGTCTATTCGCTAGATATTTACCTGCTCTATTAGCATTTGCATAATAGTGTAGTTGAAGGCGTCGGAGGTGCATGTCATATTGTTGTGATAAGATGTTTCTAAATTTTTCTCTAAGGGAGTTTAATTTTTCAGTTAATGGTAATGTAGGAACTTTTTTGTGTTGTAGCATCGTGTATTTCTGAGAGAGCAACATTAAGCTGCTGAGCCCGTCTCTTCTTTGCTCTAGCTCCTATTTGAATTAAGATGCCTCTCATGAAGGCCTCGTGTGAATTCCACAGGATATATGGGTCAGTTACTGATCCATTATTGTCTAAGAAAAAATGTTTTAAGTGATGAGATATGAGTGTTTGGTATTGTGGTTCTTGGAGAATGCGGGTGTTACAGTGCCAGATGGGGGGTGAAGAGGAGATTCCCCTCTCCGCAATAGACAGAGAGATAGCAGAGTGGTCTGACCACATAATATCATGTATTGTCGTTGTTTCTACATGTTGTAGGAGCCATTTATCTGCTAAGAATATATCTATGCGGGAGTATGAACAATGTCTGCTAGAGAAGAAGGTGTAGTCCCTTTCATTATCGTGTAGACATCTCCATGTATCGAATAACTCCTCTTTGTGTAGTAATGGTTGGAGGGATAATGTTCCTTTACTTGATGAGGTGTCCAGATGCGGGTCCGAAGTTGCATTGAAGTCTCCACAAACCAGGAGATTACCGTATTTCATGGCCTTTGCTTTGTAGAGCACTTTTTTGATGAATCTGATTTGGTGCGTATAACGTGACGATGGTGTAGGGTTTGGAATTAATATCTCCTGTGGCAATGATATATCTGCCCCCTTCGCCAATAGCAATTTCTTTGGGTACAAAGGATAGGGAATTTTTGAAGGCCATTAGGACACCCCCTGTTTTGCGGTACGGTGTGCAGGCCATGTAGATGTGCAGGTAGTCCTTGTGTGCGCAGTATGGAGTGATCAAAATCCTTTCAAAGGGGGCCAACCTAGCCGTTATATTTGCTATATGCGATTTTGTTTATATTTTGTTTATAATTTACATGTGATTTTACATGTGGGATCTGGCTACACACGATTTACAAAGTATTTTTTAAACTAGGACAACGTTACACCTACACACTCCAAAGGGGGTCACTTTGCTGTTTTATGTTTGGTTTTATTTTCGTTGAATTTTTTATTTGCAATTTTGGTTTATACTTTATATGCGACTTTACATATGGGATTTGGCTACACACGATTTACCAAGTATTTCTATGAATTAGGACTGTGCCACACCCACACACTAACCCTTCACTTACCTTCTGTTTTTTCCACCTTGGTGGAAATCACATTTGTGGAGGCAGCAGTCCTTTATGCGATTTCTTCCATTGTTTCATTTTTTTTCATTTTCTCCACTTTTTTCTCCACTTGGACAACGTTACACCTACACACTCCAAAGGGGGTCACTTTGCTGTTTTATGTTTGGTTTTATTTTCGTTTAATTTTTTATTTGCAATTTTGGTTTATGCGACTTTACATATGGGATTTGGCTACACACAATTTACCAAGTATTTATATAAATTAGGACAGCGCCACACCCACACACTAACCCTTCACTTACGATTTATTGTTAGTGACCTTGTGTGTGCTTGGAGTGTATGATATCATCAAGCCTTTAAACATGCAGTAAATATAGGATCACATATTTCAACCTTTTCACTGCCATTCCATAAACTCCACTTTTCACCTCAGGTGGCCAGACCATTTTTAAAACTTAACATAAAGAAAAAATGAATACTCCTGCGCTCAAGAGATTGCTGTGCAGTTGATAGGAAAAGAGGGTCTTCACTAATCAAGCCACCATAGCAGCTGTGCTGCAACTCTAAAAAGGTCAGGGGAAGCCCAGAGGAAACTCTAAAAAGGAAATAGAACAGAGGGCGCACCAGCCTTGCGCATTACCTTTGAAACACTTTAATAGTTAAGGTTAAAAATGCATACAGGCATGTACTCACAGACGAGTGATAAATTCAAGCAAACTGTATAAAGTCTATCATCTGCATCATCCAGCAGGATTTGCTGGCCAGTAACAATGGTGGGATGTAGAGTCCAAAGAAATCTGATGCATTTCGAGGAGTGTCCCCTCTTCTTCAGAGCTCTGATACATAGCGTATCACAACAATGGGTCACATGTGCTGTAACATTGAATTAATGTAAGCTAAAGAAACTTTACAAAAAAGGACAAAATTGAGCCCTGCGATGTGTTGTAACATTACACAATATGTGCGCAATGCACAATAACATGTGCGTTATGTGCACTGTAATGTGCACCCGCTGTACACATAGCGGAAGAGTATAAAAAGAATCCTCAAAATTCTTAAAAGTATATGTATAGTAAAAAAGAAAAGTCAGAGCATATTGGCATAAAGGATGCTCAAGGGATGTGGCTTATAAGTGCCAAGGAGAAGGCAACCGTATTAAATATGTTCTTTTCCTCAGTTTTTACTATGGAAAAGGAGGAGTATAATAGACAAGACGGTATTGTTAGCAACAATGCAGGTAGTGTACCCTTGTGGCTAACAAAGGCCAAGGTTTTAAAAATACTAAAAAAAACATAAGATGAACAAATCACCAGGACCAAGTAGGTGGCTTTCACCCAAGAGTCCTTAAAAAAGTCAGCCAGGTCATTGCTAGACTATTATTCCTAATCTTAAAAGAAAGCTTACTGACTGGAATGGTGCAAGTGGATTGGTGAAAAGCTAACATGGTACCAATATTCAAGATACATACCTAGAAACTACAGGCCAGTCAGCCTAACATCAATAGTTTGTAAACTGTTGGAGGGGATGATAAGGGACCATAGCCAAGAAGTTGCAGATAAGAATAGTATCATTAGTAATAACTAGCATGGATTTATAAAAGATCATTCTTGCCAAGCCTGTGGATGTGGTGTACCTAGACTTTTCCAAAGCATTTGACATAATACCCCATAAACGTTTAATCCGAAATTTGAGGTCTATAGGTGTTGAGGTTACAACAGTATATGTACCTGGATAGAAAACTGGTTACAGGGGCGGTCCAGAGGGTGGTGATAAATAGTGCATCTTCAGAATGGTCTGGAGTTATAAGTGGGGTACCCCAGGGCTCTGTCCTGGGATCAATCCTGCTTAACTTGTTCATAAATGATATAGAAGTTGGGATAAATAGTTCAATCTCAGTGCTTGCTGATTATGCTAAGCTAAGCATGGCAATAACTTCACAACAGGTTATAGCAACTTTACAGAAGACCTTGGTAAAATAAGGGGGTGGACAAACATGGCAAATGATGGTAAAGTAATGCACTTGGGGCTAAAAATATGAATTGAATGCACGCTACACATTAGGGGGAGAACCTCTGGGAGAACTGAGAATGGAAAAAGATCTGGGGGTCATCAGAGGGCCCTGCTCATTAGAGCTTACAATCCAGAGGAGAGGGTCAAGTGGAAACAAAAGGTAATAACTGTGGGGGGTGAGCTGATGTGCTTTTACTGTACTGTACTGTAATGTACTGTAATGTACTGTAAGGTTAATGTGCTTTTGTTTTCAAAGCAGCACAACACAACATATAGTAAAAGGTTATCATATATTGTGGTGTGCTGCAACATAGGTGTGTTAGCAAGCAGTGTTTGGTTTCACCAACAAGAACAACACATGTCTTTGTGCACTACAGCAACATGCACATGCTCCTGCACTACATGGATGAGAATAGGGAATAATTTCTTCAATTTAATATTTTTAAAATTTTTTATTATTTTTTTAAAAACCTTTTAAGACTTTTTGTCAACTGCTGATTATAGCTATTCATTAAAACTAGACAATAAGAAGGATTATTTTCACTGAAGTGACCATAAGCTTATAACAGAGTGAGGTATGCAGTTGACGTAAGGCATATTGAGCCTGCCAGCTGGAAGTATTTCTGTTCAGCCACCCAAAAGTGTAACTTCCGCTTTAAGCACCCCTCGCCCCCCTGACATGCCACAATTGCCATGTCATTTTTTTTTGGGGGGGGGAGTATGTACCTTCTTTTTTAGTGGTACTTTCTGTCCCACTTCCTCCTTCCTGTTCTCGGCTGCCTAGGCGACTCCTCCTCTAGCCCTAAGCAGCCCCTCCATGCCAGCGATCTTCTGGGACACAACTCAGGTCCCAGAAGAGTGGCTCGCCAATAGCAGAGTGCAGCGTGACTCCCGCATGCACAGTGCATGCCTGGCTGAGGAGAGGAGGGGGAGATGAGCGAGGCTCCGGGCGGCTGCATCGCTGGACCGTGGGAAAGGTAAGTGTTGGTTTATTAAAAGTCAGCAGCTATGCTTCTTGTAGCTGCTGACTTTTAATAAGCTAAAAAACAAGTGGAACTCCGCTTTAAGTTGGTGGCAGCAAAAAGGTTCAAGCTAGTATGTTATATCTATAGATGGGATCCATGATATTTGTTGGCAGAGAAATGAACTGTATTGTGATTTTAGCAAAAGTTGTAGCCACTTGTAGTTATTGTTTGGGCTAGTACCTACACTTCTATTTTCTGGGAGCAATACTGTGTCATTTATTTACTGTATATATTGTTTGGAGTTCTACCTTGTTTTCCACCACACTGGCAAATTGATTGTTAGCAGTCTAGTTATAAAATTACATTTTAATTAGTAACTTTAGATCTTTTTTACTCTTGATAATGCTAAGGGCATGCTGAGGTATAGTGTCTGCTATGAGATCCTTTACCTTGTTGGTATACTACTGTGTAATTTCTGTATCCAGTTTCTAATGTAGGAGTATACTTAGGTTTGACTTGGTATGAAGCTCCAGATACAAAATCTCACCATATTTCAAAGTGTTTTTTTAGTTGTATATCCAAAAGCTAGTACAATGAAAGCAGTGATAAAATAAATTGAAAAACTATTTTTTTTTATCAGGCAAAATGTGTTGAAAAGCACAATTATCAAAATAAAAATAATGCAGTGTAATGCTTACAATGTTACAAAACTCAACAACTTCCCCTGTGCAATAATGTGGAATGAATTCCCCTCAGTATTACTATACACATGGAACTGTACTACAATACCCCACCCCTCCCTCATATACTTTACCTATATAAAGTGCATGAAACAATAACATACAATATTCCAACTGTAACATTCACTGTGCAATATAGTGTGTAAATTCTGTAAACAATATAACTCAAAAAGTCAGCAACACAAGTCTCTGTGTAAAAGTGCATATATTCAATAAACAAAATTGGAATAAAGTGTTCCTATAATGCTCCTAAAGAGTGCCTTGTGTTGTAGAAATCCAGTGTCTTCATTAATTGTGATCAATACGTGCTTCTCTCCTGAACACCACACTCACCTGATCTCCATGGCCCCCTATAATATAAGTGGGTCTTTAGCACTTTAAGGATGTAACTTTCCTCCAGCAGCTTTATCTGGATTCACTCCCTAGGATCACTTCTTCATAAACTTTTTTACAGTTAACATACTGTATTTGAAGGAAAAAGAAGCAGGAGACAGCCTGCAAAAGTGTAATTCCGCATTTATTAGCAATTAAAACCAATTAAAATACACTTACTCATAACAGTGCTTGTATATACACAAGCTACAGCGCATGTAAACCACTTCCCAGAGTCACCTGCGCTCAACGGGCCATAAGTATAAAAGTGGAAGTGAGGTAGCAGGTCCAATCAATGCGTTCCATCACACTGACGTAATCAGGAACAGTGTCATCGTAGTACACTCTGCTCTTTATGCACCCTACAATGATTATTTGCCACTATTACTATTACTATTGGTGTTAGCAATATGCATCAGTACCTCCTAATACTTCTTAAAGAGCCCACATCCCTATTGAAGGGAAGCTCCATCCCAATCAGCAAATAGGTTGGCGCTATACTAATATATCATGCCTAAAATGTTGCATATTTTTTTTTTTAATGTGTTGGTTATATGCTTCTGAGAGAATGAGTTCCAATGAAACATCAGGAAGGCCGAGGACACTTGCTCACAGGAGTAAGTCTGTCAGCGGTCACATTACCTTGGCAATCTGTAAACATGACATGCTTAAATGTCATGCAGCTCCCATTCCTCTGAGGAAGCCACAGCCGTGGCAAAATGCAAAGCCAGTGACATAATTGGGAGGAGTCACATGACAGACCACAGAGGAGAATGCCCAGGAGAGCAGAATAACATGGGTGTATTTTATCTGCATTTTATAATTTTTTTTTTTTACAGAAAACACTATGATTGTGTAATTATATATTCTTGGTTTCAGTCTAGAAAGAGATGTACGAGTCTTGGAAAAACAGCAAAATTGACGTTCTTGGGGGTATCTTACAACTTCCATAAGAAATTGTCTTATGCCGTTCCTTTATAGTGGGGGCCTACCGAGACTGACAGATGTTTATCTAGGGAAGGATCTAAATACCCGTTAAAATCTCCCATGAGAAACAACAATGCTTCCAGCTTATCTATCAAGATAAAAAGCAATTCCTGCAGCACTTCTGTAGAGAATGGGGGAGGGATATATACCAGGGGGTAAATACACATAATATCATACAGTGTACAATAAACACATATCTATGGTACCTTCATTATCCATAGAAATTGCCAATTCCTGGAAGTACTAAAACCCTCACACCCATGGAATAAGGGGAGTGAGTGAAATGGTATGCCTGTCTGATCCAAGGATAGCATATACTTCTTAATGTGTCTTTTTTTTAATGCAGGACCATACTTTCATACTATAGACATAACCATAGTTAATTTAAGAGGGCTAGACAACCCTCTTACATTCCAAGAGATTATAGGTACTGTATATTTGTCATTGCCAACTCAAAAGCAAACTATGAACTAGTAGATAATAATTATAATTAGTGTCTATTCTGGAATGGAACAGTATGTATAAACATATATTAAGGTAGCACAAATGTAAGAAAGAATAACAACTATGGATCCCAACAGCAACTAATTTACTCTGGTAAAGAAATCATTATGGCACCTATGTGTCAATAAACAATGATAGCAATAGAAAAACCTGTTCCATACAGTTGGAACACATTCTCCATATAGACAGGACTTTAGTAACAAAAAAAAAAAATTCAGTAGAACACATTACACACACCTTAAAGCATCCCTTACTTCCTTAAAGTACCATAAACAAAATATGTTATTCCCCAGTGGAAAATAAAGCACAAAACTAAATGTAATCCTGAAATGCCAATAATTGTCACCAATGGATAGTAGCTTGCTGAAGATCCAGTATACGGGTTTCATTTGCATCTAACCATTCAGATGCTGCTGTCCTTCGGCCACAACACATAAACAGGTGTTAAATATCGTTATTTATGGTATTATTATCAATATTTTGTAACTTATATTGATGAGAAGAGTCTCAAGAAAGTCCTTTTCAGTTCTTGTGTAAAAACTCAAAAATGGATTTAATAATAAAATAGCAAAATATCAATAATGTGGTTATATTCTTAAGATGAAGATTGAATCAGATGTGTGTCTATGTGTGTGTGAAGCTTCCTTGTCTGTAGCAATCTACCAAAAGCTTTTGTTATAGCTTTTATTTCTAAAATCTGACCCCCACTTTAACTTTAAAAGGGCTGGTTTAAATTTCTTCTGAGTCTTATTGTCCTACAGACTCTTCTAATGAGACCTAGCTTCCCCTCCTCTCACTGAGGCCTGGCTGTTGAAATACAATACGAAACAGCTATGCTGACATACCATAGGAATCCCTGGAGATTAGTATGAACCATATGTACAATATATACCTATATAATACAAAACAACTTTATCTATCATATATATCAAATAATGTTACATAAATCAGTATGTATATTATATTCAATGAAAGGCCCTTGTTCTTATTAATATCTTAATCAAGAGATATTACTGTATAAAGAACTTCTATTCTCATATATATACAAAACCCTATCTTCAAGAAATGTGTAATCTTATCTCATCTCATTTGCCATGGGGGAGGGTGAAAGAAACCAACTCAACCTAACCTACTACCACATGTTGACTCTCCATAAGAATGCTTATGGAATTATAACAAAATGTACTGTATATTTTCACATAAGTATAAAAGTCTATATATTTCACTTTTCCATATCTAGAAGACATAAATATATACAACTCAGTCATACTATAAAGATCTCATCCGTTCATTCATGTGTTAGTAATGTTAATTGATAAATATTAGATATTGAATTAAAGAAAACTTCTAACAACAGGCCGGGTATAACATTGCATATTTTAACAGTAATCTTTGTAATTGCTTTTTTTATCCGGTTCCCGCCTGGCCTATGGGAAGACGACGCCAGGGTGGGCCTCTGGGTAGACATCATACAAAGTCCTCTTGGTCATGCAGCTTGTGTGGACCCTCATGGACACAGCACATTCCCCATAAGGGTAAAAATCCAATATAAATGGGCTCTCTATCATGTGATTGATTGGCTGTGTTCAATCACAGCCAGTCAAAAATGTAAAACAAACAGCGGTAACTTGCTGTTATCGGCTTTTCCACACCGATCCTGTGTGAGGAGGAGAACGTGGAAACAGTAAGTTACCGATTAACCCCTTACTGTACTATGCCCTGATTGCTCCAACAATAAAGAGTACCTGTCATGCATCCATCAGTGTATCTGTCATGCAGCCCATCAGAACCTGTCTTGCAGTCCATTAGTACCTGCCGGTCTTGCAGCTCATCACTTTCTGTTGTGCAGCCCATCAGTGTACTTGTCGTGCAGCTCAGTATACCTGTCCTGAAGCCCATTAGTGTTACCCTTCATAGAGTCACCATGTCCAACAAAATATTACTACTGAGGAGGCATTTCAAATCCTAAGCATGAGGGATAAGAGCAGCCGGGAGCTCTCATCGTTCGATTACGATTTGGAATACAAGCCCATTAAAAGCAGTGGATCGGCGACTGAATTAGAGGAGGAAGCAATCCATCCAAAAAGAAGGTGCTCTGAGGACCAGGCAGCCACCAGCAGCACCATATAACCCAATGGCCAATCGGCAAATGCCAATAGCGCTAGACTCCAGGAAGAAAGGCCCAGTACCAGCACTGGCATTTCACGCCAGACCCAAAGAATTAGGGCTCAAACCCATCTTCTAGATGCCTTAGAAAACCCATTATGGCTGCCTTCCAGCTCAGGGTCAGCTACAATCCCCCTTTTTACTGCACAGCCAGGTGTGCAGGCCAACACTGACAATTTTTCCAAAATAGTTTTATTAAATCTATTTTTCTCTGATGATTTCCTCCAATGCATCGTGGACCAAACTAATCTTTTTGCCTGACAACATGTTGATAACAACTTACGATCAACATGGGGTATACAAAATAATTTTTGAATTGCATGCTTATTTGTCTACCAACCCCATCTATCACATGCCATATTTTTAAGCTGACATGTCCAGGTTCTGCTATGACATGATCATGCGCTTCCTGCATTTTAGCAATAATTCACAGTACCCTCCCCGAGATCATCCCATCTATGATAAACTATATAAAATTTTCCCCCTAATTGATTTTTTGCTGAACTTTATGTCCCTGACCAGAACATCTGTGTGGACGAATCCCTTGTCCACTTCACTGGCCGGCTGGGATTCAACCAATACATTCCCAGTAAAAGGGCCAGGTATGGATTGAAGCTTAACAAGCCCTATGAAAGCGCCACTGGATATGACTTCCATGTGTACGAAGGTAAAGACTTCCAGCTCCAGCCCCCTGAGTGCCTAACCTACATCGGATCAGTTGGAAAAATTGTCTGGGACCTGCCATTCCCACTATTCCAAAAGGGGTATCGTATCTACCTAGACAATTATTATACCAGGCTGCCCCTTTTCTGCCACCTGTACCGTGAGAAAACCTTGGCTTGCAGCACAACAAGGACAAACAGGAAAGGCTTCCCACAACATCTAGAAACCACAAGGCTACAAAGGGGGGAATCAGCAAGTCTGAGGAATGAGGAAGTGTTGGCCATGAAGTGGGGGAATAGGAGAGACGTGTATGTCCTGTCCACCATGAACAATGACACCTTGGTGGAACTTCATGAAAGATGTGGTCCATTTTAAAAGCCTGATGTATCCATGATTATATTCAGTTCATGAGGGTGGGTGGATTTAATTAATCAAATGCTACAGCCCTATTAACACCAAAGTCCCTCTTCTGGTATAATAAAGTTGTAATAGGCGCATGCGCTGTAGCTTCCAAGATGGTCACAATGCCCTGAAGCTCTGCTCCGGTCATCTTCTCCCCACCACAGCGTGCAGATTGCTCATTCCGGTCCCACTCCCATGGTAATCGATAGGGGAATACCTGGGGACCAACCCGATGTCAGTGGGATCCGCCCGCAGGGACCTATTTTGGCAGCTGGATCTAGCCTTGAGACCCCTCAGCCAATACAAGTGGGTGGCCGCGGCAGCAATAGACAGGATCACAGAGACAGAGTAGTCAATTGCTGATCAGGACATGGCGGGCTCCTCGGCTCCCTCTCCACCTCATCACATAGTGAGTAACTGCACCCAGACTGCACTCTCCCCTACATCTACTGAATCCCTGATCAGGAGGACAGTAGATGGGCTCCTTCTCACCCCTATGCAAGACCCACTGGCTGGCCTTGATTCCTTTGCAAATGGAAACTATGACTGCCCTCTTTCTCCCACTGACTTTCCTTCCATGATGACTGCCGTCTCTCAAATGCTATCCAGAGGCCTGGCACAAACTTCAGCCCAGATAACTTCCTCTATCCACGCAGACCTGCAGCAACTGGGTTTTAGGATGGAAGTTATAGAAAAGAAAGCTGACCAATCTGTCGCAAAAATTAACCAAACATCGGCCAGAATTCAGGACGTACAAGATCAATTAGAAATTGCACTGTCCAAAATTGATGACCTTGAGAACAGGTCCAGGTGCTACAACTTCAGGCTCAGAAGCCTACCTGAATCTGCGATAGAGGTACATCCAGCTATTCGGTCGTTTATTAAAGAATAATTCCAGATATCCCGGACCATCGCCTGGAGCTGAACAGGGCTCACAGAGCCTTACAACTGCCATGTACAGATGGGCTACCAAGGGACATTATAGTCAAGCCCCACTTTTATACGGTGAAGGAAGAAGTGATGAAAAGGTCACGAGCAGTGGAAATGCTTGTCTTCCAAGGTCATCCGATCCAGATTTTCGCGGATCTCTCCCCTTACATCGTACAGAAACGGCGGTCCCTAAAACCTCTCCTCCAAGTACTGGCACAAAAAAAAATCTCCTACAGATGGTCCTTTCCGTTATGGCTCAATTTCTCCTACCGCAACAAAGGCTATGGCTTTGCCTCTTTTCAGGAAGCAGAAGGTCTGCTTCTACATCTGGGCCTAATATCACAGGAAATCCAGCCTCCACAGACCAGCAGAAGTTCATCCTCATCTACAAAAAGACCTTCTCCCCCCAGTTCTCTCCCCCAGTCTGGCAGAAGCAACAGCCCAAGAGTTCGAAGGAATGCCAGCCACCATGAAATCATTGCACCGGCAATGTCATTGCATTCATGGCTTCACCCTTCCTTGAATGGACCTTTTGGAGGTCCTTGCTTACTTGTTGACTGCCGCTCCATCACCATCCTGGATGTCTACTAACTACCTTTTTTTATTTTCATTTCTCTTATTTTTATTTTTAATTTTTTTTAAGAGACATCTCTTTGGGGTGGGTTAGGGCGCGAGAATTAAGTTTAAAAGTTTTGAGTTCAAATTGTTTTGTTTGTTATCTCTCCATGTAAGTCTAGTTACATGTTGCTTTATGGTTGCAGGAGAGGTTCAGTTGCCCATTTAGATCGGGCTCTCAATAGTGCTGTCTCGGTGTGACCACAATGAGCTGCATGGTGGGGTCCCTGGCCCTCCCCTTATCCGTGGTGGGTACTGGGCTCTACGATAGGCCACCAGATGCTCTTCAGATACACTGGCATGCTATTTGGGGCCAGGCGTGGTGGTTTCCTTGTTGCCCTGGATCTCCTGGGGGGGCGCCGTATGTCATGGTAGCCGCCCGTGAGGGGGGGCTCTGGGGAGGTGGGGACACCATTACACTGGCCAGGCTCTAACCATATTCTTCTATCTAAAGACACTCTGTTCAGTTGGCAACACTGTTTTAGTTTCAGGATTGTTCTAAGGCGGGGATGACCGTAGCGGTCTCAATGCACCTTCATCTGTCTCACATGTTTTCCTTATGGAGACAGAATGATGTTCCCTTTCCCAAGAGTCATTGACCTTTTCATGTCACGGGCTGGGGAGTGGCGGGGCCCTTCCAAACCTGGGTGAGTTTTGGGGTTCATGGGTTACATCATTCATTCACTAGCTACCTTCATAGTCTCATTAGCTTCTCCTTTTTTCTTCCTCCTCCTTCTCTCTCAGCTTCTCTCTCCCTACAGCTCTACCAGGAAGTTCAATCTTTCTCATTCCCAGGGTTGGAGTTCAAACAGTTCCGTCGGGACTCCACATTGCCAGCATTCCTTTCCACAATGGGTAAGCGTTCATTTTGCTTATGAGTCTCTCTTCCCTCTGATCCATGGCTAACACAAGGTCAACTAACAAACTCATTCAGATCGTCTCCCATAACGTACAAGGGCTCAACTACCCAGTTAAGAGATGGAAAGTTTTCCAACTCTACCAATCCCTGAAATCCAATGTTCTCCTTCTACAGGAGACCCACTTCCCCATATCATACATCCCGACCTTTCTCCACCAGCAGTATCCCCAATTCTTTATCGCTAATGTGGAGAATAAAATAAAGGGAGTGGCGCTATGCTTCTCCAAACGCCTCAATTTTTCCCCTTCTAGGGTGCTCAAAGACCCAGAGGGACGGCATATTCTAGTTGTAGGTACTACTGATGGAGAAAAATACACGTTCATATCTTATTATGCACGAAATAAAGGCCAAGCTAAATTTTTCAAATCCCTGACACAATCACTACAGTCTCACTTTGAGGGCACAGTCATTTTCGGAGGCGATTCCAATATAGCCTTCGACCTCGCCTTGGATAAATCAGGACACAGGAAACCAAAATCCAAACGCCCCCCAGATAAAGCACAAAAATAGCACAGCTCTTACACTCACTCGGATTAGTTGATATATGGAGAGAACTGAACCTGCACGATAAAGACTACATGCATTTTTCTGCCGCACACAATACCTATACCAGGATTGACCACATCTTCCTGCAGTCCACCTGTATTCCTATGGCCATGACTTCCAAAATCAGGGACACCCCCCTATCGTATCACTCCGCCATGACCCTATCTATCAAACAATGCTTGGGGTGGAAGGGCCCTTTCAAATGGCGACTTAATGAAGGCCTATTAAGTGACACAGTTCAGTGCACGACTCTAGAATCTGTTTTGGCAGAATACTTTGTAAACAATGACCATGACCCAGTGAAACCAGAGACTTTATGGACGGCCCATAAAGTGGTCATGAGGGGTAAACTCATTCAGATCGCTTCCAAATTAAAACGTGAACGCAAAGCTGACACCCAGAAACTGATGGAGGCTTACCTCTCACTAAGCGCGCAACATAAACGTAATCCCAACCTAGACACCTTAGCGCAGCTAGAATCTGCATGAGTTCTTCTTAATCTTGCCTTAACCACAGCAGCAGAGAAACAGCTTAGATAGACAGGGGCTGGATTCTACTCGCAAAAGGACAAGATAGGGTCTAAACTTGCAATTAGACTCAGCCCCAAAGCCGCACCCTAACATTCCCGAAAATTTGCACCACAACAGGAAATCTGACTCAGAACCCAGCTCGGATTATGGCAGCATTCCAAGACTCTCCCCTCATAAATTGGAGACCTTCTTGGGGGACCTCCCCATACCCAAACTCACCAATAGTCATAGGGAACTCTTTGAGGATCCAATAACGTCAGAGGAAATTCTAGAAACAATTAAATCTCTTAAGTCAGGCTCCTCGCCAGGACTAGATGGCTTCTCGGTATGCTATTACAAGAAATTTGGTGACTGCCTAGCCCCTTACATGGCCCGGTTCTTCAACTCTCTCAGAGATGGAGCCCCGTTAGGCAAAGATCTAAATTCAGCTTATATTTCAGCCATCCTCAAACCAGAGAAAAATACAAGTGAGGTTGGTAATTATCGACCTATCTCCCTTATAAACAACGATCTCAAAATTATGACCAAAATCTTTGCCACAAGAATGTCTAGTTTTATTGCTAAATATATACACAAGGATCAGGTAGGCTTTATTCCGGGAAGAAAGGGCCCAGATCAAGTTAGAAGAGCCGTAGACGTAATCTCCCTACTACAGTCCCATTGAGACGGGGGACCACCGCAAGAGGGCTTCCTCCTCTCCATTGATTTTCAAAAAGCATTTGATTCTGTGTCCTGACCCTATCTCTTTGAAATTCTGGAGAAGTGGGGGTTCGGCCCTGGACTTAGAGGTATTATCTACTCACTGTACACAACTCCGAGTGCGCAGGTATGCCTAATGGGCAGATACTCGGATACTTTGGATATTAGAAGAGGAACCAGACAGGGATGCTCCCATTCCCCTTTAATTTTTGCGATTGCGATCAAAACACTGGCTATCTCAATCAGAGCTCACCCTGACATTAGTGGAGTGTGCTGCGGCCCTCAAGTAAACAAATGCACTCTTTTTTTTAAATATATCTTTACACGTTGATTTAGTGGAACAATTAAAACAACATTTCGCTTTTACATGGTCCTCTCACTCCATTCCGTACTTGGGGATTAGACTTCCATGGATCATAATCAACTTATACTCAGCTAACTACCCTCTGATGTTTCGGAAATTAGAAGTTGATTTACAAAAATGGTCAAGATGTGGTCTCTCCTGGCTGAGTAGGATAAATGCCATTAAAATTACATTGTTACCACGTCTTTTATACCTCTTCAGATCCCTCCCTATCCCTATAAAGAAACAATGCCTCCTCAAGTTCCAATCACATATCACTCGCTTTGTATGGGGGAACAAGGGTTATCGGTGTGTGAAGGATGTCCTCTTTCGTGGGGAAAAAACAAGGAGGTCTAGGTCTCCCAACCTTTGGTGGTACTACCAAGCCGCCCAATTAGCACAGTTCTCCATAGTGTACTTTGGTGGACCTAAACCTCACAGGGTTGCAATGGAAAGGTAAGCGATCCCCCTTAACACAATTGATTATCTGACAGTGGTAACCCATGCATTGAGGGCACATGGGCGCTGCCCCCCTTTCCCTGCTGCCGCCTCCCATCTATGCACCTGGCCCTTTTCAGGACGCTGGACACATGGATTCCTGTGGCGGGGTGAGGGTGAGTGTTTTTTTGAAGCACGTGTTTAGAGCCAGAAGCTCTAATTGGCTTCAAAAAAGGGTGGGCTCGGGGGGGAAAGAGTGCGCCCTGATCCCACCCAATTGTGTGACCATGCAAATGAATTTTTGCTATCTACACACTACAATGCCTCCTCACCAGTCAGGAGGCAGGTCGGTGAGACCTGTTTCCCAATTGCCCAAAGAGCCAGGAAAACCTATTGGATGCCTAGTGGTGCTTTGGCAAGCGGAGGAAGCATGAGAGGAGCGGGCACCTCTGCTGCTGCTGCTGCCCGAGTGTGGAGGAGAGGAAGAGAGTGGATGGAGATACAGAGGTTGTGAGTCTTTAGGTAAGTGCTGAACCTACTGTGTGTGGTCTAGACCTGCGAGCCCCGAGGGGGGGTGTGCAAGTGCCAGCAGCTGCGAACCCTGAGCGGGGGTGTGTGTGTTTATTGCCAAGGTAAGTGGCTGCATTTGACGGGCACAAATGGCTGCATATGATGGGCACAAGTGGCTGCATTTGATGGGAACAAGTGGCTACATATACTGGGCACAAGTGGCTGTATATGATGGGCACAAGCAGCTACATTTGATGGGCACATGTGGCTGCATATGACAGGCACAAGTGGCTGCATATGGTGGGCACAAGTGGCTGCATTTGATTGGCACAAATGGCTGCATGTGATGGGTACAAGTGGCTGCAAATAATGGGAACAAATGGCTGCATATGATTGGCACAAGGGGCTGCATATGATGGGCACAAATGGCTGCATATGATGGGCACAAGTGGCTGCATTTGACAGGCACAAGTGGCTGCATTTGACGGGCACAAATGGCTGCATATGATGGGCACAAGTGGCTGCATTTGATTGGCACAAGTGGCTGCATATGATGGGTACAAGTGACTGCATATGATGGGCACAAATGGCTGCATATGACAGGCACAAGTGGCTGCATATGATGGGCACAAGTGGCTGCATATGATTGGCACAAATGGCTGCATATGACAGACACAAGTGGCTGCATATGATGGGCACAAGTGGCTGCATTTGATTGGCATAAGTGGCTGCATATGATTGGCACAAGCGGCTGCATTTGATGGTCACAAGTGGTACTGGCTGCATTTGATGGGAACAAGTGGCTGCATATGATGGGCACAAGAGGCTGCATATGATGGGCACAATTGGCTGCATTTGATTGGCACAAGTGGCTGCATATACTGGGCACAGGTGGCTGCATGTGATGGGCACAAATGGCTGCATATGATGGGCACAAGTGGCTGCATGTAATGGGCACAAGTGGCTGCATTTGACGGGCACAAGTGGCTGCATTTGATGGGCACAGATGGCTGCATATGACGGGCACAAGTGGCTGCATTTGATGGGCACAAGTGGCTGCATTTGATTGGCACAAGTGGCTGCATATGATGGGCACAAGTGGCTGCATATGATGAGCACAAGTGGCTGCATATGATGGGCACAAGTGGCTGAATATGATGGGCACAAGTGGCTGAATATGATGGGCACAATGGCGGCAATTGATGGGCACAGTGAGGCTGCAATTGATGGGGTGTTCAATATTTTTCAGTTTGTTTGCGCCCCAAAAAAATTTTGAGCACCACCTGCCACTGTTATCTGATATGGTGCAATCCCACATCAAGACCCTCAATTTTAGCTCCCACCTTATCCCATTCTTTCACCTTGTGTGACACATAAACCATCTTCACTAATATCCTGCACAAGATCACTATCTCACATGTTCCATAACCCCTCCTTTCAGCCAGGCATGAATATACAGGCTTTTTGTTGGTGGCTCAATAAAGGTCTGTTCAGAATAGGCCACTTTCTCAACTCAATGGGACCCATCACTCTAGGATACTGTATAAGCAAACTCGATATGCCCCCCTCAGAAAAATTCTGACTCTCCCAAATTAGACATTTCCTCCACTCTATTTGGCGAGACAAATCTGAACCTCCCAAATCCACACTTTACGAACAATGCTCCAATATCATGGATCAGAGGGGAGGCATCTCAATCATCTATTCCTTACTGGCACACAGAGATGACAAACCATCCTATGCCCGAGCCTGGGAATTGGACATGTTCTTGTGGGATCAGACTCGCTGGTTCCAATCGCTTGAGCAAGCTTACAAGCTTATCGAAATCCCCCTCTGCCCTGGTATCACAGCCCAGTAGTGGGAACATCCTGGTAGAATCTTTTCTCGGCTTCTTTCTTCTCTCCTTTCACTTCTGGGGGGCATTCTGAAGCCCACTTTCCTTTATTTTCACCTCTCTTCCTCCCTGGCAGACTTTTGTTGGGAGGGGAAGACAATCTGGAACTCTAAGAATAATGTTATACAGTTATCTGCGGAATTCGGTAGGGTATTCATGATATTAAAAACAAAGTTTTGTTCAATTTGCTCACTAAGATAGGTTTATCCACCTGTGACCAGCTCCTCCTTGGTCTAGCTAGACCTTTTGCCCTCAGACTGATGTGGTTTGGAGGGGTGGGTTGCGGTCTCCGAGTCTCAGGGGGGTGTCCCCATGTCCAAAGTGTATTCCCAAGGGGGTGGTGTGGCGGCAGTCTTCCTGGCAGATGGAACCTAGTGAGCCCACCTGGATGAATCTCCAGTAACTTAGACTCCTTGGAGGTTCAGGACCAAGAAGAAAGCAGCTTCTCCTAATCTGGAGGAGACTACTGGTTAATTCTTGTAACAATCTCTTCCCAAGCCTTGATATACTATGTCTACTTACTCATCATATCCTGAAAGTTTGGATTTTTGTTTTTTGAAACTGTATTTTACTATTGTGGGCTCTGCAGGCCAACCATTTATATTGTTTGCATTTTTTTTTGTCATCTGTCAAAACTCAATAAAAATATTGAAACAAAAAAGTTGCAATTTACTTTCCATTTAGCCATTTTTAATGCATATGTCACCTATCAAAAGTCAACGGAAAGACCCAGCATCTTCCTCAAATTTATAGAAGAAATTGTCACTGCCTTGATCTACCAGCAAGGATCCCCCCCAGAAAGTATTTGCTCTGATTCTATCAGCAGACTTCATAAGCGCCATTTCCCTGAAAATATTCCACCAACAGAAACTGGAAGAGGAACGACAGAGGAGTTAGCAGTGTTCATTGTCCCCAATGCCCCTTCCAACCCGGCCTATGCATCGGAGAATGCTTCAGACCTTATCACACTTCCCTAAAATATTAGCCCACATTTCTAACAGCTTGCCATTTCCCTATTTTCAATATCTGTGCTGATTATTTGCCTGCTGCCTCAACCAACCATGCTACTGCCTTCCACATGAACTGACCCTGGTCTGTTTATCGATTATGCCTCTGCCTGCTATCTTCATTGTTTATCCCCCACGTTTCTGCCTTCCACCTAAACTGACTCTGGACTGCTTATTGACTATTCCTCTGCCTTGTGCCTAGATTATTAACCATGTTTCTGCCTTCTACCTGCACTGACCTCTGGCCTGTTAATCGACCATGATTTTTGCCTGCCACTTGGACTGATATTTCACCCTGCTACTGTAGTAGTGGGATTTAAGATAACACAGGGGTCTCACATATGTGAAGGGCTTCAGAATAGCATTCTGAGTAGAGAAAAACAGTTTTTGGTCTTCTCCATTTGGGTGGTGAAGGAATCTCTACCCCGTCCACGTTCTTTACTGACCAAGGCCCTAAGCTTGATGTTCCTGCCTGCTGCCTGGACCAATACTTTGGCTATGCTGACCATATCTCTGCTTGCTGCCTGTAATGACACAGGACTTTTTATGGACCATGTTCCTGCTGGCTGTCTGGATCAATACTTTGGCTGTGCTGACAATATCTCTGCCTGCACTGACCCAGGACTTTTTATGGATCATGTGCCTGTTGCCTGGACAAATACCTTGGCTGTATTGACCATATCTCTGCCTGCTGCCTGTACTGACTATGGACAGTACTCCTGCCTGCTGCCTGGATGATTCCTTTTGCTGCTGCTGACCACATCCCTGCCTGCTACTCGGACTAATGCTTTGGCTGTGCTGACAATATCTCAGCTTGTACTGACTATGGACAATATTCCTGCTTGCAGCCTGGATGATTCCTTTCGCTGTCGCTGACCACGTCCCTGCCTGCTTCCTGGACTAATGCTCTCCTCGTTGGATCACTGCACTACTAAAACCACAGGTAATCTTTTGTTTACCCTTTTCTCAGCAGAATGTATTTTGCAGTGTAATTAGTATGTGCATGATATGTATTAGAAATATAAAGGGCCTTCAAAAATGCGATAGGTTGTCAGGAATTTATACAGTGGGGACGGAAAGTATTCAGACCCCCTTAAATTTTTCACTCTTTGTTATATTGCAGCCATTTGTTAAAATCATTTAAAGAAGAGTTCCCATTTTAAAAACAAAATTAAAAGTCAGCAGCTACAAATACTGCAGCTGCTGACTTTTAATAATCGGACACTTACCTGTCCCATGGTCCAGCGATGCGGGGGATAGAGGCTCCGCTCGTCTCCCCCTCTGCTTGGCGGCGCCAGCATTGCAACTTTGGGTTCAGTCTGTGGCTTCACAGCCGGGCACCCACTGCGCATGCGCGAGCGGTGCCGCGCGCTGTGATTGGCTGCTCAGTCATCTGGGACCTGTAATGTGTCCCAGATGATTGACAAAAGGGAGGGGGCAGAGCTGAGCCCTTCCTGCGCCAAGGGGAAGTGATGTCACCAGCCCAGGCACTGAAGGAGGCAGACTACAAGGGACCCCCTAGCAATGTTTTGCACCGAACCAGAACCGGTTCTGTTTCTGTCCCCCTGGCCAAATTAATCTTCAATGTAAAAGTGTGCGCACTTGAAGCAAATTACTGACACATACACAAGTTCAGTACATTGATACCTCTCCTTTTTTACTTCTTGAACTCTGGCTAATATGCCGTGAGCCTGATATTTCGTTATAAAATCAAATGTCAAATAAGACAAGCGTATGCGGACCGCAAGATATACATATTCATTATTGTGACAAAGTATAAACTTTCAGCTGGGTTATATCTATATAAGGGAATAGCAAACTATCATAGCTAAATAGGGTGTCTTGTTTCCAGTTCTTGGAAACAGGCATAATGTTCTTTAACTTGTTCTTAACTCTTGCAGTTATGTTCCACATGAAGGGAGGGTAAGCTGGCAGACATCTAATTTAACATGGTTAAGGCTGATAGCAGAGGCTGAAGTAAGCACTTATATCTATATGGTCATATTGGAAATAGGCATTTCACCATAACACTCATATTCACATCCATTACAGTTCCCCTCTTGAAATACTTATTTCACAAAACTGTCCCTCACACTGAAAGACCTACACCCAGCCCATCCCCCTCTGCAACTCTTTTAAGCCGTATTTAGAGAAAGAGCAGCGACTAGTTCACTACCCCCCTCGATACAGCTGGAGGAGTGCGGCCAGGTGCTATCTGTCCCTATAGCCCTACGGTGTTGCATCTTGGGGGAGGGTGACTGTAACGGAGTGTAACACATAATCTTCATCATAATTTTCATCAAGCCTTACATAGACATCATCATCATCATCTGATATCTCTTGGTTCATGAACGTGGGCGTAGTTTGGTCAACAGCCTTTTCCACACACTTCCTGATGCAGGGGAGAATGCAGCAGATTATAGCCGCCATTACCAGGATAGCTATTCCTATCTGGGTCAACAATCCCTGCCATCCTCCCTTTATCCAGGTAAAATACTGATCCCAGGGGTTGGTGAGCCCTGAATTCTGTTTTAGTTCTTTGGACAAGTCCTCAAGTTTCTGGATGGCTAAAGTCACTTTACCATTTGGGAATAGGCATTTCACCATAACACTCATAGTCACATCCATTACAGCAACAGCCATTTAGAGGGGAGTAAAAAAAATGTTTTTTTCAAATGTGTTTTTTATTTTTTTTTAGGAACATTCATGCTTTTTTTTTTTTTTCGTTGGAACACCACTTTAAGTTCATTTTTTTCCTCATTAATGTACACACAGCACCCCATATTGACAGAAAAACACAAAATTGTTGAAATTTTTGCAGATTTATTAAAAGAGAAATACTGATATATCACATGGTCCTAAGTATTCAGACCCTTTGCTCGGTATTTAGTAGAAGCACCCTTTTGATCTAATACAGCCATGAGTTTTTTTGGGAAAGATGCAACAAGTTTTTCACACCTGGATTTGGGGATCCTCTGCCATTCCTCCTTGCAGATCCTCTCCAGTTTTGTCAGGTTGGATGGTAAACGTTGGTGGACAGCCATTTTTAGGTCTCTCCAGAGATGCTCAATTGTCAGGGCTCTGGCTGGGCCATTCAAGAACAGTCACTGAGTTGTTGTGAAACCACTCCTTTGTTATTTTAGCTGTGTGCTTAGGGTCATTGTCTTGTTGGAAGGTAAACCTTTGGCCCAGTCTGAGGTCCTGAGCACTCTGGAGAAGGTTTTTGTCCAGGATACCCCTGCACTTGGCCGCATTCATCTTTCCCTCAATTGCAACCAGTCGTCCTGTCCCTGCAGCTGAAAAAACACCCCCACAGCATGATGCTGCCACCACCATGCTTCACTGTTGGGACTGTATTAGACAGGTGATGAGCAGTGTCTGGTTTTCTCCACACATACTGCTTAGAATTAAGGCCAAAAAGTTCTATCTTGGTCTCATCAGACCAGAGAATCTTATTTCTCACCATCTTGGAGTCCTTCAGGTTTTTTTTAGCAAACTCCATGCGGGCTTTCATGTGTCTTGCACTGAGGAGTGGCTTCTGTCAGGGCAACTTTGCCATAAAGTCCCGACTGGTGGAGGGCTGCAGTGATGGTTGGCTTTCTACAACTTTCTCCCATCTCCTGACTGCATTTCTGGAGCTCAGCCACAGTGATCTTTGGGTTCTTCTTTACTTCTCTCATCAAGGCTCTTCTCCCCCGGCCAGACGGCCAGCTCTAGGAAGGGTTCTGGTCGTCTCAAACGTCTTCCATTTAAGGATTATGGAGGCCACTGTGCTCTTAGGAACCTTAAGTGCAGCAGAATTTTTTTGTAACCTTGGCCAGATCTGTGCCTTGCCACAATTCTGTCTCTGAGCTCTTCAGGCAGTTCCTTTGACCTCATGATTCTCATTTGCTCTGACATGCAATGTGACAGTGGTGGATTTATAGGGGTCGCTGAGGTTGCCATGGCGACCAGGCCCCTTGCTGCAGGAGGAGGAGCGGAGACAAGCTCCCCGATCCTAAGCCGAACTGTAATCGCCACTGTGCGGGGAGCTGGTCACATTGATTACAAAGTGAAAGCACAGTGCTGTGCTCTTTGTCTCCCCCTACAGTGCAGTACCTGGCAGGAAGAGCTAAGGTAAAGGTCTGCCATTTTTTATTTACTGTATGTGTGTTTATATGTATGTGCATGTATGTATGTGTGTGTGTGCATGTATGTATATGTGCATGTGTTTGTGCATGGCATGTATGTATATGTGTGTGTGTGTATGTATGTGTATGTGTTTATATCAGTGACGGTGCGTCCATGAGGGCACATGGGTGCCGCCCCCTCTCTCCAGGCACCCCTCTATCACAAATAGATAAATTCATGCATAGCGTAAATCTATCTATGGCCGCCACTGCCCCCCCCTATTCAGGCGCCTGGCCCCTTTTCAGGCGCCGGGCACCTGAATTACACCGGCGGGGGTGTTTTTAAAGCACTAATAGGCTTCAAAATAGGTGAACTGCCATGTTTGGCGCTCACAGTCCACCCAGGTGTGTTAGAAAAGCAAATGAACCTGATTGGCTGAAATGACAGGCGCTGCTATTGGATGCCTATCAGGAGGAGAGGATGGAAGGAGACGCATGGAGGACCCCGTTCGTCGCCATCACCAGCTGCCCCACCGAGACAGGGTAAGTGCTGGGCAGACTGCGAGCGGGCAGGGGGGTCACAGTGGCAGCATTTGATGGCACAGTGGCTGCTTTTGATAGGCACAGTGGTGGCAATTGATGGGCACAGTGGCTGCGTTTGATAGGCACAGTGGTGGCAATTGATGGGCACAGTGGCTGCGTTTGATGGGCACAGTGACTGCGTTTGAGGGCACAGTGGTGGCAATTGATGGGCACAGTGGCTGCATTTGATGGGCACAGTGACTGCGTTTGAAGGCACAGTGGTGGCAATTGATGGGCACAGTGGCTGCGTTTGATGGGCACAGTGACTGCGTTTGAGGGCACAGGGGTGGCAATTGATGGGCACAGTGGTTGCATTTGATGGGCACAGTGACTGCGTTTGAGGGCACAGGGGTGGCAATTGATGGGCACAGTGGCTGTGTTTGATGGGCACAGTGGCTGCGTTTGAGGGCACAGTGGTGGCAATTGATGGGCGCAGTGGCTGCATTTGATAGGCACAATGACTGCGTTTGAGGGCACAGTGGTGGCAATTGATGGGCACAGTGGCTGCGTTTGATGGGCACAGTGGCTGCGTTTGGTTTGAGGGCACAGTGGTGGCAATTGATGTGCACAGTGGCTGCATTTGATGAGCACAGTGAGGCTGCAATGGATGCGTTTTTTTTTTTAAGAATTTTTCGGTTTGCTTGCGCCCCCTCAAAAGCACCATCTGCCACCGGTTTATGTGTGTGTGTGCATATGTGCATTTATATATATATGTATTTATATATGTGTGTGTGTGTGTGTGTGTGTGTATGTATGTGTGTTTACATGTATATATGCACATTTTATGTATGCGCTTTTAATCCTGACCCCCTATATGTGTCCCATTAGAACCAATTTTTTTGCTTGTTCATAGTACCAGCAAAAAAATGCTGTTCCTCTGAAAAGTGATCCATGCTCAGATCACTTTTCAGAGGCATTTGACAGCCGGTAAAGAGACAATATGTTGCCTCCTGACCGCCTGTTTTAACCCCTTAAATGCATCATCACTATGCTGCAACTGCATGCAATGCACACAGTTGCAGGGTGGTTGCAGTGCAGCCCCATTCACCTATTGGTGTACTTCAAGGGTTCCCTGACTGGAAAAAGATTGAGAAACACCAACATAGAGGAACTCATCTCTCCATTTTCCTCCTGCAGCCGCTGAATGCCTGTGGGAGGGAGAGCAGGAGAAGCGGGGGGAAGGAGAAATCGATTCCTTTATATGCAGCCACCCACTTGTGACCGGGCCCTGGTGTTCCGCCATCAGGCTCGGAGAAAAGAGCTCTGTCCAGGGGTCAGGGGGGCCCTTCATGGTTTCTTGCATTGGGGCCCTGAAGGTTCTAGTTACGCCTCTGCACTCTGTCAATATGGGGTGCTGTGTGTACATTAATGAGGAAAAAAATGAACTTAAATGTTTTTAGCAAATGGCTGCAATATAACAAAGAGTGAAAAATTTAAGGGGGTCTGAATACTTTCTGTCCCCACTATATGTGTAATTTATGTCCCTAGAACACCTGATGGCGCTTCTTGGATGTTGGGCCTCTCTATGTGGTTAGGCTGTGAAAAAGTCTCACATGTGGGGACCGCCATTTTCAGGAGGAGTAGCAGAATGTATTTTGGGGTGTAATTCTTGGTATGTACATGCTATGTGTTAGAAATATTTTATAACTTGACAACTTTGTGTAAAAAAAAAATGTTCATTTTATTCATTTTCTTTCCATGTTTTCCAAAAACTTGTGGAAAAAAGACATGTTCAAAAGACTCACAATGCCTCATAGAATATACATTGGGGTGTTTACTTTCCAAAATGGGGTCATTTTGTGGGTAATTCCACTATTCTGGTGTCAGGAGAATTAGTAGACCAGACTGTGTGGACTGCACAGAGATAACCAAAAACGCATGTAAAGTGAATAATAATGATATTTATTAAGATAGGTGATAAATAAGAAAATACAAACAGTGCACAACCAACCCAACAAACCCACCAACAACAACAGTATATACAGCAAGGGGCAGTACCAGAATCACAGATGTCAGCCAGGCCAGGGTCATACACGGCAGATCAGCAGAAGGACAAGGGATGTTCCAGAAGCATAAACATTAGCCAGGCCAAAGTGATACACAGGGAGATCAGGACTGGGAACCAACGGGACAGGGAGTGGAGGGATCAGGCTGAAGGGTAAAGGTAAGGGTACAGGAAAACAGGAGGGACCGGGTCAGGATAACCTTGGGAACAAGGTCAGATGCAGGCTCAGGATCGGGTAACAAGTGAGCAAGGTCAGGGCCCAAGGAGAGAGATACCAAGGCAAGCATGTGAGAGCTTGCTGGGTATTTATGAGACTGCCAGTGATCCCGCTGCTTGCCACCAGTTGTAATGACACCCCGAGTATGAAAGGGGTTAAAGTCGTTTAGGACATTCCATACCCAAACACAAAGTCAGCTACTGAACACTTCCATCAGCCGAACAAGGAACCCATACAAATAATTCTCCCACAAATACGAGACAAGATGATCTGTCTTGCGGTTCAAGCAGGAATAAACTCATATATTTTCACACATGTACACAACAGATAAAATAACTCAGAGACTTTTTCCCCCCACCTTTGGAAAAGGGGGCGGGTTAAACCATGCAATGACAATGGACACACAGGTCAGGCGTGTATAACTTCTCATCAGTAAACAGTCTTATCAGCAGGGGGCTGCTGGAGGAATCCCCCTCCATCCATAGAGATACGCATCCTGTGATCCAAGGCAGACAGGTACAATAGAACATTGGATTACAGCCCCACCCCAAACTAGCACAGCAAATAGTACACAAGAGCATGAGACAACACACAATATATACACACAACATTGTGAAGCAGTTGTAATGGATGTGATTATGAGTGTTATGGTGAAATGCCTATTTCAAATATAACCATAT
Source organism: Aquarana catesbeiana (assembly GCF_042186555.1). Lineage (NCBI taxonomy): Eukaryota > Metazoa > Chordata > Amphibia > Anura > Ranidae > Aquarana > Aquarana catesbeiana. The sequence continues at coordinate 224,342,753 of NC_133326.1, read as the reverse complement.
AGATATAAGTGCTTATTTTTCTCTCTCAGCTATCAGCCTTAACCATATTCAATTAGATGTCTGCCAGCTTACCCCCCCCCTCCCTTTTTGTGGAACAGAATTGCAAGAGGTAAGAACAAGTTAAAAGAAGATTGCGCCTGTTTTCAAGAACTGGAAACAAGACACCTTATTTAGCTATGATAGTCTGTTATTCCCTTATATAGATATAACCCAGCTAAAAGCTTATACTTTGTCACAATAATGAATATGTATATCTTGTGGTCTGCATATGCTTGTCTTATTTGATATTTGATTTGATAACAAAATATCCGGCTCATGGTATATTAGCCGGGGTCCAGGAAGTAATAAAAGCAGAAGTATCAATCTACTGAACTCGTGTATGTGTCAGTAATTGGCTTCAAGTGTGCACACTTTTACATTGAAGGTTAATTTGGCCAGGGGGACAGAAACAAAAGTACCGAACGGTTCTGGTTCGGTCCAAAACACAGTCACTATCTGTAATATGGCACATACGGGGTTCCCAGAGTTGTGTGTTTTGGGTGGACATGGACTTGAATCCAAAGTAACATTACTTCCAGGGTCCCCAGGCATACAGCTCACAACGAGCACCATTCCCCCAAATGCCAGGGCCCATAATTGGTCGGCAAGAGGCTGGCATTCAGTCCCCTCCAAAAGCCTCTGTCCCGGCTAGGTCTGTCACACATACCCTTTCCAATGCACAAGGTACTGTATGCACCCACAGAACCTACAGGAGTTAACAATGGACTGTACTTCATACTCCTCATGGTTCTCAACATGTACAGGGTGAGGAAGTGGCACCGAGGTGGTAAAGTGGTTGCAGACCAAAGGTTTTAATAAGGAGACATGAAATACATTCGAAATACGCATATTAGAAGGAAGGTCTAATGCGTAAGCCACTGGGTTAATCAGAAAAAAGGGAGAAGCAATCAGATTGCCTCATCCGTAAATTTCAGAGAAAAAGAGGGGATACTAAATAGTAACCAAAAAATCGGACTTTGTAGGCATGGAAACAATGGGGAAAGTAGCACAATGATACAATTTGTACATTGAGCCCTTGTACGTTATGCGTCTACGCGTTTCGCCATGAGGCTTCTTCAGGACACACACGAGGTTCAAAATTGTAATAGAGAAAGAACAAAAACGAATCTTACTATCTGCAAATGAGATATATTCCAATTAAAATCAAGAGACATCATCAAAAAGCAAAAAACAAAAGGCAAGAAACAAAAAACAAACAACAAACAACAAAGTACCTTCAAAGGAGTGGGCCTCATGTACAAATTTATAGTAACCGGAAAAGTTTCCAAAAGTGTGGGATACTTATGAGAAACTGCAAGAAGAAAATCAACGTCCTGTTGGTTTTAAATAGCTATGCGAAACGCTTAGACGCATAACGTACAAGGGCTCAATGTACAAATTGTATCATTTGATTCATGCTTTCATCTTTTTTTGTCTTTTGAACATTATCTATGAATTGATGTACTTTTTTCAATAAATATTTTGATTCAATATTAGTTGTGTTACTTTCCCCATTGTTTCCATGCCTACAAAGTCAGATTTTTTGCCATACCACCAAAAGAAAGCTCTATTTGTGTAAAGCTCTATTTGTGTAAAAAAACTGATAACAAACTTCACAAAATCAGAGGCAATGGGAATAGCAATGTCACCACAAACCCTCCCATTAATGCAATCAGACTTCCGCTTTAAGTGGACAACTGCACTAAATTATTTAGGCATGAGCATCCCAGCTGACCTCTCCCGAACTTACGACCTTAACTTCCCTCCCCTGCTCACAAAAACCAAAGTGTTACTAGATAAATGGGATACAAATCTTCATTCTTGGTTTGGCAGGTGTAACCTACTGAAAATGTGCATACTGCCAAAATATTTATACCTTCTCCAAGCCCTATCGATCAAAATTCCAATTTCATATTTCAGACAAGTACAGGCACTATTTACGTGCTTTGTCTGGGCCCACAAAAAACCACGTATTCTCCAAACCCAACGGACCCTGTCAAAACACTATGGGGGCCTAGCATTACCAGATGTAAGGAGATACTACCAAGCAGTACACCTGGGCAGAGTCATAGACTGGCTACGCCACAGCGAACTGAAATTATGGGCACAGATAGAGCAAGACCAATCCCCTATCCCCATAAAGAGCGCACTTTGGTGTTGGGACTCCATACCATCTAACTTAAAAACGCACCCCCTAATAGGGAATACCTTGAAACAATGTTCACAGGTCACAGTACAAATATGGCAAACGACCAAGAGGTCGCCCTTAAACCCGATCCTAGGAAATCCCAAATTTCCTCCAGGCATATCATCCACACAATTTCAGATTTTACGTGAATCTGGTCATGTCAGTGCATCCCAGTTTGTGACAGGAGATAGATGGCCCACCATTGAGGAATTAATGAATTCCACAGGCCCATACCAACTTACATTCTGGAATGCGGTATAAATACACCACTTCCTTCAGACTCTGAAAGATCCCCAGGCGTATGCGAGACAGTTAACTACATTTGAGGAATACTGTTCAGGTCTAGAACCACTTTCCCAAGTCCTCTCCAAAACATACACCTTGCTTAACACCCCCCCAAGCAACCAGAGCTATCTAGCATCCTAAAATGGGGATTTGACTTAAACCGAACTTTCTCTATACCACAAATACAAAACATGATAAACTTATCCCTCAAATCCTCACTGTGCACCAAAATACAGGAGACGAACTATAAGGTACTAACAAGGTGGTTTATGACACCCAGCCGACTTCACACCATTTTCCCTAATACATCGGAGCATTGCTGGCGATGTGGTGCGGACAGGGGAACGATTCTACACATATTTTGGACATGTCCCAAACTGACAGCCTATTGGGCAGCAGCCCGCACCATATCTCAAAAATTCACTGATTTTGTGATCCCAAATGATCCAGCATTTTTTCTGCTACACGTTTCAACCATATCGATTAAAACTTACAAAAAGTCTATACTACGACATCTAGTGAATGCAGCAAAGTCTTGCATTCCCTTACTCTGGAAGCATGCAGAACCCACCAACCATAGCACTATGGTTGAAAAAGGTGGAAGACATAAACAAGATGGAGGACTTGATAATGACTGCGACAGACAGACATGAGACATACAAGAAAACCTGGACTCATTGGAATTTATTCAAATACTCAGAAGAAGGCAAATCTCTCTTTAATACATAAACACTGAAATGTTCTTAAAATAATACATATTTCCAAACACAACATGTGACACAGATACATCCCTATCCAGTTGCCACCCCTAGAACCCCTCCCCCCTTTTTTTCCCCCTTCCTACCCCCCCTGCCTCCCAACTCCCTCCTCCTGCTTCACTTTCTCTACTAACTTTACCTGGTCTATCTACACTTTTTCTTCTCTCTCTTTGGGTATTTTTACGCCTAATGTATTCAATAAATGTTACTGGAAATAGAGAATGATCTTCCAGAAATATAGATGAAGACGGTATGCTATCCTTATACCACAACTACCTACATCATTAAGACAGCAGGAAACGTCATCAATAGAAACTCCAGACTATGGAAATTATAATGCACTGTATATACCAAATTAATATTGCACATATTTGGAAGGCTGCGTCCTCCTTACACGTGTAAGATTCTGTAAATATCCATTTTTCCTCTTCCTTCTATAAATCTTGTTCATTTCTTGAAAAAATGTAATAAAGTTATATTTGGAAAAAAAAAAAACTGATAACAATTTTGTTTGGGTACAGTGTAGCGTGACTAAGTAATTATCATTCAAAGTGTGAGAGCACCGAAAGCTAAAAATTGGTCTGGGCAGGAAGGGGTGAAAGTGCCTTGTATTAAAGTGTTTAACATCTGAAAACTTAGCCAGTTTATGTTGGACATCTGTTGAAAAAATTGTGATAAAAGTATATTCTCGCTCCATTAAATTGTTTATTAGAGTGCGAGGAACAGGGTAAAGTAAAGAAGAGGAGGAGTTAAGGGTAGGAAAGTTTTCAGTTTCAGTTAAAGGTGTATATTATAAGCACAAATGATTACCAGAAAAGCAAAATTGATAGCAAGAAGTGAGTTTCCATTAAATGTGGATGTTAAGAGTGGCAATGATTACCATAAAAAAAAAAAAAAATTAATAGCAAGAAGTTAGTTTTTGGTACAGGTGGATTTTAGGAGCAGCAAAATTACTTGTGAAAACAGAGAAGAATAGAGAAGGGATGATTAGATTATGCTGTGCTAAAGTGCTCATGCTACTTCTTCAAGTTAATATTTAGACAAGATGATATGTGCCATTGCCAATCCCAGCTTGCGTCATCCCACCAATACATTTTAATACATTGACACCAAATGAAGACAGGCATTTTTTAAGAATCTTCCTAGAGAATCCCAGAAAAAAAAACTGTTTATTTTATACACAGTATTTCTAGAATTGGCCAGCTACAAAAAAATATATCTTTACTTTCAAAGTTATTTGTTTCCTTGTCAAAAGAAGTTTATTGAGTATACAATGTTATAAAGATACATAAATATACATAAAGTAAGTTTACAAGGATCTATAAAGTAAGCTCATTGTTTTACAGTAGGGTTTATATAGGTAAATATCATGAAATTTCAAATATTAAACATTGGGTTCACGTAAACCTAAATTAAAGATATATATCATTTCCTTAGTTACTTTTGTAGGTATTTAAATGATTTATACCTACTATACATATTGTTTACAAGTAGAGTGTATATAGGTCAAATAAGTTCTGATAATGAGCTTTAATCGTAAGGTGGAGAAAAGGAAAGAGAAAGAAGAAAAAGGGTTGAAAGGTAGAGGTATGGTCCACAAGGTTGTCCCGCTCGTCAGTTTATTATTCTTTTTAGTTCTCTTTGAAGCCTTAGAATGGGTGTCTCTGTAAGTCATTTAATCTGTTACCATGGCAACAGGACAGAGTCATTGAAATTTGACAGGAACTGTTGTTTTATCCAAGGATGCCAAAGTTTTTCAAATTTTGGAATTTGATTTTGATCGATGGCTACCATCTTAGCATGGGACATTGTATTATTCATTCTGTGAATTGTTTCTGCTAGTACCAATGTAGGAGATTTCCATGCCTTGGCCACTGTTTGTTTTGCAGCCGTTATTAGTTGGATCATAAGTTTGAATTGAGAGAGTGTTAACCATTCCGGTTTTAGATTAAGTAAAGTTAAATATGGATCTGGTTGTATTATTTTTTAAAATATTTTAGATGCAATCACGAAGACTTCCTTCCAGAAGGTTTGGATTACTGGGCACGTCCACCATATGTGTAAATATGTGCCTATTTCTGGGCATCCTCGAAAACAAAGAGTTGAGGTATTAGGTGAATATTTTGCCACTCTAGCGGGTACAAGGTACCAGTGAGTTAGGACTTTATAATTTGTCTCTAGTGCCAAGATGTTGGGTGAAGATGACTTAGATGTGAGCCATATATTAGACCAGTCCGTGTCTTCTAAAGTTCGTCCCAGGTCCTCCTCCCACCTCTGAACGTAAGAGGGTCTATTAAGATTTGCTACTCCATATAATTGATTATAAAGTGATGAAATTGTACCTTTAGCAAATGGATCTTTTGTACAGATTGATTCAAAAATGGATAATTGGGATAATGGTGTATCCCCCTTTAGGAATGGTGTATAGAAATTTTTGATTTGGAGATATCTAAATATCTCAGAGTTTGGTAGATCATATTTTTCTCTAAGCGATGGGAATGAAAGGAATGATTTAGATGCTATGAAGTCATTTAATGTCTGAATGCCTGATGTTGTCCAAGCTTTAAAAGAATTTGGGTAGATCCATGCCGGATAAAAGGCCGGATTTCTGATAAAAGAAAGGAGAGGATTGTGTGGAGATTGTAACTGATATTTGGTTTTTAGTTTATCCCAGAGAGATAAGAAGTGTTTAGTTATGGGATTATGAATTTTAAAGCGGTCTTTAGGATCAAGCCATAATAAATTTGATATTAATAGAGGGTCATTTTCTGAAGCCTCTATAAATACCCATAATGGGATTTCCTGTTTTGCATGGTATTTGGACAGACTGGCCAAATGTGCTGCTCTGTAGTAGTTAGTAAAATTAGGGTATCCCAGGCCTCCTTTATTTTTGGGAAGATGTAGTGTGTGTATAGGTATACGTGGTTTAGAAGAGCCCCATATAAACGAAGTTGCTCTTTTTTGTACTATTCTCAAAAAATAGGAAGGAATTGGAATAGGGAGGACTCTGAATAGATAAAGCAATTTGGGTAGAATAGTCATTTTGATTGCATTAATCTTCCCTATCCAGGATAAAGGAAGTTGCGACCATTGTTTTATTAGATTTGTGATCTGTCTTAATACAGGAGGATTGGTTGAGAATAAGTCAGAATGAGATGCTGTTAAATGAATTCCAAGATATGGGATTGATTTTTCTGCCCATGTGAATGGGAGTGCAGCCCTAGCCGGGATCAATTCCATGTTTGTGAGTGAAATATTAAGCACTAGGCATTTCTTAGGATTAATCATAAGGCCGGATAGGGCTGCAAATCCATCAAGAGCTGGTATTAAGTTAGGACCAGAGACCTGTGGTGATGATAGAAAAAGTAATATATCGTCTGCAAATATACATAATTTGTGTGTAATACCTACTACTTCAATGCCAGTTATAGTTTGGTTTGTTCTGATGTATTGGGCCATGGGTTCGAGTATAAGGGCAAATAATAAGGGAGATAATGGGCAACCCTGTCGGGTACCTCTTTCGATATTAAAGGCTTCAGATTTGTATCCAGCATATTTTATATAGGCTTTGGGTTTATTATATAATGCTTTGATCCATGTTAAAAAGTGGGGTCCAAAACCCCATTTTTGTAATGAATATTGCATATATTGCCAGGATACTGTGTCAAATGCCCTCTTAATATCGAGAGATAGAAAACATAAAGGGATTTTCCGTTTTTTAGCAATATGTGCCAATAACACTGCCCTGCGTATATTATCGCCTGCCTGTCTATTTGGCATGAAGCCTACTTGATCTCTACGTATTAATTTTCCTATAATGCTATTGAGGCGTTTTGCTATTATTTTTGCTAATAATTTAATATTGAGGTTTAACAGAGAGATAGGCCGATAATTCACACAGGAAGTATCATCAGAAAGGGGTTTTGGGATCATACAAACAATTGCCATTAGTGTTTCTTGCCGAAAAGAATGTCCATCTAGAAGTTTGTTAAAAGTTTCAGTGAGAATGGGAGAGAGTATTTCTGAGAATGTTTTATAGTATAAAGCCGAGTAGCCGTCTGGGCCTGGTCTTTTGTTAAGTTTTAGGTCTTTTATGGCGTTAGCAACTTCATCTATAGTTATAGGCTCATCCAAACTGCTTTTTTGATTCTGAGATAACTCAGGTAAGGTTATTTTTGAGAAGAAGGATTCAGCTTCTGTAGGATTAAATTCATTGTTTGTCTTGTATAAAGTTGCGAGATGTGAGTGAAATTTATGGACTATTTTAACTGGATTACAAGTGTAAACATTTTTTGATAATTTCAAACGTATTGGTTTGAAAGATTTGTTCGTTGAATTTAATGCCCGAGCCAAATATGTACCTGGTTTGTTTGTATTCATGTAGAAATTGTGTTTGGAGCGTTTGAGGGATTTATCAACTGACTCAGTGAGAAATAGATCGTATTCCAATCTAGATTTTTCTAGATGAGATTTTGTACTCTGAGATGGATTATCTTGAAATGATATGTAGGCTGCATTAAAATTGAGTTCTAGTTTTTTTGCTAGATTTTTGCGTTCCCGTTTAAATAGTGCCATTTGTCTTTGTATTGTACCACGCAAGACAGGCTTATGAGCTTCCCACAGTGTTATTGGGGAGATGTCTGTTGTATTATTAATTGATATGTATTCCTTTAAAGCTTGTTCAATGGCCATCTGATGTAGTGGGTGTTTGAGCATTATGTCCGGTAAGTACCACGTTGGGTCATGCGCTTTTGGTATGGCTGAGGCTATAGTAGTGTATACTGCATTATGGTCAGACCACGGAATCGGAATTATATCTGATGCAATAATTTCTGGTATCATTCCTATTGTTAGAAAAATATGATCTATTCTGGTGAAGGTTTGATGAGGGTGCGAGAAATAAGTGAATTTCTTTTTCATTGGGTTACTTTCTCTCCATGAATCTACTAGATTGTATTTGGAAAGAAGTTGAGAAAAAGGTAATCTAGAGGTTATTTTGGATGGTGTAAAAGGTGATTTATCTAGAAATGGGAGGAGGACCTGGTTCGAATCCCCACACATTATCACTGTTCCTATTTTGTGTGTATTAATCACTTGTAATATATGTGAGAGGAATGGTGTAGGTTGTTTGTTAGGAGCGAAGTAGGAAATCACCGTGATTGCTGTATCCATTATATAACCCATGAGTATCAGGTATCTACCTTCTGGGTCTTTAATTTCTGATGATAAGGTGAATGGTGTGGATCGGTGAAATGCAATTAGAGTTCCCCTTTGCTTGGTACAGGCAGAAGCCGTGTAAATTTGTTGATAAAAAGGAGAAATATATTTTGGAGTAGAATCTTTGGTGAAGTGTGTTTCTTGGAGGCATACTATGTGAGCCTTCTTGTTATGGAAAGTACGGAAGGCTTTGGTCCGTTTTTGAGGGACATTTATTCCCTGAACATTCAGGGAAAGTATATTCAGTGGTGCCATGGCAATAGATCAAATAGTTTTGACTTACTTTTTGTTATGCAGAGCTGACTGCGCAGATCAACCTGTGTGGACTGAAGAGATGAATAGATAGAAAAGAAACCAGTGAATTCTGGAGTAAAGAGTAAACAAAAAACATATGAGATTAGATGATACATTGTATAAATTATTTTTTGCAAGTAATCACAATTTACCCGTGAAAGAGAATAAATATCTCTCTCAGGGGAATAAGTGCCTTCGTCACACTCCCACATAATATGGTTGGGAGAATGAGGAGGGCTAATGGGGGTACACGGATCTTCCGCTTACAGGAGAGAAGTGCTATGTCAAAAGACATCAAAATGATGTTTCATTAATTGGAGTGCAGAATATAGTTTTTGTTGAAATTATTTATTCCAGGGTGGTTGTATATGGTTAGTCTTGCCCTAGGCTAAATAATTCAGTTAGAAAGGTACTGTTAATAACTTTGGTATTGATGAAGATAGTTTGAATTATTTTGGGATTTTAACCCTTTTAGAGTAAACAATTACATATTTTATTCATATGTAACTGTTTAGATATGTTAACTCATAAAATTGAGGTTGTATTGCTTCAGATTAGAATAAACAAAAACATAATTCTAGGAACTAGTTAGGTAATAATATATTTGTTTTAAGAAAAGAAAGAAAAAGCTTCCATTACTTCTGGATTATTGAACATATTTGTCCTAAAAAGTAATAAATCTATTGTTATTACCTGATAATATATAACTGAACAAGAATTTCCTTATTTCACTTATATATTCTAAGGCTATATGAATCAGAAGTAATAAGAAATATAACTGGAATGTAACATGATCCCATACAGTGTGTGACTATCAGAATGCAGTTACATTCAGTTATAAATATAGGTTTTTTATAGAGAACCATCTCTTAGTATAATAAATGAAGAGATATCAGGAATTAGGATGTCAGTCCATTGAATCTTCTTGGTCCATGGATGATGTGGCATAACGGCGTCTTTTGTGAGAATGATGATTCCCATTTTGTTCTGAAATTTTCTGGGTGCTGCCTGAAGGTGAAGATGACGCCATTCTTCTGCATGTGGGAGTGTTGCTGCTTGTGGGTTCTGTCAGATTTAATTTTAAAAGGGTTTGTTGTAGTTCATCTGCTGATCTACTTCTGTAAATTGTACCTTGGTAGCTAAATCTGACTGAAAAGGGGAAGCCCCACTGATACATAATGTTGTGGCATTGCAGTTCCATTAGTTGGGGTTTCATGGATCGTCTTTTAGTAATAGTAAGTTGGGATAGGTCAGCAAAAATTTGATAATTGTGTCCTTGAAAATTAAGTTCTTTTTTTTCTCTTGCAGCAATTAGTATTTGTTCTTTCGTTCTGTAATAATGAAATTTTGTGATTATATCACGTGGGGGTCCATCTTTCTTTTTGGCTGTGAGGGCTCTGTGTACTCTGTCCAGTTCTAAACGTTCAATAGGGATATCTGGCTTTAGTTCTTGTAATAGAGCAGTAATAGTAGACTGCAGGTCTGTCACAGTTTCAGGTATTCCCCTTATGCGCAAGTTTGAACGTCTGGCTCTATTTTCGTAATCTTCGAGCTTAGTTTGAAGTATTAAATTCTCTTTTTTTAATTGTTCCAATTCTGTTATATTTTCTTGGGTTGTAATTTCAATTTCATCCATTTTTATTTCTAAGGCTGCGGTGCGGTTTCCCAGCTCTCTTATTTCTTTGGTTAGGCTTTTTGTTATTTGGTCTGAGGTTTGTTTTAAAGCCTTATGAAGCATCTTTTCAAATTGTAATAATATTACTGGGGATACTGAGGAGGCTTGTGGAGAAGTTTGTGAGAGGATTTGTTCTGTATCTGACTCAAATGGAGAGTCTTGCTGTGACATTTTTTGTCTGTGAGAGCGCCCTGATGCTGTATCTTGTGAGGTGACTGGAGCTGCTTCAGCTGCAGTGAGTGCCTGTGAGCTCTTTGTGAGGTGATTTTTATTTCTGCCACGGTTTCCTCCCAGTACCATATTTCCTGCCCAAACTTTCACAGTTTGTTCCCTGGGGCAAAAATGTTCAAATGGATACCTTTTGAGCCTGCAGGCTCCGCTTTGTCCTTCTCTTCTCTCCTCAGCGGTGTGGAGCTCTAACAATGCATGTCTGCTCTGCTAGGCTCCGCCTCCTGCCCCCCCAAAGTTATTTGTTTCAAAAGATATTTACTTAACATGCACATTCAGATAATTTGAACAGACGTGTTTATGTAGGCAGGAGCACAGTGATTCGCTTATGGTGCCAGCTTATCACCCATTCTCCAAAACAATCCAGCATAGCAAATCACTGTTTAGTTGATTAGATCAGCTGCCAGTGCATTTGAATGTAGTCTGATGCTATCTATAGAGGATTATTGCCTGGTCTAACCAAAGTCAGTTAGGCCGCACATCTATTATCTCCAATCTATGAGCAGTTATGTAAATGATCCTGTTATTAATGCACTATTATCCTATTAATATTTTGATTTTTTTCACATAATACATAACTAAATGAATAATACGAGGAATTACCTAGAATGAGTAATGTAATTAACTGTAACTTCTAAGATATTTAGGAGGTTAATTAGGTAATTTTTCCCCATCACAACAGAGCAGAATTATTAATTGTTATACACTGTCATTGTTTTATAGTTACAGTAAATGAACAGGCAAATCAAATTACAATGGGAACATATGTTAATTGGACATCACCTGTAATTGCCAGTAAGACCTAATTAGCAGCACCAGGCAAAATACATAGCTAGATAAATGAACACAAATTTAGAAACGGGTCTCTGAACTGTGACTTAATAAGGAAGCATTTAAGTTATGGACTGATATTGCAAAATATTCTGTTAATTCACCTAGCTGGATGAACTATGTCACTAAGGCAGATCCTGCATATGTAGTAGGATATAATATAAATATCATATAAATAAATATAAAAAGGGTTTTGCATGCACTTTCTTTTAAAACACTTTTATTAATGTTTGCATGTGTACAGTTGAGTGACAGTAAAGACTTATGTGGTTACTAAACTGTTTTCAATGTACAGGAGAACAATGTAGATATCATGGGTTCCATTAGTTTAGAGAGATTAATCATCAATGGTAATATTGAGGTAAATATAACATAAATTGTAGTATATTTAAAAGAAGAAAACCTTTACCACATATCATATATTGCATTCCAAAAATTTAGATTCAAAGTGATATTAAATTCTTGTCTTTTTTGTTTAAAAATAACAAACATGGTATATTACCTGCTCTGTGTCCATTTGGACACAGGGCTGTGGCTTGGTCCTGTCCCCTCTCTTTCCTCATTGGCTCATTGATTTTGATTGACAGCAGTGGGAGCCAATGGTGCCCACTGTGTGTCTCAGCCAGTCAGGAGAGGGAGTCCCGAACAGCCGAGTCTCCCGTGCAACATCGCTGGATCGAGATGGGGTTCAGGTACGTATTAGGGGGGCTGCTGCACACAGAAGGTTTATCTTAATGCATAGAATGCATTAAGATAAAAAACCTTCTGCTTTTAGAACTAGTTTAATGTTAACAGATGTGGTATTTTGTTAGTGTCAAGTGATAGAAGGGTGTTGTATTTGCTAATTTGTATACATTTAAATAGGTCCACGCAGTTGCATCAAGGAACACTTGAAATTAAAACTGAATCCCTGCCGGGAATACAGCCTGAGCAGCTGAGTACTTTAGATTCTCATCTAACCATTGCAGCACTGCCACAATCCACCCCATCTGCTTGTGGTGCTGGAACTTATACTCCTTGCCCTAAGTACAGAAAGCTTACTTTACTTTCACACTGGGGTGGGTGGCTAATTTGAGCGACACTTTACCCCAGTAATGGCGGCGCTTTTCAGCCACTAGTGACCCCTGCTAGCGGCCGAATAAAGGGTTAAAAGTGCCGGCAAAGCACTGCTTCTGAAGCAATTTGCAGGCGCTTTGGCAGCGGTGCCCATTGATTCTATTGGCAGGGGCGGTGGAGGAGCAGTGTATACACTTTTTCTAATGTCCTTGGGCTCTCACACTGGGGCTGCGTGGGAAGCGTTTTTCAGGTGCTTTACAGGTGCTATTTTTAGACCAAAAGCACCTGAAAAATGCCCCAGTGTGAAAGTGGCCTTAGGAAAAAAAAAATGCTGGTACTGGTATTGTACTTTTGGCCACCAAATTGGTTCTAGTCTGTCTTAGAAATTGTTATGTGATTGGTGATGCAGGAAGCAAGCAAGAGTAGTTACACAACAAAACATTTTACCTTCAACACATTTGCACATTAAAAGTTCATTCATTCATTTCACATTTTGTCTACAATCACTCAAACGTCCATGTTAAATTCATTTAATGCATTAAAATGTGTGCATATACAGTATTCAGTGGCATTTAATGGGAAACATCATGATAGCATTGATGAAAATAATTACTTTGGCATAAGTGGCACACAGTTCTGTGGTCTCACCTTAGGTTGTCAACAAATTATGCAATTTAGAGAAAGATTTCTTTGGCAAATTTCATAAAATGTCAAAACTCATATTTATTTAAATTTGGAATAATTAGGGTGTCCTAGTTCTTCTGTATGTGGTACATAAAATGTAAATACTACAAATAGAAATGTAATAAATATAAAGTCCATTTACTGCTGGCGGGCGGCTCCCCCAGGCACCGTGACATACCTATACATCGCAGTGAACTTCCTGGTTCTGATCTGTGCTGTGACTGGACATAGCAGGAGTTTATCAGCAGGTTACAGCCAATCTCAACACACAGGTTCTGGCTGGATTTCTCCCTGCTATCAGCTACCATTCAGAACTGAAAGCAACAAGGCCCAGCCTGATTCTCTGTGCATAAAAGCAGTATACATGCACTTGTATATACTTGTTAGGCACCCATTTAACCCCTTGATTGTCTTCCAGATCACTCCCGTCACCCAGCCAGTGTAATTGGCACAGTGTACAATACTATCACTGATCACTGTATTAGTGTCACTAGCAATGTCAGTGTCAGTTAGTGTCCTTCGCAGCCAGTGTGAGTTAGTGTCAGATTGTCTGCCACACTATCACAGTCCCACTATAAGTCATTGATCATTGCCATTAATAATATAGTATCTGTACGTATCAGTATCTTGTCGTGTCCCCAAAAATGAAGTGTTAGCAGGATCTCCCCTGAACACTAATGGCCTGTACACATGGTCGGACATTCATCGGACATTCCAACAACAAGATCCATGGATTTTTTCAGACGGATGTTTGCTCAAACTTGTCTTGCATACACACGGTCACACAAAGTTGTCGGAAAATCCGATCGTTCTAAACGCGGTGACGTAAAACACGTACGTCAGAACTGTAAACTGGGCAGTAGCCAATAGCTTTCATCTCTTAATTTATTCTGAGCATGTGTGGCACTTTGTGCATCGGATTTTGTTGTCGGAAAATTTTATAACAAGCTCTCAAACTTTGTGTGTCGGAAATTCCAATGGAAAATGTGTGATGGAGCCCACACACAGTCGGAATTTCCGACAACAAGGTCCTATCACACATTTTCCGTCGGAAAATTCGACTGTGTGTACAGGGCATAACAGCACTTGCGGCATGTAGCAAAGTACATTTTGGCCTAAATTTGATTTTATTGGATATGTTTTATAACAGAAAGTAGAAAAGATTGTATTTTTCTGAATTTGTGGTCTTTTTTTTCATTTATATAATAAAAAATAAAGTGGTCATCACATACCACCAAAAGAAAGCTTTATTTATATGAAAGAAATTATACAAATTTCATTTGCATACAGTGTTGCATGACCAGCGATTGCCAGTTAAAGTAGCGCAGTGCTGAATAACAAAACATGCTCTGGTCATGAAGGAGGTAAAACCTTCCCAAAGTCAAGTGTGTAAATACTGTAAAATCAGGCTGATTCTTGTTCACCTTCAGTCATACTACATTATAATGTATTTTATAGGTTGGGTTGAGGTCTTCCATAACCAAACTGATTTTTTTTAATATTCTACTAACCAATATTTGCTTCAAAACTGACCCAAGTATCTACCCCCAATGCACTTTTAGAAGATTAGTAATCCTTTCTGTAGACAGGCAGGGCCCAGCCATACCACAATGCAGAGTGTTGCAACACGTGCATGTTCAAGTATTGAGACATGGTAAGGTGCACTGTATTAGACAATCCAATTAAAATAACTGGTCTACAATGCATCCCTACACACGAAAAATAGGTGCAGTCCACAGTTTTTGGGTAATTTGGATACTTCCAGTTGAAGTGTATTGTGAAAGTGACATTTCTGTCAACAACTGGTTGTGCCATTATATGCTAATTGTGTTTCTGTAAAACAAATCTTGTGTCACTACATACATGTATGATATATTCTCTTAATTCACCACAAATCGTGTGGAAAGATTTTAATGATTTATGAATAAAAATTAATTTTGTATTTTTTTAAGATATCATCTCTATATGTTTTTTCTTGTGGTTACTGACAAAATCCCATCAGAGGTATTGAAAGATGCAGTGTCAATACAGAAAAATTAACCTATTTTTCCAAGAAATTGGCCCATACAGGTACATTCAGAGACAACAGCTACAAAATTAAAATCTTATAGTTTTGTTGTTAAAACTATTTGGATCATACAAGATCCTGAAAATAATAAAACTATTTAAATAACTTTTATATAATGTAATGTAGTATTTGCTAAGGCTTGGAGTTGAGAGTCCCCTTGATGCCAATGCATTTCACAGGGAGAGAATCCACTTTCTCGGGACAGAACAGTGAACCAATAGTGGGTTGAAAGGTTCTAGGTTTGTTCAATAAGGCACAGAGATTTGGTGTAGGCTCAACTGTCTCCCAGGCAGACAAGGGTGAAAGGGGCAGAACACAGCAGATGGAAAAACTCATCTATGGCTGTGATTCCTACACACTGTCATATATCCTATGTCTGCCCCTCAATATTATGGCCGTAGATCCCCACTGTCACAACCTAAACAGATAGAAAAATGTGGCTACCAATGTAACGAGCCCCTTTGCTCGCTCGGTTCCACTCTCCCGACACTCCTCTGCAGCTATTGAATCAGATTGCAACGTCTGATGGTTCAGTCATCCAATGCTCCGGGATTAGAACTTCAGCTATGTGCCGTTCTAACCCAGTTGTGTAGCTCAGAACAAACACCAGGCAGGCTGTATGTAAGTTCAACCAGGAATATCCTTTATTGCAAAATACAGGCTTTTATACACTCAAAGTGGAGGTGCAGACCTCCTGCTCATATTACTCTAACAATACAGTTGTAACCTAATTAACCTAATTAACATGAGCTAATTAACTAATCCCTTTAGACAGCCTAGATGAACTCAGACATGACTTTTAGGCCAGACTGGCCTTCTTGTAGTTCAGAAAATCCAATCAACATTATCACAATCAACATAGACTCTTCTTCACACAATAGCAGAGTTAATTAACGCAAATAACAATGGGGATCTAATGACTCTTAGATCCCATAGTAGACTTATTTACAATACACATTTTAGCAGACAATAGACAGACAGGTGTTGGAATTTACATCAGCATCTCCTAACAGTATCTGTCCGAGCATTATGAATCAGCCACTATTCCAATATGGCAAATCCAGGGTCCCCAGAGTCTGTGTGTCCTGGGGGACCAGGACCCGAATCCACAGTAATACCACCTCAAGGGTCCCCAGGCATACAGCTCACAAAGAGCACCGTTCCCCCAAATGCAAGGGCCCCCGATCGATCGGCAAGAGGCTAGCATACAGTCCCCTCCAAAAGTCTCTTTCCCGGCTAGGTCTGTCACAGTGGCCACCAATGTCTGCATGGGGATAGCAATGCTTTGGGGTAGTAATTGCCCAGTAAGCAGTAAGAAAAGCCAGTAAGAAAACCAAATAGGAAATAACATACTTACTATATGAGCTAAATGTACATAATTTTATGATTATTCCACACATTCAGAATTGTGGATTTTACCTTTGGTGCTTATCATATCAGACAGTGCAGTTAGCATACTTGTTGGATGAAGTATACATGAAAATCAGTTGACTATACAGGGGGTTTTGTGCTTAAGACTATGTACCCCCACATTCATTTTCCATACATCTTCTGATGCAACTACTGATAGAAATCTATCCATATTCTTGATTGTAAAAGAATAGTCATAAAAGCACAGTCACTAAAGCAAAATGCCTTATCTCCTGTGTGCCCAGTTCACACCACTGTGCCAATTAACTTTAACCACTTCCTTACCCGCCCATAGACGTATGACATCCGCAGATGGGATCTCCCATACTGGGTGGGAGTCATATTGCCCTGTACACACGGTCGGATTTTCCAACGGAAAATGTGTGATAGGACCTTGTTGTCAGAAATTCCAACAGTGTGTGGGTTTCCATCACACATTTTTCATCGGAATTTCCGACACACAAAGTTTGAGAGCTTGCTATAAAATTTTCCGACAACAAAATCTGTTGTCGGAAATTCTGATAGTGTGTACACAAATCCAACGCACAAAGTGGCACGCATGCTCAGAATAAATTAAGAGACGAAAGCTATTGGCTACTGCCCCGTTTATAGTCCCGACGTACGTGTTTTACGTCACCGTGTTCAGAACGATCGGATTTTCCGACAACTTTGTGTGACCATGTGTATGCAAGACAAGTTTGAGCCAACATCCGCCAGAAAAAAACATAGATTTTGTTGTCGGAATGTCCAATCAATGTCCGACCGTGTGTACAGGGCATTAGACGTCCTCGGCTTCCTGGTGATATTTGGCGCACGTGCGCCCGCCTCGTCACCGTGGACCCGATGCGTGTGCCTGGCGGCCGCGATGATTGCCGGGTACTCACGATTGCTCATTACAGTGCGGGTCCATGGATCTGTGTATGTAAACACACAGATCCACGTCCTGTCAGGGGAGAGGAAACTGATCATGTGTTCCTTGTATATAGGGACACTGATCGGTCTCCTCCCCAAGTCAGTCCCCTCCCCCCACAGTTAGAATCACTCCCTAGGTAACACATTTAACCACTTGATCACCCCCTAATGTTAACTCCTTCCCTGCCAGTGACATTTTTACAGTAATCAGTGCATTTTCATAGCACTGATCGCTGTGTAAATGTGAATGGTGCCAAAACAGTGTCAAAAGTGTCCGATATGTCCACTGCAATGTCAAAGTCACGATAAAAATCGCAGATCGCCGCCATTACTAGTAAAAAATAATAATAATAATAACAATGCCATAAATCTATCCCCTATTTTGTAGCCGCTATAATTTTTGCGCAAACCAATTAATATACGCTTATTGCAATTTTTTCTACCAAAATATGTAGAAGAATACATATTTAAAAATGGGATATTTATTATAGCAAAAAGTAAAAAATATTGTGTTTTTTTTCAAACTGGTCGCTGTTTTTTTATTTATAGCGCAAAAAATAAAAAACGCAGAGGTGATCAAATACCACCAAAAGAAAGCTTTATTTGCGGGGACAAAAATGATAAAATTACATATGAGTACAGTGTTGCATGACTGCGCAATTGTCATTCCAAATGTTACAGCGCTGAAAGCTGAAAATTGGCCTGGGCAGGAAGGGGGTTAAAATGCCCTGTATTGAAGTGGTTAACGAAATGTCACCAGGTGACATTTCAATAAAGTATGTTTAAGAAAAGAAAAAGGTGAACAGTGTGATCCGCCGAGATCGGTGCATTGGCACTGCAATTATCATCATTGGCTGCACCACATACCTGTTGTAATGCAGTGGACTTTGTAAATTAATATTAGAGGGTTCTTGCACATGGCTGTATATTAGGGCATATGATTGAAAAAATATATTGTTGTGGCATCTAGGATCCACAACTGCAGCAGAGATCCGGAAAGCAGCAGATGACATCTGTGTCCCCAGGCTGTGGTCATACGAGAGACTGCAGCTTTTGTCAGACCAGACTGAACCCAGGTCATCACTCTCTTGTCTTCCTTCCACGCTTCCTTCCACGCAGTGGCTCTGGTGGTGGAGTTGTGGCAGCAGGAGGAGGAGGAGGAGGAGGATGGTCCAACTCAATCACGTCGGTCTTGCGTGTTAGTTCCCCACTCACCCCCTTAGTTAGGACTTTATAAATAAGCTGCTCACACAGGAGGCGTTGACCCTCCTGCATGCCCTGCAGTTTGGTGGCAGCCATGCAGGCAAAGGCCTCTTCAGGAGTGGGTAAGGCTCGGAGGGACGCAGAAGCCTCCTGAATGAGCCTGAGTGCTGAATCCTGCATGGGAGTCGCCTTCCTCGCTCTTTTATATGGAAGGCGGAGGGGAGGAACCTGCGATTCGGTCAGGCTGCGACTGGTCCCAGGCTTCTCTTGGCTGCCACTTAGCCCCGCCTCCTCCTGGCTGCCACTAATTCCCGCCTCCTCCTGAA
The DNA here is from genome assembly GCF_042186555.1 of Aquarana catesbeiana. Taxonomy (NCBI): domain Eukaryota; kingdom Metazoa; phylum Chordata; class Amphibia; order Anura; family Ranidae; genus Aquarana; species Aquarana catesbeiana. Next base: position 224,323,579 of record NC_133326.1, on the reverse strand, counting down.
TGCCACATACCACAACCTCCTCCTGGCTGAGGTCTTCCTGTGTATGAAAAAGGGACATAGTTTGAGTTTTTTATTCATCAATCACACACAATTTTCACCTCCTGACTGTTGCAAATTGAATGTGATCAAATATAACAGACTAGCATTCTGAGCCCAGCATTTTTCATTCTTGTCCCAATTATTTTTGCCCACTACTGTCTATTGATATGTAAAACACTTTTTTCAATCAGCAATTAGTGATCAATAATAACATCTAGTAAACATAATTTATTTATTGACCAGAAATCTGTAGAAGAATGCTATACCTGATTCAAGCTGGGCTCCTCCACTACTTCCTGGCTGGAAGGCCCAGGTTGGACATCGGAAGCCTCAGCTGGGGTGGAAGGAAGAGTGGAAGGAAGAGTAGAGAGGGATTCCCTGACTTCAGTGTGGTCTAACAGAAATCGCAGTCTCTCATAGTACCACAGCCTGGGGACATAAATGTCATCTGCTGCAGCTCCGGATCTCTAGGAATCCGTGACCTTCTTGTGCTCCCTAAGATAAGTGCTCCTCAGGCCACCAATTTTGGTTTTTAAATAGGGGATGGTTGCTGTGGGGACCACCGGCTTCACCAACTCCAGCAGTTTCTCCAGCGCTGCCTGCCTCTTTTGTTTATTGTTATAATGGGGATGTCTCACCTGCCACAGACAGGGCAGCTCCCTGTATTTGTCTATGAACAGGGGGAGGAAATTGTGGTCGTTGAACCCATCCATTTTCTCTGCAAGACACAACACAAGACAAACCCTAAGGTCAGGCCAAACTCTCCTAATCTTGTTACAATATAGGCTTCAATTTCGAAGCAGTATAGGCCCAAGTTTAGATCTTACCTTCGTTATCACGATCGGCGCTTTCGATGCTCCTTCCTCCGTTCACAGATCGTACGTAATACGCACGCGTGTTACGCTTTATACACACTGCACATGCGTGTAACTCCGCCCGCCCCTGACGTTCTTTCTAGTCTATTCCCCGCCCCTTTTCGTTCGGCGCAGTGGGGGAAGAGCACATAGCGGAGACACAGCAGGTGCGTGCTAATTATAGCAACGAGGAGGAGGAGCAGGAAAGCCCAGAGCCTGAAACGTCTGGATCCAGAAGGAGATTTAAGGCCTCAAATATGTCCTTTGGGGAGATGTTGGAGATGGTCGACATTCTGAAGAGGACCGACTATGACGGGAAGTATGGACCTTACCCCAACCCCAATGTCAGAAGGGCCAAGACATGGCGAAAGTGGTCAAGAGTCTGCACCGGCATTTCGGTGTACGACGATCGAAAGATCAGCTCAGGAAGTGGTGGTCGGATCTGAAATTACGAGAACATGAGCAGTACAGAAAGATATGGAGAGTGCTGCAAAAAAGTAAGTAGTTGTCATGTGTTCCTATTCTTTATGTTTCTTACGTTCGTGCTGCTCCATGTGCTTTTCTTGCAAGTCTACATTTTTAAATGGCAAATTTCAGGTTCATGGGTACATTATTCGTTCGTATCAAACATTTTTCTTTTGGCCTATAAAACACCATTGTTTAGGCCATATGCATTGGGCAACAATTTTTACGCCCTACTTGTCAGAAACTATTTTGGTTGGGTAAATGGCTTTGTTACTAGAATGAAATGCAAACTAGATTCTGTGTAAGGAGAGGACACTGAGCAGCTGTTTTCACATCTGGACACTGGAGCACTAGTGTGGGACACAAGAACACCATTTTTATTAGGGGGGGCACACAGGTGCTCCAGTGTATACTATAGGGGGGGTCTCCATCTGTGAAGCTTGTACCAAACAGGTAAAGTATTGAAGCTTGACAAAGGACACTGAAAATGCCACATTTTGGAACTCTGCCAAAATAGACAATTGTACCCCACTTCCAAGCAATGTTTCCTATTTATAGCTCTGCCATCAAATCACTGTGTGCTAAGTATAGCATTTTTGTTTGACATAGGGGAGAAAAGACTCGGAGGACACCCCTCATCCGAGGAGAACACAGACCACCACCTCTGGAAGAAGGGGAAATACCCCCAACCCAAGAAGAGCAGGAGGAGGAAGAAGATGTGGTGGAAATTGTCACCACAACAGGTGAGTGTCTGCGACCACAGGCTCAGGAAAGAGATGGATCCCGGCATATTTTTGATACCTTTTTTTTTTGGGTTTCTCTCTTTTTAGGTGATCGTGATGTTGTGGATCCAGATCCTTTCACATCAGAAAGTGCCCAGATCCTGATCGGGGAGATCATGGGGTGTAATTTAGAATTGGAAAATCTCAATAAAAACATCAATGATGTTATTCAAAAATATAAAAACATCATTGATGTTTTGGGACGAGTTTAAAACCCCTCCCAATCCCTTTGTTTTTTTGTGTGCTCCAATGTTCAAAATGTTTGAAAGATTTGTCGAAAAGCCTAATTTGGAGGATGCACACAGTGTGCCAACATGTGCTATCTGCCATCACGGGAGATCAACGGACGCATTTTTGGGGTGCAACCCCTTCCTCAATAATAAAGTAGCTGAGAGGAAGGGGTTTCTCCCCCAAAACACGATCCTTGATCCCCCGTGATGGCAGGTAGCACATGTTGACATTGGGAAATTTGTGTGCATCTTCCAAATTTAGTAGGTGTATGGGGTAAATCCGCGCAATGAATTGAATGTTTTAGTTATGGATATGGCTGCTGCCTCTACACATACAATACCACCTAAGTGGAAAGTATTAGAAAATGGCAAAAAAGCAGGAGTAGTATGGCGCTGCCCTTATGGAGACAAAATTTTTTTTTTTTTCTTCTTTGTAGTGAATGTATTGCCTAGTGTCCTTATAGAATTGCTTCTAAAACCTGTATGTGTTCAAAAGTTGAATATAACTGTGACTGGTGGTGAATATTTCTATTAAAAATGAAAATACAACAACTGGTGCTCCAATTGTTCAACAAAGATGCATAGTGCCCTTTAAATTAGGTAATAAAGTAGTTGTGGATATGGATACAATATCATCTAGGTGGAAAGTGTTAAAAACAATACAATACCACCTAAGTTGAAAGTATTAGAAAATGGTAAAATGGCGCTGCCCTTATGGAGACAAAAAGATATTTTCTTTTTTGTAGTGAATGTATTGCCTAGTGTCCTTATAGAATTGCTTCTAAAACCTGTATGTGTTCAAAAATTGAATAAAACTGTGACTGGTGGCGAATATTTCTTTTAGAAGTGAAAATACAACAACTGGTGCTCCAATTGTTCAACAAAGGTGCATTGTGCCCTTTAAATTAAGTAATAAAGTAGTAATGGATATGGATACAATATCATCTAGGTGCAAAGTGTTAAAATGAAAAAAGAAAAAAGAAAAAAAGGAAAAGGGAAAAAAAGGAAAACAGGAATAATATGGCGCTGCCCTTATGGAGACAAAAAAAAAAAAAAACTCTCTTTATAATGACTTTATAATTCCTAAAGTGTGTGTGCCAAAAATGAATAAATATGTGACTGGTGCCAAGTCCTTACTGTTAAAAGTACAATTGCAACCTAAGGTGCTTCAATTATTCAACAAAAGTGCATAGTGCAGCATCACTAAAGTGACCAGTGTTAAATCATACAAATCTATACAACATTGTGCAAATTATCCATCATAAATAGTGACTCTTGTGCTGTGACCAGTATTAGTTGGATAGGAAAAGTTCCGTTTATGAAAAAACAAGTTCTTTTTTGAGTATTTTGTAGTGTTCAATCTTTGAGGGTCAAAAATCTGTAGGAAAGCTTCTTATCCAGGTGCTGGTTTCTTTAGTTAGTGCCTTGTCTGCAAGCTCTGACAATGCTTGCACTCACCGGATTCTCCTTTCCCCTGCAGGGGTATGGATGGTCACAGTGTCTGCCACTGTGTAGCAATCAAGGATATCCCCCAAACTTTACTTGCATATTGTGGTGTAGTAATTACATGTAAAGGAAAGAAGGTATGCCCATCGCGTAAAACCATAGGAGAACTTTTATTAAAACTTAATAGACAAATGTACTCACATTTCAAATGAACAAATCAAGCATGGCAAAAGTTAGCAAATTCCCTTTGTTAGAGGTGCTGCAAGACGTTCGTAACCCGCCCTACGCACGTTTCGTCGTCAGACACGTTTTGTCTCCATAAGGGCAGCGCCATACTACTCCTGCTTTTTTACCATCTTCCAAATTTGACTTTTCCTGGGGTGACTTCACCCCATCTGAACGCAAGATCAAACACAGTTCCTAAATACTCATGTCTGATATTGCCTTCAAGTTCTACCAAATGTGAACTTTGTAAGTTCAAGATTTGTGTCTTTCTTGTTGGTTTACACATGCCTGTTTTAGCTTAAATGGACATTTATCTGTTTGATAATGCTACCCCAAAAATTGTTATACCACAAACATGTTTTTTTGTTAGAAAAACCTTTTCTAAATGCACATGTGATTGTGCAGGTATTAAAGAGATTGTTAAGCAAGAATGTGTGGATTATTGTGTCAACGCTTAAAGACTTTGTTGGTGATGTAATTGCTGTTTTCGGTGAAAATGGGGGTTATTTCCTAAGGCCAAATCCGCTTTGCACTACAAGGGCAGTTTCAGTGCACTTGTAGTGCAAAGTGTCTTTGCCTTTAGTAAATAACACCCAACAGTGCTTTGTATAAGGTTACACAATCACGCCATTTTCTGGACATTTCTCTCAGGGTCAGCTAAAACAAACACAAGCAGTAAATGTCCACAAAGATTTTCTTTTTTTTGCTTTTTTATTTGATAAAGGCTTCACAAATTTGCTGCCATATTGATGGCCCCCCTACCCGCAAAGAACTCCAGGTATCGTAACCGGACATCACGGGCACTCAGGGAGGGCAAGCCAGGACGGCCACTTTAAAGCGCCGTCAGTGTTGTTTCATGGATCATTCCGGCCTCAGGCCCAACTGAGCCAGCATAGTTGGTGGAATGCTTGCGTAAAAAGTTATGGAGAATACAGCACGCCAGGATTATATGATTAAGTTTATACTCCGCCATATGGATGGGTGTCAGAAATAGGTGGAACCGGCTGGCCAGGATTCCAAATGTGTTCTCCACCACTCTTCTGGCTCTGGCCAGCCGGTAATTAAAAACCCTCTGTTCCGGGGTGAGGGTCCTCATCGGGAATGGCCGCATAAGATGGTCCCCCAGCGCAAACGCTTCATCAGCAACGAACACGAATGGGAGTCCTTCCACATTGTCCTCTGGAGGTGGCAAGACCAAGCTGCCATTCTGGAGACGCCTGTAGAACTCCGTCTGGGCGATGACTCCACCATCGGACATCCGGCCATTCTTCCTCATGTCCACATACAAGAAGTCGTAATTAGCCGACACCACCGCCAACATCACAATACTATTGAACCCCTTATAGTTGAAATAGTACGACCCCAAGTTGGGTGGTGGGACGATGTGGACATGTTTCCCATCAATTGCCCCTCCGCAGTTAGGAAAGTCCCACCGCTCGGCAAAGTGGGAGGCCACAGTCTGCCATTCCTGTGGCGTGGAAGGAAACTGTTGAGGAAAACAAAAATAAATTTATATTTTTGCACATAAACATGGCAAGCAGATTAGACACAAACATTCTTGGCCAACCTCCAGATAGCATTTCTTAAGGGGAATTTAACAACACCAAAGTATAAGGTACACCTATCATATTCCCCCCCCCTCTCATGGGCCATTTCTAACATTATGGGGGGTGGGGAAATCTTGGACAGGTAACCCTCTCCACTTCATTGAGAGATGAATGCCTAAATACAGGGTATTACTTGGAACAGCCCCTCCTTAGTTACACTATTGGCAGCCCACTGGACAGGTAAGAAGTGTCCTAATACAAAGATCTAAATACACACTGTACACATTTGAGGACATTACCTGCTATTACCTGTCAAGATAATAATAGGATATAAAAATTTAAACAGTACCATTTGAAAGTATACAGGCAGGCCCTTGCACTACATGCTTTGGGGAATTCATCCATAAATCCGACCACTAAAGAGATGGGTATAGTGTGTATGGGTTTGGCAAAGTCAGCAGATAGATGATTGAGGATAGATAGAGAATTGGGATCAGCTGACTTAGCAGTTGGGGGGAGGGAGGGTTACAAAAAATGATTTGGGGACACCACAAAAAAAAGCCTCTGGCACTCTGCCTGAATTTAAAGCACAAATCACATTTCTAAACATTTTAGGGGGTGTTTGGGGTAAAGCACTACTATGGAGCTGACAAAATACATTGTTAAGTGACTACATGAGGTGAATATAGGGCAGGAGAGCATGCTGGGGAGGTTATTGAAGGCCAATCTGTATGAAGGACCTAAAAAATTAATTACATAAAAATCCAGCATGCATGAGGACAAAGGGGACATTCACAGCATATTCCAATCATGGTAATTAGGGAATGAGGAAAGAAATACAATATATTATCAATCATTCAATACAATAAAATGTGATATTAAAGAATAAAAATCTTACCTTCATATACTCCTTCTGCAGGACCTGTATGATGGCAGAACAGGTCTCTGGGATTATGATCCCCAGAGCCTGGGGGGAGATGCCTGTCGAGAACTTGAGGTCCTGCAGGCTTCTCCCTGTCGCCAAGTACCGCAGGGTGGCGACGAGCCTCTGCTCCGGAGTGATGGCTTGCCTCATGCAGGTATTCTGCCTGCTGATATAGGGGGTCAGCGAAGCCAGCAGACAGTGAAATACGGGGTCCGTCATCCTGAGAAAGTTCCTGAAATCATCAGGATTATTCTACGGATCTCACGGAGCAAAGGCATATGAGAGAACTGGTCACGCTGAAGCAACCAATTCTTGGTCCATGAACTCCTCCCCACCCTGTTCATGGACTGGACTTGTGTCAAGGTCAGGACCCCAACACCAATCCCCTGCACAGCACGAACTCTACGAGGAGTACATATATGCAACATGGCTAGAAAACGGTTGGCTGCTCAGAACAAAGTAACAGAACGCACTGAAGAAAAGCAAGGCCTGTGAAGAGTGACCTGAAAAACAGTAACAAATGAACAAGAACACAATGACTACTTAAAGTCACGCGGAACTTGCTTGCACGCACTGAAGAGCAGATACAAACCCACAAGCACAAACTGAACCGCAGAAAACGATCTGAAAGCCACGAGTCTGAAAAAGCGCAAATCGTCTCTCACCAAACTTTTACTAACACGAGATTAGCAAAAGGTGCCCAAAGGGTGCCGCGCTTGGTTCTGAACTGGCCTTTTCTAGTCTCGTCGTACGTGCTTGACGTCACCGCGTTGTTGGTGATCGGAAATTCCGACAACTTTGTGCAACCGTGTGTACGCAAAACAAGTTTGAGCCAACATCCGTCGGAAAAAATCCTAGGATTTTGTTATCGGAATGTCCGAACAAAGTCCGACCGTGTGTACGGGGCAATTTACAGTGTAAATTTGCTGTCCCCTCAAACTAACTCAACATACAGCCATTAATGTCTAAACCGCTGGCAACAAAAGTGAGTACACCCCTAAGTGAAAATGTACAATTAGCTATTTTCCCTCCCTGGTGTCATGTGAATCATTAGTGTTACAAGGTCTCATGTGTGAATGGGGAGCAGGTGTGTTAATTTTGGTGTTATCGCTCTCACTCTCCCAAACTGGTCACTTGAAGTTCAACATGGCACCTCAGGGCAAAGAACTCTCTGAGGATCTGAAAAAAGAATTGTTACTTTACATAAAGATGGCCTAGGCTATAAGAAGATTGGCAAGACCCTGAAACTGAGCTGCAGCATGGTGGCCAAGACCATACAGCAGTTTAACAGTAAAGGTTCCAATCATAACAGGTCTTGCCATGGTCAACCAAAGAAGTTGAGTGCAGGTGCTCAGCGTCCTATCCAGAGGTTGTCTTTGGGAAATAGACTTATGAGTGCTGCCAGCATTGCTGCAGAGGTTGGGGGGTAGGGGGTAAGCCTGTCAGTGCTCAGACCATACGCCGCACACTGCATCAAATTGGTCTGCATGGCTGTCATCCCAGAAGAAAGCCTCTTCTATAGATGATGCACCAGAAAGCCCGGAAACAGTTGGCTGAAGACAAGCAGACTAAGGACATGGATTACTGGAACCATGTCCTGTGGTCTGATGAGACCAAGATAAACATATTTGGTTCAGATGGTGTCAAGCATGTGTGGCAGCAACCAGGTGAGGAGTACAAAGACTAGTGTGTCTTGTCTACAGTCAAGCGTGGTGGTGGGAGTGTCATGGTCTGGGGTTGCACGAGTGCTGCTGGCACTGGCTAGCTACAATTCATTGAGGGAGCCATGAATGCAAACATGTACTGTGACATACTGAAGCAGAAAATGATCCCCTCCCTTCAGAGACTGGGCCGCAGGGGAGTATTCCAAGATGATAACAACCCCAAACACACCTCCAAGGCGACCACTGCCTTGCTAAATAAGCTGAAGATAAAGGTGATGGACTGGCCAAGCATGTCTCCAGACCTAAACTTTATTGAGCATCTGTGGGGCATCCTCAAACGAAAGGTGGAGGAGTGCAAGGTCTCTAACATCCACCAGCTCCGTGATGTCATCATGGAGGAGTGGAAGAGGACTACAGTGGCAATCTGTAAAGCTCTGGAGAACGCCATGCCCAAGAGGATTTAGGCATTGCTGGAAAATAATGGTGGCCACACAAAATATTGACACTTTGGGCCCAATTTGGACATTTTCACTTAGGGGTGTACTCACTTTTGTTGCCAGAGATTTAGACATTAATGGCTGTATGTTCAGTTATTTTGAGGGGACAGCAAATTTACACTGTTATACAAGCTGTACACTCACTACTTTACATTGTAGCAAAGTGTAATTTCTTCATTGTTGTCACATGAAAAGATATAATAACTTATCTCTCTGGGATAAACTAAAAACCAAATATCAGTTACAATCTCCACACAATCCTCTCCTTTCTTTTATCAGAAATCCGGCCTTTTATCTGGCATGGATCTACCCAAATTCTTTTAAAGCTTGGACAACATCAGGCATTCAGACACTAAATGACTTCATAGCATCTAAATCATTCCTTTCATTCCCATCGCTTAGAGAAAAATATGATCTACCAAACTCTGAGATATTTAGATATCTCCAAATCAAAAATTTCTATACACCATTCCTAAAGGGGGATACACCATTTGTTAGGCGCCCGTCTTCTCCTTGTGGCCTAGGCTCTTGGAGATGGCTCAGTGGAGGTCCTCGCCGGCGGTTAATCAATTACACATACACACACTAGGTATGCTGAAATGATTACAATGGTTTATTGAATGCTTTGCTGTTTTATGCTGTGCCTCTACAAGACTCTGCCCCATTTGGGGGCCAATCAAAATGATACACATAAATGTTCATTAGCATATTATTCGGTAATTTCTTAATCTTGTGATTTTCCATACTTTAATAATGTCTTCATCTTGTGATCTTAAATATTAAAATGTTGACCCCTTTAGTTCAAGTTAATAGGTCATTGATTCCTTACTTTCTGTCATCGTCTTCTGACCATGAGATGGCCAACCACAACTTCCTAAAAAAACTAATTTTAGCCGCTGTTGGCCTTCTCATACCCAGCAACAGTGTACAGAGATAAAAACCACAGACAGATGTTTCCTAAGATGAAGGCATCAGACAGGAATAGACAGACAGGGTGATATTGCAATGAGATAATTCAGTCATTAAGTAATACTTGTCATAAGATTCAGTCTGTCACATTCACTAAAATATATCAAGATATTTCTCTAATCAGTAAGCAAATAAGCAAAACCTGAACATATATCCTCAGGGTAAAATCAATAATCAATCATAATGCAATGTATTATGGAATCTCCTTACAATCCTCCCTTTGACCATTCGATATCATCGAAATGGTCATTCTACCTTTTCGTCACGCCTTAAGGATTCATATCCCTCGGCTACCTTTTTGTCACGCCTTAAGGATTCATATCCCTCAGCCTCTTTTCCCTGGTTCTCGTACCATACCGTGGGATCTCTGGAAATGGAAGTCAGCTTCATGGTTTCGGAATGTGCTTCGCTACCCTTTTTGCAGAGGCATTTGAGTAACATGAAGCATGCATACAAGAACAATATGAAAAGCAGTATGGTAAAAATTGTCATTGCAGTGTTCTTTAACCATGAAGTGAGACCTCCCAAACTGAACCCGGTAGAGAAAGGGTCCCATGTTTTCCCAATATCCCTTGCATCCTGTTGTAGCTTGTTTACCTCTTTTCTGTGTTGTGCAATAATGTCATAGTAATCAGGGATCTCGATACTCGTGTTGTGTATCCAAGTGCAGCATTCATAGTCCTCAGTAATTTCACAGAGGCCAGTGAGGGCTGCACTCATGCTTTCTATAGCCAGGTCATGTAACCCTAGTTGTTTTCTAATTGCTCTGGTTTCTAGGTTTAATTTTGAGATGTCATCAGAGTCCTTTTCCAAGATCTCATCAATGATTGAGGTGTAGTTATTTAGTTTCTTCATCAGATCTATTCCCCAACCTGTCCAGGAAGGAAACCAAGCCCAGGTCATATCTTTTTCTAGGAACATTTCTCTCTTTCCAAGATGTTTTAGAGGGTATCTTGGGTGGGTGCTAGCTTTAAGTAGGTGTCCTTGTCCATTATCCCCAACTACTCCCATTACAGGAACTATTTTAGCAAGGTAACACCATCCCTGGGGTTCTTCAGGAATCCATGGGTAACAGAGCTTGCCACAACAGATGTAGGTTGTGTTACCTAGTGCCAAGGGTCGTTGACTAACAACGGTCCTTGCACCCTTTGAATGACCAGATGCCATCAGCAGAGCTAATAACTGTGCGACCGTGGAGTGGGAACTAGAATTAAAAAGGTCATAGATGGTAGCATTTATCACAGGGTCTGAGGTGCGAAAAAGTGAGTTATCGGTAAGGGAAGCCATGGAGACATTAAGTTTTGACCATTTGCACACCTCAGCTCCCCTGGAAATGTTTCCCAGTATGAAACACCAATCTGGAGCATGGCTTCTACCCACGATTTGAAAACTGAGGGGCTTGTTGGGACTTTTTCTTATGACATTGGCAAGAACTATGGGGGGAGTTCCATTCAAAAAAGGAGTGATGTTTAAGGGAATGGCCATCAATGGGATTCTGGCTGTACTGGGGTGGAGTTTGCTACATATCCAACATTTCTCAAAACCAGACTTCTGTGCATAACTGTACTTAAACTTCAACAACAACATCTTGTCAGTGAAACCTGAAGGGGGTTCAGTGGGGGATATACTTCTTTTATATTTTAAACTAGATGTATTGGCTGTCTGGGCATTTCCACATATCCCCTCTAGTGACCCTAAATCTTCTGGATGGTACACACAATTTGTTATTAACCAAGTAGGTATGAATACTATCAGAATCAGACATGTCCAGAAGCATAATGTTTTTCCTGACACAAAGGTAGAAATCATTTTGTCAGGTACTGTGTACAAAGTTCTGTTTCTTGTTTCTTCCTGTTGGTGGGGGATTCGTCTCGTCGGTCCGAGAGATTTGTTTTATGCCTTCTTGAATGTCCTTCAAATCTGGTCGCTGTTCCTGGTCAGAGGAGTCTTGGGGTGCTGGAGGAGGGTCAGGGGTCTGGGGTTGCTGTGCACACTTCTTTAACCGGCTGGCGTGGATCCAGGTGTTTCCTAGATCGGTCAGTACAGCAGTTCTGGAAACCTTCTCTATCTTCCAAGGTCCAGAGAAAATGGGTCCAACCTTCTTTTTGTGTGCCAGTTGTTTCACCAGTACTTTGTCTCCTGGGATGAAGGGATGAGTAGGTTCTGTTGAAAGAGGAGAAAAGGTGACAGAGACTTGTTCGTTCATATCCTGTAGCATACTTACCAGATTTTTCACGTACATTTCCTGTTGAGAATAGATGTTAATGTCAGTGTCTTGATCTAAGAGGGGCAGCTCTATGTTTGCAGGAACTCCCATCAAAATCTCAAAGGGCGAGAGTTTTGTTCTAGCATGTGGTGTTGTTCTGATCTGAAATAGGACAGAAGGAAGGTAATCCAACCATCCTTTCATGGTGCCCCCCGTGGCCTTTTTTAACTTGTCTTTAATGTTCCTGTTCATTCTTTCCACTACCCCTGCACTTTGTGGGTGGTAAGGGATGTGCAGCTTCCACTGTAAGCCTAGTAGCTTAGCTAAAGTCTGTGTAACAGAGGAGCTGAAGGCAGGCCCTCTGTCTGACCATATGGCCGTTGGTATTCCGAACCTACAAACCCAATGGTTCAGTATGCATTTGGCAGCAATTTTAGCAGTCTCACCTGTACATGGAATTCCTTCAACCCAACCTGACCATTTGCATACGATCACGCAAAGGCATTTCAAATTGCCTTTTTGTTTGGGCATGTGTGTGAAGTCTATTTGCAAATCTGTTAGGGGACCCAGGGGTGGGGGCAGGTGGCCATGTAATCCATGATTTTTCCCTTGGACATTGTTTTGTGCACAGGTCAGACAACTGCTGGTGAGGAGTTTTGCCTGTTTACTTAAGTTGTTCGTACAGAAAGACTTTGTGTATATGTTTGTTAGGGCGGTGGTACCTATATGTCCTGGACCATGGAGATAGGAAAGTATGAGAACACTGCTTGATTCTGGTATGCCCAATATCTTCCCCTCTTTTGACCAAAGACCTTCTTGGTCCTTGGTCAAGCCATCCTTGACCCAAAAAGAAACATCCTCTTCTGTAGCTAATCCCTGTATTTGTGCCACAACGGTTTTGAAGTTGGGTGATGTAAAATGTTCTTTGAAGAACATTGTTGTGGGGGCTGGCTGACCAATGTATAGGGCAGCGGCTTTTTTTGCTTCTCTGTCTGCCAGAGCGTTTCCTTTGGAAACTCTGCTGTTATCTGATGAATGTGCCTTTACCTTGATGACCGCTATCCTCTTTGGGAGAAGAATCGCTTGCAGGAGTGCTTTAATTTGCGTAGAGTTAGCGATTGGCTTGTTGTCAGCGGTTTTAAATCCTCTATTCGCCCAGATTACGCCATAGTCGTGCGTGACACCAAAAGCGTACCTACTATCTGTGTAGATGTTTACCTCCTCATCAGAGAAAAGTATGCAAGCTCTTGTGAGCGCCTCCAGTTCTGCTACCTGTGCCGAGGAGGGTGGTAAGGCTTTTGCTTCCAATACCACGTCAGGGAGTTGGACAATGGCGTACCCTGTCAGGAATGTTGCATCGGAGGGGCGAGAACAGCTGCCGTCTATGAAGACGTCCTGTACTCCTGGTAGGGGAATGTCAGTGAGATCTGGGCGAGGGCTGGTTATTGCTGCAACCTGTTCAACACAATTGTGCTTCTGATCAGGGTTTCGCGGTAACCTGAGCAAAGAGTGCAAAAGACGGACAGTGGGATTACTTGGTGGTGCGTGTTTGAGAGTGAGGTTATCAGTATTCAGAAGTGTGATCTCATACCCACTAAGCCTCTGTGCTGTCATATGCTGCGTGTTCATGTTTTGCAGGAGGTGAGTTACTGAATGAGTAGTGTAGAGAGTCAATTCATGGCCTAATACTGATTTGTTAGCCTCTTGAACTGCCATAGCACAAGCAGCAAGGTTTTGTAGACAAGATGGCATCCCTTGTACTTGGGTAGGCAACTTTTTTGAGAGATAGGAGACTGGTCGGTACCCGGTTCCATGTTGCTGTGTCAAAACCGCAGCAAAAGAATTTCCCGATACCACACAGTATAATTGAAAGGGTTTGCCATATTCTACCAATCCCAGGGCGGGGGCCTGAGTCAGACTTTTTAACAAGGCCTGAAAAGCACAGAGCCTTTCTGTTGTCCAATCTACTGTCTTTGGGGCGGTGGACAAGGTAGCCTCCCTCAGAATGCCATCATAATATGAACAATCTGGGATCCATTGGCGGCAATATACGATTGCGCCCAAGAATGAGAGCAAAGTTGCTTTGTCTCTTGGAGGACTGAGAGCCTGCAGGGCTGCGGCACGTTTGGGGGATACCAGCCTGGTTCCCTCCTTCAGAATGCATCCCAGGTATTCTACCTGACTTTGACACCATTGTATCTTCTTCCGCGATGCTAGGTGGCCAGACCTGGCCAGGTGATGTAACAGAGATGTGGAATCGACCGCACAATCTTCAGCAGATCGACTGCACAGGAGCAAGTCGTCCACATACTGTATTAGTACCGACCCGCGCTCAGCAGTCCATGACTTAATTGTCTCATTAAGGACCATAGAGAAGGCTGCTGGACTGTCCACATACCCCTGCGGTAATCTTGACCAGGTCAACTGTTTTCCCCTCCCCCATGAGAATGAAAACATGGGCAATACCCCTTCATCGATCGGGATGCTAAAAAATGCATTCGCCAGGTCTACTACTGTGTAGCAAAGGGAATCAGCAGGTATTTTCAAAAAGATGAAAGAAATATCTGCTACCAAAGGTGGCAGAGGTATAACCTGCTTGTTAAAGGCCCTTAGGTCCTGTACAAGCCTCCACTCCCCATTTGCCTTTTTCACAGGGTAGATTGGTGTATTCCAGGGGCTTATAATGTGTTTCAGAATCCCTTTTGCTATGTAATCATTGATTAATGGTGTGATGCCTTCAATTTTTTCAAGTGGCAGGGGGTATTGCTTGTGATATTGTACTTCAGCGTCTGGACGCATTTGTGGTGTGTAAGGTGTACAGTTAATAAAACCCACACTCCCTTTGTTGTCTGCCCATATGGCATGTGTTTCTAGAGTGGGTGGCAATGATGCAAAGAGTCCCCTGAAAGTGTGTCTCTTTGGAGCATGTAAATCACAGAACGGTGAGCTGGCAGTGAGGGAGCCCCCTCTGTCAAATTTAATGGTGATATTCAGTTTTGAGAGTAGGTCCCTCCCCATTAAAGATACTGGACAATCCACAAAGACAGCAAAACTCTGGGTACACAGTTCCTGCCCTTCTGGAGTGGCCACGGGCAATGGTGGAGTGATGGGGTGGGTAATTGATGTCCCATTTATACCAATAGAGTTTCCCTCAGTGCAGTGCGGTGTGTCATATATGGCATCATTCAAACTACTGAATGTAGCCCCTGAATCCAACAATAGACATATCAGGTGATTGTCTACCCGCAATAGTACCTGCGGAAGACTTTTCCATGATGGATTGTAACACACAAGGCTGAGGGACGGGACGTACTCTTGGCATCCCTATTGTGGCGTCCGCCGAGCGGATGGCCACTGCATCAGAATGCGTGGGGGTGGCCTGTTAGGCTGAGGCTGGTATTGGGGTTGTGGTTGGGGTGGTTGGGGTTGTGGTGGGTGAGGATACCTGATATCCTGAAGGCGACGGGGGGTGGTGTTAAGATTCCTACCCCTTCCTCTTTGGGCGTTTGTTCTAATTCTGTAGGGACATTGGGACTTCCAGTGCCCCAGTTCCCCACAGTTAAAGCACCCCTGGTCTGGTGGGTAACCCTGATCTGGGGGATAAGATTGCATTGGTGGATAAGGTTGCATTGTCATTATGTGGGTGGGCGGAGTCCCACCAGTTGGCAGAGTCTGGGTTGGTGTCAGGGAGGGAAAAATGCCACCCTTCTGCTCAAATACCCCTGATGTTTCTCGTGACCTAGCATCCTTCATAAATTCATCGGGGGGTTGTTCTGCCCACTTTGGATTAGTGAATTTAAGCAACTGTGTCACCTTCGTATCGCCACCAGCCATAATGGTGGTGGTGAACAACTGGGGGTTGGCGTTATCTACTGCTTTCCACAGACCATATACCCGGGTACAAAATTCATAGAACTTTTCCTTCGGTCCCTGTTTTGCTAGGACAAGTTCCTGAAGTGCAGATGAACCCTTGTATATAGTAGACCAATGATTCCCCATACCTTTCCAAAAAGATACCCAATCTTTATTTTCTTCTATGTGGGCTGTCCATAAGGCATCTACGGGATGCCCTTCTGGGCTGTCAGGGTCAACTATACTAAGGATCCCTGCTATATCTTCTTTATCCAGGCTCGTCCCTGCACTGTATTTTGCAAGGAAAGCTCCAGCCTCCCTAGGGCTTTTCTTTGGGCTGGGGCATAACTCCTTTATTTTTGACAGTGTGCCTAGGGGTAGGGGAATATGGACTACCGTCTCCCCTATATGCATAAGTGGTGCTTTAAAGGTGGCACCTAGACTTTCCTGTTCCATGTCTATTTCTCTTTCCTCAGTAGAGGATTCACTCTGCTCCCTTTCCTCCTGTGGGGGTTTCTGGCCTATGGCTGGTTTAGTTTGGCTTCTGAGTGTGGTGGATGGCTGTGAAATTATCTTTTCCTTGGCCTCCTTAATCCTTCTTGCCTCTTTCTCTAGTTTCCTCTCGTACGCCTCTAAATCTTCCCTTTTCCTTTGTATCCTTTCTTCCTCTTCCTGCTGTCTTTTATTAAATTCTTTCTGTTTCTCCTCCCATTCCTTTTCCTTGGGGCTTAACTTCCTAACTCCTTCCTCTTCTCCCTCTTCCAGGGTCTTTCCATCCCTTTCTTCCTTAGTTATCACAGAATACTCTCTTATTTCACCCTCCCTCCTATCTAGCTCTCTTTTGTAATGTTCTAGCTCTTCCTCCCTCCTAGACATTTTCTCCTCTAATTCCTCCTTTCTCTTCTTAAACTCTTTTAACTTCTCTTCTAATTCCCTTTCCTTCGGATCCAACCTCCTAATCCTCTCTTCTTCCCTCCTACGTATACCTTCTGCCCGGACTTCCTCTTCCCTGTTCCTACTTTCGTTTTCCCATCGTGTAACTTGTGCCTGATCAGCTGCCCCATATACCATGGTAGCCAATACTGCTGGATCCAGAGATGGATACAGCTGAAGACATGGACCCAATGTTCCATCCTCCTGTTTAACCATCACATAAGGGGGGGGTGCTTCGGGTTGCTGTGATAGGGCGGGTGAGTTTACAGGTTTTGGTGTGGGGGCTTTAGTTACATACTTTGTTTTATACTTGGCTAAGCATTTGTTCCATGTTTTGTAACAATCTTTCATGTATTGGGTGTCTTCCCATTTCCCAGGTGGGTAAGAGTGCTTGTGCACCTGACACACCTTGCTCACTTCCTTCCACTCGTCCTCAGAACAGGGTCCCACTGGCCCTGGGTCATGTATCCCCAGCTGTTGGCACCTCTCTCTGACCTGTGTCCAAAACGGTTCTACCTGTGGCCCCGGTAGTGTGTTTTTAACGTACTCATAGGGAGATGGATTGGCCATGGTCTGGGTTGCCGCAGAATTCCCCATCTAATAACCTTGGTAGTGTGTGTCTAATACAGGGACAGAGATGAAAGCAACCTGTTTGTGCTATAATCTGTTCCCTGACTTGGGAATAAGTCCCCTCGTCTGTTATCGCTGTGGGGCTGATATAGCTATGAAGGTTAACCCTCAGTACTCGGTATAGGAAACCCCTCCTTGTGGTAGGATATACTCCCCTTGCACCAAGTCGGTATGAAAACCCGGTTGGTCTAGTGGTGAGCAGGATCCACGTCCTGTCAACACTAAGGAACAGTAAACCAAAGGTGCAATGTGGGCAGGCGGGCGCTATCTCACTACAATCGGGTTCCTGATTTATGTTGTTCATTTAGTGCATATATGTGTAATACTTTAACAAAAAAATCCTCTAAATCAATACAGTACTTTACATTCAGTTGTCATACACATATATATCATACACTTATCTCTAATTCTCTAATTCTCTATACACTCTAAATACTTACGGTGGTACCTAAAAGAAAAACAAGCAAAATCTTATATATACAGCGGCAAAATAAAGTTACATTATATGAACATGTTATAATAAGTGCACTTTTCAATATTTTCCCCAAAAATTGGGCGTCCACTCAGCCACTCCTTATACTACGGGCGTATTCTATACTTCCCGAGTTTTAAACACACATATATCTACTCAACACAGTCAGACCAACCTAGTCAGACTATAAAAAACCAAAAAACCTGCGAGCCCTTCTTTAACCCTCCAAGGGGCCAGCCTAGCCCGTTGCGAAGGCACAGTTATGTAAGTAGGTGGGTATACAAGGTTATTTGAACAAGGCAAGCATCAACACCAGTTACCAAAAATAGGTAAAAAGGAGTTAAAAATGACTTACCTGTTCAAAACACCCCACCACTCCTGGTACCAAAACTGTTAGGCGCCCGTCTTCTCCTTGTGGCCTAGGCTCTTGGAGATGGCTCAGTGGAGGTCCTCGCCGGCGGTTAATCAATTACACATACACACACTAGGTATGCTGAAATGATTACAATGGTTTATTGAATGCTTTGCTGTTTTATGCTGTGCCTCTACAAGACTCTGCCCCATTTGGGGGCCAATCAAAATGATACACATAAATGTTCATTAGCATATTATTCGGTAATTTCTTAATCTTGTGATTTTCCATACTTTAATAATGTCTTCATCTTGTGATCTTAAATATTAAAATGTTGACCCCTTTAGTTCAAGTTAATAGGTCATTGATTCCTTACTTTCTGTCATCGTCTTCTGACCATGAGATGGCCAACCACAACTTCCTAAAAAAACTAATTTTAGCCGCTGTTGGCCTTCTCATACCCAGCAACAGTGTACAGAGATAAAAACCACAGACAGATGTTTCCTAAGATGAAGGCATCAGACAGGAATAGACAGACAGGGTGATATTGCAATGAGATAATTCAGTCATTAAGTAATACTTGTCATAAGATTCAGTCTGTCACATTCACTAAAATATATCAAGATATTTCTCTAATCAGTAAGCAAATAAGCAAAACCTGAACATATATCCTCAGGGTAAAATCAATAATCAATCATAATGCAATGTATTATGGAATCTCCTTACACCATTATCCCAATTATCCATTTTTGAATCAATCTGTACAAAAGATCCATTTGCTAAAGGTACAATTTCATCACTTTATAATCAATTATATGGAGTAGTAAATCTTAATAGACCCTCTTACATTCAGAGGTGGGAGGAGGACCTGGGACGAACTTTAGAAGACACGGACTGGTCTAACATATGGCTCACATCTAAGTCATCCTCACCCAACATCTTAGCACTGGAGACAAATTATAAAGTCCTAACTCGCTGGTACCTTGTACCCGCTAGAGTGGCAAAATATTCACCTAATACCTCAGCTCTTTGTTTTCGAGGATGCCCAGAAATAGGCACAAATTTACACATATGGTGGACGTGCCCAGTAATCCAAACCTTCTGGAAGGAAGTCTTCGTGATTGCATCTAAAATATTTAAAAAAATAATACAACCAGATCCATATATAACTTTACTTAATCTAAAACCGGAATGGTTAACACTCTCTCAATTCAAACTTATGATCCAACTAATAACGGCTGCAAAACAAACAGTGGCCAAAGCATGGAAATCTCCTACGTTGGTACTAGCAGAAACAATTCACAGAATGAATAATACAATGTCCCATCGATCAAAATCAAATTCCAAAATTTGAAAAACTTTGGCATCCTTGGATAAAACAACAGTTCCTGTCAAATTTCAATGACTCTGTCCTGTTGCCATGGTAACAGATTAAATGACTTACAGAGACACCCATTCTAAGGCTTCAAAGAGAACTAAAAAGAATAATAAACTGACGAGCGGGACAACCTTGTGGACCATACCTCTGCCTTTCTACCCTTTTTCTTCTTTCTCTTTCCTTTTCTCCACCTTACGATTAAAGCTCATTATCAGAATTTATTTGACCTATATACACTCTACCTGTAATCAATATATATAGTAGGTATAAATCATTTAAATACCTACAAAAGTAATTAAGGAAATGATATATATCTTTAATTTAGGTTTACGTGAACCCAATGTTTAATATTTGAAATTTCATGATATTTACCTATATAATCCGTATCTTTATAATATTGTATACTCAATAAACTTCTTTTGACAAGGAAAAGATATAATAAAATATTTACAAAAATGTGAGGGATGTAATCTACTCTACGGTACATATGTATATATATATATATATACATATATATATATATATACACACATATATATATATATATATATATATATATATATATATATATATATATATACACACACACACATATATACATATATATTGACTCGGTTAAATTGATGATAGGCAACTCCTATCCTCATATTGATTAGTGGTTCCAAATTAATAATAACTACTGCAGTAGGGAACAGACACAAAAGATACGCTCAGCATCTTTCCAAATAACTGTTCTGCTTTATTATGACGCAATTGAAGGTTTTTATGCACATGATTACGTAGGTATCACATTAATATTACAATTGTACGTTTATGGTAACAAGGGGAGTTACATAGGCAGGCTAATTCTAATCAGGACTTGAAAGAATGTAAACATTTACGGAAAACATTATTAGTGCTGTGTGCACAGTGAGGGCAGAGTGCAATACATACAAAATACAATACAATTATATACAGAACTTACAAATTTCCATTACAGTCTCCCCTCTTTTGATCAATATTTTGATCACTAACCATACCTGCTATAACCTTTAACCTGGAACCTCCAAACGCTTAGGTGGAGGTAGTCCTGGCCAAAGAGGCAAAAACTCCATTGTGGAGAAAATAATAGCTGAGCAACTTTTTTATTACCAAATGACTTTTCATTGTGAAAAACAAATGATTGATAAGACATATTTACAGAGTACTGGCTGTACACTCCTGTGGCCAGAATGGCCTTCTAGCTGAATTGTTGGCATGCTGACTTATCAGCATATGTAAATACAGACAATTCTACATAAAATGGAAGACATACAAAAGACATATATGACTTCAACATGGCTGAACTACTTTTCAAATATATATATATATATATATATATATATATATATATATATATATATATATATATATATATATATATATATATATATATATCCCTTACAATTAAAGTAATTGAATCAAAAAGTACCCTAGACTGTGATCACAAGAGGGAAACAAATCAAACACAGAGATTTCTTTAATTTAGTCATTTTTGCAGTGTCTGGTGTGGATCCAGGTGACTTTTCCTTCAAGTTTTGCAAAAACTGTACATGAAATAGATGCTGTATTGAGTCGCCAAACATTTCCTTATATATAAATGTCTCTTAACAATCCACAAGTCACCTGGCTTTAGTTTTAGATCCTTCCAAACTTTTAGGATCTGGAATAGGGGAGAAAACACATAAATGAGTTTGTCAAAAAACCTTAAAAGATCAGCAACTTTCTCTGTGAGATCCAAATGGAGGACTTCAGCTGCTGAGACAAAATATAAGCAAGTGAGTAACACACTCCCAAACCAAATCCCATAGGGAGAGAGTCCAACATCCCCCTTAGGGGCTTGATAAAATATAAGAAAACATTCAGGCAAAAGTTTTCTAGGTTCTTACTCTACTTTGTCCGCTACATTGTAGACAGTAAGGGGTGTAAAAATAAAACCTCAAAACTTCTATCAAGGACTCTCCTATAAAAAATGATTTCCTCTGTTACTCTCTGTACTTTCTGCACTCTGTACTTACAAACTACTTCTGATAACACTTTTTACTGTGGCCTTTGCAGTAGCATTTGCCACTGGACATCCAAAAAACATGTCCATACAGACAAAATGCATACTCGTAAGATCCTGACTTGGGCATCTGGATATATCTTTTTGTAATATCTGGAAGGGATGTTCAGCCTTTGGTAACACCTTTGGTAACAGGTAAAACAAGAAGTGGTATGTTATAAAAACAACTGTGGAGAACCCTGGCTCTATCCCACGCTCATTTACTAAGGCAGCCATAACTTCTTGTGACTGATGACACGGTCCATGTGTCAAGCTGGAGGGAAAAGAGTGGCTGGCAGACATAAATGATCACCTTTTCCAAAGTCCTGTTTCATAAGAAGTTGCCCCCTGTGGACCACTTGTTCTTCTCGTTCTGGGGTCCTTAAAGTTGAATTAATAATCCCAGCTATACTGGGCCAGAACTAGGGTGGAATCTGTGAGTTGCACAGACCCATCAAGTGTCCGGGGCTGTAAATGCAGCATCCTTAGTCACCTGGTCTGCTTCCATGTGTGAAAGTTAATATGGCTACCTCAGCAAGAACCTGGAAGGCTGAAAACAGCCGATCAAATTAACTTGGCATGCTTGGTTGGTTTACCTGCCGAAGTAAAAACAAACTTCTGGCCCTTTAAATGGAACCAAAAGCTCTCTATATCTCGACTATCTATATAAATATACACTCTTTTTATAGCTCACAGGCTTTGCTAAAACATGGAGCTCTGCTTCTTGAGCTGGGCAAAAAGGATCCAATGACTTTGAATACAGAGTATCCTTCTGGGTGATAAACTGCATACTCAAATCTACAAAAAATGTAATATCTGGGTCTTCAGGGAGTGTGTCCTGCACTGGGCTCACAGCAGCTGATTCCTACACCATCAATTTAATACATGCGTCTTTTCCTTTCTTTTGAATAAATGTACGCATTTTTCATTGTTAGATTTGTACATAAACAAACTCATATTTTAAACCTTTCATTAGATAAACATTTAGTTAGCTGTATATTTGCTGCGCAGAATGTCGGACCATTAAAAATTAAATGTTTGACCAAAACAATATCTAACTTTGTCTAATAGCACCTTTGCATAAAAGCTACAGCTCTGATATATTGGGGTGAACCCTTCATTACTGGGTCCAGCTTACATAAATATATTACAATGGCTTGTTTTCTATCATGCTGTTTGTGTAAGAACTCCAGTTTCATGTTTCAAAACACAACTTTTTCCTGGCAATAATATAATAAATGATAACAATACCCTGCGGTCATGCAGAGATGTCCATAGATCCAAAACTATTCTTCTGCTTATACCACTATACTTACAAGAAAAAGGGGCACATCATTTCACAATCCACACATTCTGCTTTGGATTTCAAAAATAAAAATAAATAAAAACAAAAGGATCAATCTGTATGATAGACCAGAAAGCATCAAAAACTATAAAACAACAGGCTGCAGGTGGCATCTATCCTAACAGGGTGTGTGGACTTGATGTGATGGGTCTGTTATATTTAAATTTTATTTATTATTACTCTTACATCATGGACCGCACATCAAGTTATTATCAAAAACCTTAAAATTTCATTTTTGTAGAAGAACTTCTTATGTATCCCATCCATCTTGGCTTTGGTAAATATTATGGCAGCTTTATTCAAAATAACAACCTCATCTTAATCTTTTTTTTTCTCTCAATAAGGGCTTATTGTATAAATGTAAAATTACAAAATTGTTATCTTAATCTAAACTAATCCAATTTTTACAAATTTCCCCAATAGCCTGGATTTAATTTCCAACCAAAGGTTGTCTAAACCAGTTTCAATATATCTATATTATTAATAAAATTGTTAAACTCATATTAGAAATGAATACTCATTATTACTTAATTTTACTTAATTTCCCTTTTTTAAATGCACTGTTTCCACTATCAAAGGATATTCAATGTGTGCAATACACGGTTAAATGTAACCTTCATTTTACCATGTTTGGAAAACAGATTCAAAATAATTGTGATCACATTGTTTACCATTAGATTCGTTAACCCGGCACATGTTTTGTCTAAAAAACTGGAATTGGCATGGTGTCCTTCCAGCTTATCACTGACCTCTCATGGACATTCTTTCAGGAGAGCACAAAGGAGGGGGTCACATCTGCGTACATGACACACACAAGCAATAGAACTAAAGGTCCCAGCATTCGCACACACATACACCAATATCTCTCTAAAATCGCTTACATTTTCCCATTTGTACACAACACATGCATATCATTCTCTCACTTTCTTTTAACTCTTTAATATTTCCCTGCATAAATTCTGCATTCCTTATTTTGTTCAGATATCTTTTATATCTAGCTTCTATGATCAGATGGGCAGCCAGAGTGCTCATCCCATCTTCCCTCTCTGACAACATATAAAGTATTCTGTTTTAATTCTCATTTCTCTGTTTCTGACTTTTACTAGTTGTAGTGCCTGACCCCAAATTCATCCCACAACTTAACATGAAAATGTCCCTTTCTGTCTAGTGTTAATGTCACCCTTCGATCCATCCTGCTCACATAGCTGTTTCTCTAGCTGTTTACTCTGCATGATTCTTAGTCCCTGTGGACCTTTGGTAACCCAGTTACCCATTGTGGATCCCTGTACACTTTAACCATTAATCTAGGGGCTCAGTATAGGCGGAACCGCACCTTTGGTTCATATATAGCGCTCCTCTTGCGCTGGGCATTTTTGAGGGTCTCTTACCCTTCATACCCTTACTTAATTCAATGCCCATAATGACTGGCCAGTCTTCTCTACATGTGCCTATACCCTCTTGCCTCTAAACTACTTTATCTAGCAGATGTACTACATATACCTGTGAACAGCACTATTCTTCCCTTTCTTATCTATAGCACTCCGATGGACAATAGACAGGGACAACATAACATATAACCACCAATCAATACAGTTCGATTAAGGGGAGTAAAATAGGTACCCTTTGTCCCGAAAATGCCTTACCGATCAAGGAAGTCTGATAACTCAAATGTAAGCAAAAGGCTTACCTCAGCCGGCTGATTATCAGAAATTCCCAGATCGTCTCAAGCTCCTCGTTTCGGATACTCAGGGTCACCTGGAATCCCCTCCTGGCTGGCTCGCCATGCTGACTCGGTTAAATTGATGATAGGCAACTCCTATCCTCATATTGATTAGTGGTTCCAAATTAATAATAACTACTACAGTAGGGAACAGACACAAAAGATATGCTCAGCATCTTTCCAAATAACTGTTCTGCTTTATTATGACGCAATTGAAGGTTTTTATGCACATGATTACGTAGGTATCACATTAATATTACAATTGTACATTTATGGTAACAAGGGGAGTTACATAGGCAGGCTTATTCTAATCAGGACTTGAAAGAATGTAAACATTTACGGAAAACATTATTAGTGCTGTGTGCACAGTGAGGGCAGAGTGCAATACATACAAAATACAATACAATTATATACAGAACTTACAAATTTCCATTACAATATATATATATATATATATATATATATATATATATACATATACATATATATACATATATACATATACATATATACATATACATATATATATATATATATATATATATATATATATATATATATATACACGCCGCAATCGTACATTTCCGGTCGAATGTTCCGCCTACAAGCTATAGTAGAATTCTAATATTGTATGACACTAATAATAATTATATTTATTAATTATGATTACTAGTCAACCAACATTGGAATTCTTCTATAGCCTATGGGCGGAGCATTTGACCATAAATGTCCTTTCGCGGCGACTGCTTCATTGAATCTTCATGTTGAATCTTTTCTCTCTGTCGAATAATCTTGGACTAATAGAGTTAGGTTAGGCACATTCGACCTTTTTTGCTATTGTCTCTATAATGTCGAATCTTTTCTCTCTATGTCGAATCTTTTCTCTCTATATCGAATCTTTCCTCTCTATGACGAATCTTTCCTCTCTATGTACAATAATCTTGGACTAATAGAGCTAAGGTTAGGCACATTCGACCACATGTTCGATGGACACAGATCGCTATTGTCAATTGTCAATAATAAAGCATTTGTTTATGTCGGATCTTTTGGTTTTCGGATTCTGCACGTTCGTTATCGTTTAATAATGTTTGGTAACGAAAATACCCGAAATTCGGACGAAAATGCATTCGGACGAAAGCGAATGCACATGTCTACTGGAAGGTGAACCTCCATCCTAGCCTCAAATCACACACAGAGTGGTGCATGTTTTGCTCAAGAATATCCCTGTATTTAGCACTATCCATCTTTACCTCAACTCTGACCAGTTTCACAGTACTGACTGCTGAAAAACATCCCCGCAGCATGATGCTGCCACCACCATGTTTCACTGTGGGGATGGTGTTCTTTGGGTGATGTGATATGTTGGGTTTGGGCCAGACATAGCGTTTTCTTTGGTGGCCAAAAAAGTTCAATTTTAGTCTCATCAGACAGAGCACCTTCCTCCATACATTTTGGGAGTCTCCCACATGCCTTTTCGCAAACTCAAAATGTGCAATGTGGAACGTAAGGCTTATTGTCATCCTATGTATAGATACTCCAGTCTCTGCTGTGGAACTCTGCGGCTCCTCCAGGGTTACCTTTGGTCTTTGTGCTGCCTCTCTGATTAATGCCCTCCTTGCCCAGTCCATGAGTTTTGGTGTGCGGTCGTCTCTTGGAAGGTTTGCTGTTGCCATATTCTTTCCATTTGATTATGATAGATTTGACGGTGCTCCTAGGGATCATCAAAGATTTGGATATTTTTTATAACCTAACCCTGACTTGTACTTCTCAACAACATTGTCCCTTACTTGTTTGGAGAGTTCCTTGGTCTTCATGGTAGTTTTTGGTTAGTGGTGCCTCTTGCTTAGTTGTTGCAGCCTCTGGGGCCTTTAAAAAAGGTGTGTATATGTAATGACAGATCATGTGACACTTAGATTGCACACAGGTGGACATCATTTCACTAATTATGTGACTTCCGAAGGTAATTGGTTGCACCAGAGCTTTTTATGGGCTTCATAACAAAGGGGGTGAATACATACGAACATGCCAATTATCATTTTTTTCTTTCTTGAAAATTGTTCTATGTATATATTTTTCTAATTTTACTACACCAACTTAGACTATTGTGTTCTGATCCATCACATATAATTCAGATTTAAAAAATGAACTAAAGGCTGTAATGTAACAAAATAGGTAAAAAGCCAAGGGGGTGAATACTTTTGCAAGGCACTATATATATAAACCAATTAAAAAAAACAACTTATATAGTTTCCTTTTAAGCTTGATAATGGATTTTTCACATGATATTTTTCATTAAAGCATTTAAAATAATTATTTAAAATACTGTCTGTAACTTCCAGTTCCGGCGCCGCATGGAGAGGAGCTAGGAGATATCAGCTCCCGCCATGCTCCTCCAAAGCCAGCTTCCAAGCTGCATAGCCTCTGAGTTAACCCCCTCCTCTATCTTCCTTCTACCAGGGGAACCCCCATGGACTGATTTGTGGAACCATCCATGGCTTGGCCGCCCCCTGCTCCGTGCCTGAACACAGGGGACACAGCACAAGCCGCAGCCAATATGGCGCACGCTCTCTCTGCTGACAGCGATCCTGCAGAAAAACACATGGCCCCTCCGGCTCCCATGGTGCTCTCTCAGGTAGGTCCTGCATCCCCAACTGGCATAGCCTAGGCAGTGGTGGCCCTTCTTACTCCTATGGTCACAGAGGCTGTGGATAATGCAGTTCTTAAAGGGCTAGAGCAACTGCACAGAGAACTCCAGATCCACTCCCTCAAAATTGATCAGAGGAACAGATCTCCTCTGTGGAAGATGACACTACTGCCCTCTGCCGCTGTAGCCAGGCTCTCCACTGTACAAAAAGAACACCAGGAAAACATGGACGACCTGGAAAATAGATCCAAGCACAATAATTTGCACATCATTGGTCTCCCAGAATCGTACTCCTCCTCGCTGGTAACCATCTGCTCCACCACCATCCTGGAACAGCTGGGACTACGTACCCCCTGCCTGATAGAACATGCCCACCGCATTGGTCAGCCATTGGAATCATGCTCCAGACCGGTGATTGTCAGATATCTTAATTATGCAGACAAACATGATGTACTTCAAAAATTCTGCAGAGTGCACAACTTATCTGTTGACGAACATCAACTGCTACTCTTTGCTGACTACTCCATCGATGTTATGCACAAGCGCAAGGCCTTCTCAGCGGTCTGCTCCACACTGCATAACAACTATGTTAAATTTGTCCTGGCATGCCCAGATTCTCCACAATCAACCTACCACGGGAGAACGTTTATCCTTTACCTCTCCACTGGAAGCAGAGAACTACTTTAATACGATGCAACCTTTCGACACAATCCCTCTCCTTCCCATGAGCTGAGCCTCTCCAGGAAGATTGCTTTGTTCTCTGAAAAATGTCAGAGTCCTCAGAAACTGACCGTCAAGCGGGTGCGATTTGTTCTGCCAGAGGAACGTTCTGTCCACTGTTGATTCCAAGCTCCAGACAGATTTTACGGTTTGTCTTTTCACTCCGTTTGGATTCTTTGCCACCTCTCCAGTTCCAGCATGTACTTTCTAAGTTCTATGTATGGTGAGCTTCTGCCAAAGTGACCCCTCCTCGGTGATGGGCCCTAGCCTTCCAACTTTGTTGGACAGACTGATACTTGTAGCTAGCCTTAATGTCTTAGCCTTATGAGCCTGCTGTCTATGCTATGTCAATGGCCCCCCCTCTAATCTCCTACCTCCCCTCTCCCCCCAACCCCCTCCCCCCTCTTCTTCTCCCCTCCTCCCTTCTTTTTTTACCTCTCCCTGTCCCCTCTTCTTCTCTCTCACTCCTGAGTGAGGAAGCACTCTTAGGCGGGGGTGACGTGGAAGTGTACTCCATGGGGAAAAACGTGAAGTCCCTGAAGTGTTTTTGGAGGTTTACCCTCCTGTTATTTGTTCTTTTATATTTCTGGTTGGTTAATCTCTTTTGTTTCAATATGTTTCTTTTAGGAATCTACCAAACTCACGGTGATACCAGGGGCAAGGGGGCAATCTCTGCAATGACTTTACCCCTGCTCGGTCGACCTCTCCTCCATCACTCACTACAGATATGGCACCCTCGGATGCTGGGGATCACTTAAAGGTAATCTCTTGGAATGTTAAGGGGCTACGCTCCCCACATAAGCTTATGCAAATTCTGAGGCACCTAAAGCAGTTGTGGGCAGATGTTGCCCTCCTACAGGAGATGCACCTGGGTGCGGATGATCTCTCTCGCCTCTGTAAGCTGTGGGTGGGAAAAGTATATGGCTCTCCAGCTTTGGGTCGCAAAGCTGGCGTGGCCATTCTACTCCATAAAAATCTTCACTACACAATCCACTCAACTACGTCGGATTCGGTCGGTCGCAGACTTACTCTCCATTTACCGATTCCTAATCCTGACCTTGCTATCTCTAACATTATGCAACTAACTCCCCGATTGCCAATCGTGACCTTGCTATCTCTAACGTTTATGCAACCAACTCCCTGGGACAGTCTTTCCTCCAGGATTTAACTTCATGGGTCCTACAAATCCCTGAATCTCTCCATCTTATTTGGGGGATTTCAATTCAGTTATGCATCTGACTGAAGATATAACCTGGGACCCAGAAATTGTTCGCCCTCAGCTGACATCCCTACACTCCTAGCCCAGTCGATCGTCGCGCTTTACCTTATGGATGTTTGGTGCACCACACACCCCACCGATAGAGAATTCACTTTTTTTTCACTCCCTCACAACTCATTCTCTCGCATCAATTTTTTTTTTCAGGTGTACTCCCCTTAGTGTCCTCCTCATCCATTGAGGATATAATAATTTCGGACCATTCCCTCATCAGCATCCAGGTTTCAGGACTCACATCCCCTCGTGACACAGGTACTTGGCGCTTCTCTTTCTTGGTGAATAACGATGACTTTAAGACTGCCCCGCATGCTGCCTGGGGCTGAGTTTGCTGAAACCAACGGAGCCCATCTCTCTTTCCCCAATTTGTTTTAGGAAGCAGGGAAAGCCTTTCTCAGAGGGCGCATCATCTCTTACACTTCTCAATTCAAAAAGCAAACTCGTCCACAATATTTGAGAGCCAGTGAATCTCTTTGCCTAGCCCACCGTGCCCTGACTCTATCCCGTACCCCAGCTCATATGCTTGCCTGGCAAGCAGCTAAACGCACTTTTGACTACTAGTCTGCACAACAGGAGCTCACCAGGCAATCATATTATGCTCTCCTTTGCCACCGGCATGGTTACAAGGCAGGCAAGCTTTTAGTGAAACTATGCTCTGGTCGCCATCCTCCGACTCATATTGGAGCCTTACGTGCCCCTAACGGAAACATTGTTACTGCGCCCTCTGAGATCAGCTCCCTCCTCACCAACTACTATACGTCCCTCTATTGGAAAGACCCTATATATACATAAGCGGCGTCCAAATTACTCGAGGGAACTAATCTGCCCACTCTGTCTCCCGATCAGATTATGACCTTAAATGCTCCCATCACCTCCGAGGACATTTGCTCTACTATAAAATTTCTCTCCACGGGGAAAGCTCCCGGCCCCGACGGGTTATCCGCCAAATTTTACAAACTAACATAGGATTTCATTCCTGATACCCTGTGCCATGTCTATAAGGCGATGTGAGCGGAAGGCCCATATATGCCCTCTGGCTCCCAAGCACACATTAAACTCATTGCCAAAAAGGGAAAAGATCCCCTTCTTCCTGGTTCTTATAGGCCCATATCCCTCATCAACGTTGATGCAAAAATCCTCTCCAAGATTGTTGTGTCCCATCTCGCACACCTCCTCCCGTCGATCCTTCACCAAGCTCAATCAGGCTTTGTTCCAGGCCGCTCAGCCACCCTTAATATTCGCAAGTCCTCCTGGCCCTTGAGTTTGCTAAGACATATCTTGACCTCGACACAGCTATTGTATCACTTGATGCCGAGAAGGCTTTCGACAATATCAGCTTTTCCTGGCTGTTTATGGTCATGAAAGCCTTTGGCATGTCAGGCCCCATCCTAAACTTTGTTCAAAAGATGTACATGTCCCCAACTGCACGTCTTGTCACTTCTGATTTTATGTCCCACGACATTCCATTCACTAAAGATACACGTCAAGGCTGCCCCCTTTCCCCTTACTTTTTAATATCGCTATAGAACCACTCTCCAGAATTCTAAACACTCCGTCTAGGATTAGCGGAGTCATGATGGGCAATCAAACCTTCAGATCAGCTCTTTATGCTGACGACATTCTCCTTTTTTCTACTAACCCTTCTTCAGATATTGCTTACCTTCAAAATTTGTTTGCGACCTTCCAGATCTGCTCTGGCTTGCGGATTAACTTTGACAAGAGTGAAATCTTACCACTCAACCCACGGATTTCCAGAGGATGGATTGACTTATCCCCATTTTTAGTGGCTAAACAACATATTAAAGGGTGCTGTTGAGTGAATACGTTAATCACTTATGTGAAGCTACGTAACTCAAATGTTGCGAAACGCGTTGACGTAAGCTACATGCAGGGACGCCGTCTCAGTGATCCCTGAAGCACCTTATGGTAGCGGAGAAGCGGAGCAGCGGGGACCCGCCGTGCATGAAGCGATATTACGAGCTGAGCCGAAATCACGTTCAGTGTTAGCCGATATCGAACTAGAGGGCTGTGGAGAAACGAATAGTTAACCACCTAACCATCAGGGCACCCGATCTATTGGTAACCGGTTGGTTACTCAGCGCAGTGGGACATGTAACAGCTAGTCTATTGGAACGCTATACCCTCCAGCAGCTGCCCAATCATTCAGCGTTGACAATCGGGAAAGGCGAGGAGCCTGTCTCATCCCTGTATTATCCGAATCCACACCAGGAAGGAAGGCGGTAATGTAACATAAGTGATTAACATATTCACTCAACAGCACCCTAACTTAGCAATATGGTTGATGTATATACAAAGTCTTGAATGGTTTATGAACTGTTGTAAGCCTGGGAATACCTGAGGAAAAATACTAAGAGACTTCTAACTCAGTGTTTTCACTATCACCGACCACTCACATACACGCAATTGTCTCCAGTTATGTTTGACCAGTCTGACTTAAATCATGAATTTACCCTATAGAAATCCCTCGTATATCTGTGTCCAGACTCCGCAATCATAAGTATGGGACAGTAATTCGGACATTACAATATCTTGAGGACTTGAGAGTAATCTCAGAAGGATTTGTGTTGGGTCAATTATTATAGCCTCTCACTGCTTCATTAACCGCTCCTAGATATATGGCTCCAATTAGAACCCTATCCATCCAGCCTATTTAGGTCACTAGTACCCCCGGGGACCACCCTTGCGTAACAACCCCTTTACCCACTATCTAATTAGATTATTTAATTTAACTAATAACACTGGCAATTAAGCTATTGGGATTGTTATGCAAACGTGGAACACTTCAGGCGCCTGCACTGCATGTTATTTGTTGGTTTGTTACTGTGTGTGTACTGTCTATTCTAATTTTGTCATCTGTTACATTGATACATCATCTGTTATTTTATACATTTGAAGTATTATTTTACAATTGGTTTCCAGAGAATATTAGGTTATTAACCTTAATAGAAAGCAACTAAGTGTTTTTATACCAGTGTGTCAGGTGTTTAAACCATTAATAAAATTTGATATTTATTTTTATTCACGATCTCTCTGACTGCCCTTTCTGACCACAAGTAGCTGTCTTTTTATCCCAGGGACGCCCAATCTGTGGACCTCCCAGGGATAGCTCTTCATATAAGTGTATGTTATAGGCTACGGCCAGAACCTCCAAAGTGGAGGAGTGGCAGAGAGTAAGCTATGGCTTTATAATCATTAGAGTGTGAGTAATTCTATGGTCATTTTGTGGTTTTAGTTGCTAAACAACATATTACCTATCTTGGAATATGCATTGGCAGGGAACCTTCTTCATTATATGACTTGAATTATCCTCCAGTTATAACTAAGATTGTAAAGGAGTTGGAAGCATGGGCAGCCCTCCCCCTCTCACTTTTCGGGAGATGTTATCTCTTCAAAATGATTTAATTTGCTAGGTTACTATATCCCCTGCAGACTCTTCCTCTATTGCTTAAGGATACTGATGTCCCAAAAATACACTCAGCCCTGCTCGCTTTTCTCTGGCATGACAGAAAACCTAGAATTGTGTTTCAAAACTTTGCCTCCCAAAGGATGAGGGTGGGGCAGGTCTGCCCAATATTATATTCTATAATCTTTCATGTTTATTAAGGGAAGGACTTGATTGGTTGTCTGAAAGCTCCCGGTACTCCAACTACATGCTGGAGGGAGCCCTGGTGTCCCGTTCAACCTCCAGGCCAATCTCCACTCTAAGTTACACACCCTACCGCCTTTCCTAAGATCTAGTTTATTAATTAAAGATACCCTTATTGCTTGGAGAGAGGTGCGGAGACTCCTGGGTCTGCCCTCCACCATCTCTTGTCATTTACCTATACTAGGCAACCCGATGCTCTCGCCTTCTACAGAAAGTAAAGTCTTCACCCAATGGTCCTTTTCCGGCCTAAAGGCTGTCTCCAATGTTTTTAACCCACCCAGGGAACTATCAGACCCTTTTCGGAGCTAACCAAGCAATACTCCATACCATCCTCTCAGATTTTCTACAACTACCAGTTAACCACTTCAGCCCGGACCATTTGGCTGGCCAAAGACCAGAGGACTTTTTACAATTTGGCACTGCGCTGCTTTAACTGGTAATTGCGCGGTCATGCAATGTTGTACCCAAACAAAATTTGTGTCCTTTTTTCCCACAAATAGAGCTTTCTTTTGATGGTATTTGATTGCCTCGGCAATTTTTATTTTTTGCAATATAAACAGAAAAAGACAAAATTTTGAAAATAAATGATATTTTCTACATTTTGTTATAAGAAAAATCCAATAAACTCAATTTTAGTCATACATTTAGGCCAAAATGTATTCAGCCACATGTCTTTGGTAAAAAAAAGTAAATACGGGTATATTTATTGGTTTGCGCAAAAGTTATAGCGTCTACAAACTAGGGTACATTTTCTGGAATTTATGCAGCTTTTAGTTCATGACTGCCTATCTCATTTCTTGAGGTGCTAAAATGGCAGGGCAGTACAAAACCCCCCAAATGACCCCATTTTGGAAAGTAGACACCCTAAGGAAATTGCTAAGAGGCATGTTGAGCCCATTGAATATTTTATTTTTTTGTCCCAAGTGATTGAATAATGACAAAAAAAAAACATTTTTACAAAAAGTTGTCACTAAATGATATATTGCTCACACATGCCATGTTTATATGTGGAATTGCACCCCAAAATACATTTAGCTGCTTCTCCTGAGTACGGGGATACCACATGTGTGGGACTTTTGTCCCACACATACGGGGCCCCGAAAACCAAGCACCGCCTTCAAGATTTCTAAGGGCGTAAATTTTTTATTTCACTCCTCACTACCTATCACAGGCCATAAAATGCCAAGATGGCACAAAACCCAGCCAAATGACCCCTTTTTTGGAAAGTAGACACCTTAAGCTATTTGCTGAGAGGCATGTTGAGTCCATGGCATATTTTATATTTTGCCACAAGTTGCGGGAACATGACAAATTTTTTTTTGGCACAAAGTTGTCACTAAATGATATATTGCTCAAACATGCCATGGGCATATGTGGAATTACACCCCAAAATAAATTCATCTGCTTCTCCCGAGTACAGGGATACCACATGTGTGGGAATTTTTGGGAGCCTAGCCGCGTACGGGGCCCCCGAAAACCAATCACTGCCTTCAGGATTTCTAAGGGCGTAAATTTTTGATTTCACTCCTCACTACCTATCACAGTTTTGAAGGCCATAAAATGCCAAGATGGCACAAAACCTCGCCAAATTACCCCATTTTGGAAAGTAGACAACCCAAGCTATTTGCTGAGAGGCATGGTGAGTATTTTGAAGCTCTCATTTGTTTTTGAAAATGAAGAAAGAAAAGAAAAATGTTTTTTTTTTTCTTTTTTTAATTTTCCAAACTTTGTGACAAAAAGCGAGATCTACAAAATACTCACCATACCTAGTAAATAGCTTGGGGTGTCTACTTTCCAAAATGGGGTCATTTGGGGGGGTTGTGCCATCTGGGCATTCCATGGCCCCCGAAACTGTGATAGGTAGTGAGGAATGAAATCAAAAATTTACACCCTTAGAAAGCCTGAAGGCGGTGCTTGGTTTTCGGGGTCCCGAACGTGGCTAGGCTCCCAAAAAGTCTCACACATGTGGTATCCCCATACTCAGGAGAAGCAACAGAATGTATTTTGGGGTGTAATTTCACATATGCCCATGGCATGTTTGAGCAATATATCATTTAGTGACAACTTTGTGCAAAAAAAAAAAAAAGTATTTTTTGCGCAACTTGTGTCACAATATAAAATATTCCATGGACTCGACATGCCTCTCAGCACATATCTTGAGGTGTCTACTTTCCAAAATAGGGTCATTGGGGGGGGAGGTTGAACTGTCCTGGCATTTTATGCACAACATTTAGACATGACACTTTTTGTTTACATGAAAAAATATTTTTTTGGCAAGAAAATTACTTTGAACCCCCAAACATTATATATTGTTTAAAGCAAAGGCCCTACAGATTAAAATGGTGGGTGTTTCAGTTTTTCTTTTCACACAGTATTTGCGCAGCGATTTTTCAAACGCATTTTTTTT
The DNA here is from genome assembly GCF_042186555.1 of Aquarana catesbeiana. NCBI lineage: Eukaryota > Metazoa > Chordata > Amphibia > Anura > Ranidae > Aquarana > Aquarana catesbeiana. The sequence goes on along the minus strand of NC_133326.1, from coordinate 224,288,275 downwards.
TTAAAAAACACACTTTTTAATTTTAATGCACTATATTGCCCAAATGTTTGATGAAATAAAAAAGATGATCTTAGGCCGAGTACATGGATACCAAACACAACATGTTTTAAAATTGCGCACAAATGTGCAGCGGAAACAAACTACATACATTTTTAAAAACCTTTAAACGCCTTTACAGGTTACCAATTTAGATTTATGGAGGAGGTCTACTGCTGAAAATGATTGCCCTCGATCTGACCTTCGTGGTGATACCTCACATGCATGGTGCAATTACTGTTTACATATGATGCTTTTGCGCGAAAGCAGGGGGGGACAGGGGTGCTTTTTTTTTCTAATTATCTATTTTGCTTTTTTTATTTTATTTTTAAACTGTTATTTTCATTTATATATTTTTTTTATCATTTTTATTGTTATCTCAGGGAATGTAAATATACCCTATGATAGCAATAGGTAGTGACATGTACTCTTTTTTGAAAAAATTGGGGTCTTTTAGACCCTAGATCCCTCCTCTGCCCTCAAAGCATCTGACCACACCAAGATCAGTGTGATAAAATGCTTTCCCAATGGCGCTCTTTATATCCGGCGAAATCTAAGTCATGAAATGCTCGTAGCTTCCGGTTTCTTAGGCCATAGAGATGATTTGAGCCATTCTGGTCTCTGATCAGCTCTATGGTCAGCTGGCGGAACCACCGGCTGCATTCTCAGGTTCCCTGTTGGGACAGGAGAGCCAGAGAAAACCATGGAAGACCGTGGGGGGGACATTCCCTCCCACTGCTTGTAAAAGCAGTCTAGAGGCTAATTAGCAGCTAGGATTGCTTTTACATGAAAGCTGACCGCTAACTGAAAAGAATGATACCTAGATGATACCTAAACCTGCAGGCATCATTCTGGTATATTGTCCTTGTTGGGCATATATTGTAAACTTTTTTTTCATGCAGCCTGTGGGCTGAATGAAAAAAAGAGATTGATCGGTGAGTATGCCCACCATTAGAATACCTCCCTTCATCCACCCACTTCTAATGATGGGCATACATGCACCATTTATAGATGCTGAAGCATCGGAGCATCCGCCCGAAAAGTTAGGAGCGAATCGCTCCTCCACCCCTGCTGTACCCATGCTTTGGCATATATGCTCTTTTTTTTAACTGTGGTGGTAAAATCACCTCTGACAGCGCTGGAGTCTCGGTTTAATGTATCGTGGGAGCAAATGCTGTTGCTGTCAAGATAAATAAATCTGCCCTGCAGCCGAATGGCGTATCTGCTAAGCAAATGATGGTTAACAATAAAACAAAGTAACATTACAGTATAACAGTAAGACATACCATACCTGCAAAGCAAATACAAAAAGAAAAAGTAAAAATTAAAACATTTTTTAACGCAGCCTGTGCCTAAAATATACATATATGCCAAAGCATGGGGGCATCCGCCCCAAAAGTTAGGAGCAAATTGCTCCTCCACCCGTGCTGCCCCCATGCTTCAGCATAAATGCTCTTTTTTTTAACTGTGGTGGTGAAATCACCTCAGACAGCGCTGGAGTCACGGCTTTATGTATCGTGGGAGCAAACGCTGTTGCTGTCAAGATAAATAAATCTGCACTGCAGCTGAATGGCGTACCTGAAAACAAAAAAATGGTTAACAATAAAACACAGTAAACAGTAAAGTATACAAAAATTACATACCTGAAAAGCAAACATGATAAAACATAATAACAATAAAACATTGCAGAATAGAATACAGTAAAAAAAGAGGAGAACAATAGAGAGAGAATAGAGAGAGAGAGAACAATAAAACAACAACTATTTTTGTTTTTTTTATTTTATATTTTTTTGTGTATTTTTTATTTATTTATTTATTTATTTTTTACACTTTTATTTGTAACTGCAACTGTAACGGTTCGTTACAGGTTCGGGGCTCTCAAAATGCAATGGCATCTTGGGAGACCCTGTGAAAGTGTGCCTAGTCTGTGCTATGCTGTACCCTACGCTAAAACTCAACTAGTGTATGGTAGCGCTCAAAACATTCACCAATGCAAAGACCAGGATTGTCAGGACAGGAGAGACAATAATAGCGGGTGTCACACCTATATCCGCGCTTTCTACAAACACAACTTTTTTTGGGAGGGCTCGTTGGGTAGGGGTACTCGGGAGGACATAAGGAAAATGCCTCTCATGCAGCCGGCTTACTTTATTTGGATTGGGAAGGTGAGGTGAAGCACAGTCTGGAAACAGAAGGGCTCTGATGATCTTTTCCTGGAATTTAAGGAAGGATCCAGTCCGTCCTGAAGCTCTGTATAGCACATGAGTATTTAGCAAAGCCAATTGAAATAAGTATACAGACACTTTTTTATACCAGCGTCTGGCCTTACGGGCAACTAGGTACGGTGCCAACAACTGGTCGTTGAGGTCCACCTTTCCCATATTTTGGTTATATTCGTGAACACAGAGGGGTTTCTCCACAACACCAGTTGCCGTAGTAATTTGGACCATCATGTCTGCGTGGAGGGATGTAAGAACGAAAACATTCTTATTATCCCTCCACTTCATAGCGAGCAAATTAGCGAGCAAATCATTACACTGCAAGCAGGCTCTCTCCCCCAGCCTAAGACGGGAAGCTACAAGCAGCTGGGGAAAGCCCCGGCGATTAGATCGCACGGTGCCACATGCTCCAATCTAATGATCAAACAAGTGACTAAAAAGTGGCACGCTCATGTAATAATTGTCCACGTACAAGTGGTACCCCTTTCCGAATAAGGGTGACACCAAGCTCCACACAATCTTGCCAGCGCTTCCTATGTAGTCAGGGCAGTACGTGACTATCTCTTCCCCCGTAAACCATAAAACTACATGTATAGCCTGTGGCCCTGTCACAGAGCTTATACATCTTGACCCCGTATCTGGCACGCTTGCTGGGAAGATACTGTTTGAATGATAAGCGGCCAGAAAACGTAATCAGGGACTCATCAAGGCAGACAACTTGATGGGGAGTAAACAAGTCTGCAAAACGTTGGTTGAAGTGGTTTACGGGGGGCCAAATTTTGTAGAGCCCATCATATCCAGGGTCTCCACGAGGACGACAGAGTTCATTGTTGTTGAAGTGCATGAAACACAAAATCTGCTTGTATCGTACCCTGGCCATGGAAGCAGAGAACACGGGCATATGGTGAATTGGGTCAGTGGACCAATATGACCGCAACTCACTCTTTTTGGTTATGCCCATGAGGAGGGATAGGCCCAGAAAGATCTTAAATTCAGAAACCGTATTTGGTTTCCAATCTCTGGCAAGGGAGGACTGGGGATTAGTGGCGATGTATTGACCAGCATACAAATTGCTTTGGTCTACAATAGATCTATAGAGATCTTCGGTGAAAAACAGCGAATAAAAATCAAGTGACGTAAAATCAACTGTTTCTACCTGAATGCCGGGTTGGCCAGTGAATGGGGGAAGTATGGGTGCTGCAGAAGTGGTGGGTTCCCAATTAGGATTGGCGAATGCAGCAGGAAGGGCACTATGGGCTCGACTGGCCTGTCTTTGTCTTCTTGGAGGCAGCGGGACACTACTTGGGCTTGCCACCTCGTCAGCTTGAACTGCACTTATGGGACTCGCCACGTCACCAAGTGTTACTGCAGTGCTGGATGTACAACCAGGGTGTACTAGGCCGCTGGTGCTTGCCAGTTCACCAGAACGAATAGAGGCGCTAGTACTTCTCTGCTCCATACGAGAGCCCTGCGGTTCTTGCACCTCAACAGCAGAAGAAGATTGGGGTCTTATATGCCTGACCTTGGCAGGGACCACAACTCTGTCATCAGAGCTATCTGTCATGGAGCCGTTGCTGTCTACTGGGTCGTATTCTGAACCTGAATCTGACAGATGAGTGACTTCCTCTTCACTATCTGTCATGCTCAGAAACGTGTAGGCCTCTTCACTACTGTACCTTTGATTTGCCATTTTGGGCTCTAAATTTAGTGGTACAGTAGTGAGACTCACAGGTAAAAAAGCTCCTGATTGTCAGCAACTGTATCAAAACGCTACCAAAAAAACTGTTAGCGATCGCAGGGATTAGGCCTGACTCTGCAAACTCTGCAGTTATGTGTGTTTAGTGTTTTGTGACAGTGATAAATCGATACTGCACTTGGGTGGGCTGGGCTGGGCGGAGGGGCAAAACTCAGGTGCTAGTTATCACTTTTATTCCTATTATAAGGAATGTAAACATCCCTTGTAGCGATGAGCCGAACACCCCGCATGAACTTTAGAACCCCACTGACGTCTATGGGACTCGAACGTTCGAAATCAAAAGTGCTCATTTTAAAGGCTAATTTGCATAGTATTGTCCTAAAAAGGTTTTGGGACCCGGGTCCTGCCCCAGGGAACATGTATCAATGCAAAAAAAAGTTTTAAAAATGGCCGTTTTTTCGGGAGCAGTGATTTTAATGATGCTTAAAGTAGTGAAATATTCCTTTAAATATCGTACCTGGGGGGTGTCTATAGTATGCCTGTAAAGTGGCGCGTGTTTCCCGTGCTTAGAACAGTCCCTGCACAAAATGACACTTTTAAAGGAATAAAAGTAATTTAAAACTGCTTGCGGCTTTAATGTAATGTTGGGTCCTGGCAGTATGGATGAAAATCAGTGAGACAAATGGCATGGGTACCCCCCAGTCCATTACCAGGACCTTTGGATCTTGTATGGATATTAAGGGGAACCCCGCACCCAAATTAAAAAAGGAAAGGCAGTATACAGGCGGTGCAAACAAGACAGCTTTTTGGAAAACATAGGGAAGGGTTATCACCCCTGTGACATTTGTTTTGCTGTCTGTGCTCCTCTTCAGAAGATTTCACCTCACTTTTTGTCCCAATGACAAATGTTTTTTGAAAATTTGGGGTTTTTAGTGAAACAAGGATTGGTGATAAAGCATCAGTGTAAAGGAGAAAAGTTTTTCCCATATTAACTCTTACAGGAGAGAATTTCCCTTCCTAGGGGTAGATTTCATCTCACTTCCTGTTGTCTCCTTCCTTTGGCAAGTAGGAGCCCTATATACTCAGCAGAAATTTGGGCCTTAGGTGTTGTTGTGGCCACAACACTGTAAGCCCTCACAGGGCCCTGCTGTGAAATATTAGATCAAGAATTGTAATTACATGCCTCTGTTGAACAGGGCCAGAAAAATTGGGCCTTTGGTGCTGGTGCTGGTGCCACAACACTGTAAGTCCTCACAGTTACTCTTGGTGGGCGCAGAAACGGGCCCTGCTGTGAAATATTAGATCAAGAATTCTAATTACATGTCCCTGTTGAACAGGGGCTGAAACATTGGGCCTTAGGCACTTGTGCTGGTGCCACAACACTGCAACCCCTCACAGATACTTTAGTTGGAGTTCAGGAACTAGCCCTGCTGCAAAGAATTGCATCAAAAATTGTAATTAATGCCCCTGTTAAACAGGGGCTGAAAAATTGGGCCTTAGGCACTGGTGCTGGTGCTACAACACTGCAACCCCTCACAAATACTCTAGTTGGAGTGCAGGAACTAGCCCTGCTGCAAAGAATTGCATCAAAAGTTGTAATTACATGCCCCTGTTAAACAGGGGCTGAAAAATTGGGCCTTAGGCACTGGTGGCAGCACCCAGAACCAAAAATGTTCTTACAAGCTATCAGCATGATTGAGGAGGAAGAGGATAATTACTTAGCATAACAGGATAGTCACTCAGCATCAGCATAGGCAGTCTTTGAAGGGATCTGACATTTCAAAAAAAAATTTGGTTACATCAGCATCAGGTGCTTGGTAGCTGGTGGTGATCCAAGACTGATTCATTTTTATGAAGGTCAGTCGATCGACCGAGTCGGTGGACAGACGCACCCTGTGATCGGTTACAAAGCCTCCAGCAGCACTGAATGTGCATTCCGAAAGAACGCTGGATGCAGGACAGGCCAGTAGCTCAATTGCATACTGTGCAAGCTCTAGCCAGTGATCCATCCTCAAGACCCAGTAACCCAGAGGATTTTTGGTGGGAAAGGTGTCCAAGTCAGATCTTGCCCCTAGGTATTCCTGCACCATGTAAAACAGACGCTGGCGATGGTTGCTGAAACCGATCATATCTTGGGGCTGCAGACTAAAAAATTGTCTGAACACATTGCTCAGACGGCCACCTTCTCCACCGCTCCTTCTTTGACTGACCGAAGCCTCAGCAACACGTTGTCCAGGAACAGGAGTTTGTAACCTCCCAGTCTCTGGGAACACGTTGCACAGACCTTTCGCAAGGCCTCCCGAAAATGTTTCATCCTCTGCTCCCTCTGCGACAGCAAAATAAGGTCTGCAACCTTACCCTTGTAACGTGGATCAAGGAGGTTTGCCAGCCAGTATTGTTCCTTCTCCTTGATACCACGAATATGAGGATCCTTCCTCAGGCTTTGCAGGATCAGGGAGGCCATGCAGCGTAGGCTGAGGCATTTGGTCCGGAGTCCTCTGGGTCACTAAGGACGACATGATCCGCAGCCACCTCCTCCCAGCCACATACAAGTCCATGTGTTTTTTGGGACTGTAAATGATCCCTTAAAGACTGCTGCTGATGCTGAGTGCCAGGCTCCACCTCCATACTAACACAATCCTCCTCCTCCTCGTCCTCTTCCTGTGTGATCGGGTGGCACGCAGGAACACTGTCTGGATAAAGGGGGCCTTGAGAGCTAAGGAAGTCCTCCTCTTCCTGCTTCTGTTCTGCCTCAAGTGCCCTGTCCATTATTCCACACAGTGTGTGCTCCAACAGGTGGACAAGGGGGGCAGTGTCACTGATGCATGCACTGTTACTGCTCACCATCCTCGTGGCCTCCTCAAATGGTGACAGGACAGTGCATGCATCCCTGATCATGGCCCACTGGCATGGGGAAAAAAAAACAAGCTCCCCTGACCCTGTCCTGGTGCCATAGTCACACAGGTACTCATTGATGGCCCTCTGCTGCGTGTGCAGCCGCTGCAGCATGGCCAACGTTGAGTTCCACCTGGTGGACATGTCACAGATTAGGCAGTTCTTGGGCAGGTTAAACTCCTTTTGGAGGTCCGCCAGCCGAGCACTGGCATTATAAGACCGGCGGAAATGCACACAGACTTTACTGGACATCCTGTAAGCCTGGGTACCTGCCCAAGAACCGCTGCACTACCAAGTTAAGGACGTGAGCCAAACAGGTCACATGGGTCATTTGTCCCTGTCGGAGGGCAGAGAGTGCACTGCAGCATGGCCAACGTTGAGTTTCACCTGGTTGGCATGTCACAGATTAGGCGGTTCTTGGGCAGGTTAAATCCCTTTTGGAATGGCCGGCGGAAATGCACACAGACTTTCCTGGCCTGCCTCAGGACATCCTGTAAGCCCGGGTATCTGCCCAAGAACGGCTGCACAACCAAGTTAACCAAAAGTTAAGAACGTGAGCCAAACAGGGCACATGGGTCATTTGTCCCTGACGGAGGGCGGAGAGGAGGTTGGTGCCATTGTCGCAAACCACCATTCCTGCCTTAAGTTGGCGTGGCGTCAACCACCTCTGAACCTGCCCCTGCAGAGCTGACAGAACCTCTGCCCCAGTATGGCTCCTGTCCCCCAAGCACACCAGCTCAAGCACCGCATGGCATCTTTTGGCCTGCGTACTTGCGTAGCCCCTTGAATGCCAACGGAGCACCGCTGGTTCCGAGGACAAAGCACAGGAAGAGGCCATGGAGGAAGAAGAGGAGGGGGTGGAGGAGAGAGGTGTGTCAGAATCACTAGTAGTTGCATTTTGGAGGGGTGGTGGCGGAACAACCTCCAACACTACTGCACCTTGTCCTGCATCCTTCCCAGCTGCCAGAAGAGTCACCCAATGCGGCGTGAAACTTAGTTAATGTCCCTGTCCATGCCTGCTGGACCATGAGTCAGCGGTAATATGCACCAGCGAGGCCAAGACATTGCCTTCCACATGCTGGTAGAGAGCCAGAATCGCCTTCCATGAGAAAAAGGGGCATTTGGGAACCTGCCACTGAGGAACCGGACATTCCACAAACTCACGGAAGGGGGCAGAGTCTACCAACTGAAAAGGTAGCAGTTGAAGTGCTAGCAATTTTGCCAAGCTAGCATTCTACCGCTGGGCATGTGGATGGCTGGGAGCGAACTTGTTTTGCGGTACAGCAGCTGGGGCAGGAAAATTGGCCTGGTACAATCTGACGTCGGTGTACCAATAGCAGATTGCCCGCAAGTACTTGGCTGTGACACACCTAATTCTACACCTTCATTCCTCTCAGTGCAGGTCTCAGAGAGGACTGAAGGTATAGTGGGGTTGGAGATCCCAGCTGATGAGGAGTAAGGAGAGGTCCTCTTTGTTTTTTGGTGTGGGTCTTTTAGGTACACTTGCCAACGAACTGCATGGCAGGTCAACATATGTCTGGTCAAGCATGTGGTGCCCAAGCGGGAGATGTTTTGGCCACGCGAGATGCGCTTGAGACATATGTTGCAAATAGCAGCGGTGCTATCTGATGCACTCGTCTCAAAAAAGGCCCACACCAAAGAACTTTTGAAATAACGTGCAGAGACAGCAGCACCCTGCACATGCAGAGCTCTGAGGTGTGATGCAGTCAGTGTGCTGCCCTTGGGCTGGCCCCTGGAGGGCATCCTGCCTCATCGTTGATGTGCCTCCTCCTCCTCTCTCCTATCAGGCACCCACGTTGAGTCAGTGACCTCATCATCCCCTCCCTCCTCATCACTGGAGCAAACCTGACAGTATGCTGCAGCAGGGGGAACATGACTGCCAGATTGCTGTCCTTCTTGGGCACCCCCTCCGTCCATGCTCACGTTACTGTCTTCATCTAGCTCAGTATCATCATCAGAGCCTTCTAAACGCTGGGCATCCTCCTGGAGCATGTACCCAACACTGTGGTCAAACAGTTCGAGGGACTCCTCAGGAGGGCATGGTGGGGCTAGGGAAGGAGTCACTGATGCCATTCAGCCGAGGGAAGAGGCAGCTGCTTTGCCAGACAAAGTACCCTGAGCATGGGTGAGAGAGGATGAGGATGATGACGGCTTGGTCATCCACTTGACCAAGTCTTCCGCATGTTGTGGCTCAACACGGCCAGCTGCCGAAAAAAGGCCAAGCGTGTCCCACGGCCACGTGTTGATGAGGATGCACCGTGTCCATGACCAACACTGTTGCCTCTAGACACAGAGCCTGCTTGCCCTCTTTTATTGGCTTGTGACTGTCTACCTCTCCTTGCTGGCCTTCCAGACATACTAATGGCCTGCAGTGAGATGTAGCTGCACTAAGCTGGGATATATATATATATATATATATATATATATATATATATACTGATACTGCAGCTAGCAAAATCAACTGCCTGCCTGTAGTATTATTAGTATGAGAACACCACCAATCTTCTACAGGTAGCTTTAGCTGAACACTGTGCAGGGGTCCTACTACACTAACGTGTAGCTTTAGCTGAACACTGTGCAGAGGACACATTACACTAACATTTAAATAATGTAGCTGTCTGTGGTAGTGATAGGATGAGGAAAACACCACCAACCTTCTACAGTTGGCTTTAGTTGAACACTGTACAGAGGTCGCAATACACTAACGTGTAAATAATGTAGCTGCCTGCGGTAGTGATAGGATCAGGAAAACACCACCAACCTTCTACAGGTAGCTTTAGCTGAACACTGTGCAGCGGTCGCACTACACTAACGTGTAAATAATGTAGCTGCCTGCGGTAGTGATAGGATCAGGAAAACACCACGTACCTTCTACAGGTAGCGTTAGTTGAACATTGTACAGAGGTCACAATACACTAACATGTAAAAAATGTAGCTGCCTGCGGTAGTGATAGGATCAGGAAAACACCACCAACCTTCTACAGGTAGCTTTAGCTGAACACTGTGCAGAGGAATAGGGATGAGCTTCGTGTTCGAGTCGAACCCATGTTCGACTCGAACATTGGCTGTTCGGTCGTTCGCCGAATTCCGAACTTTATGGGCTGTTCACGCCAAATTCGTGTGGCGCGTCACGGCCCATAATTCACTGCGGCATCGCAGTGCATTGCTGGCTGATGATTGGCCAAGCATGCACTATGACCTGCATGCTTGGCCAATCACAGCGCCGTCGGTAGAGAGAGCTGTAATTGGCCAAAGCCAGGGTGGCTTTGGCCAATTATGGCTCAGGGGGTTTAGAACACGCCCCACACTATATAAGGCCGCCTGCATGGCAGCCCTGTGTAGTGTGTGTTCCGGCGTTGAAAGAGAGATAGATAGACAGAGAGACAGTGTCATTTCATTTGAGTTAGATAGATTAGGCAGGACAATCAGTGAGTTAGCTGCACTTACAGTGTATTGTGTATATATATGCATCCCAGGTGTTGTATATATATATATATATATATATATATATATATATATATATATATACACTGTATTCAGTTTAGCTAGATCCGTTCCTGTTATGTTCTTACTGACAGGCAGGCTTGTCTTGTTACAGTATTTACAGCTACCTGAAGAAAATTGCTGGTGTTCTTTTGATCCTATTAGTACCACAGTCAGGCAGCTAGACTATTTACAGTTAGTGCAGTGCGTCCTGCTCACAGTGTTCAGCTAAAAATACAAGTTAGTGTGGTGCGTCCTGCTCACAGTGTTCAGCTAAAACTACAAGTTAGTGTAGTGAGACCTCTGCACAGTGTTCATCTAAAGCTACAAGTTAATGCAGTGCATCCTGCTCACAGTGTTCAGCTAAAACTACAAGTTAGTGTAGTGAGACCTCTGCACAGTGTTCATCTAAAGCTACAAGTTAGTGCAGTGCGTCCTGCTCACAGTGTTCAGCTAAAACTACAAGTTAGTGTAGTGAGACCTCTGCACAGTGTTCATCTAAAGCTACAAGTTAGTGCAGTGCGTCCTGCTCACAGTGTTCAGCTAAAACTACAAGTTAGTGTAGTGAGACCTCTGCACAGTGTTCATCTAAAGCTACAAGTTAGTGTAGTGCGTCCTGCTCACAGTGTTCAGCTAAAACTACAAGTTAGTGTAGTGAGACCTCTGCACAGTGTTCATCTAAAGCTACAAGTTAGTGCAGTGCGTCCTGCTCATAGTGTTCAGCTAAAACTACATGTTAGTGTGGTGCGTCCTCCTCACAGTGTTCAGCTAAACCTACAAGTTATTTTTTTGCAAGCTCTGCACAGTGTTCATCTAAAACTACAAGTTAGTGCAGTGCGTCCTGCTCACAGTGTTCAGCTAAAACTACAAGTTAGTGTAGTGAGACCTCTGCACAGTGTTCATCTAAAGCTATAAGTTAGTGCAGTGCGTCCTGCTCACAGTGTTCAGCTAAAACTACAAGTTAGTGTAGTGAGACCTCTGCACAGTGTTCATCTAAAGCTACAAGTTAGTGCAGTGCGTCCTGCTCACAGTGTTCAGCTAAAACTACAAGTTAGTGTAGTGAGACCTCTGCACAGTGTTCATCTAAAGCTACAAGTTAGTGCAGTGCGACCTGCTCACAGTGTTCAGCTAAAACTACAAGTTAGTGTAGTGAGACCTCTGCACAGTGTTCATCTAAAGCTACAAGTTAGTGCAGTGCGTCCTGCTCACAGTGTTCAGCTAAAACTACATGTTAGTGTGGTGCGTCCTCCTCACCGTGTTCAGCTAAACCTACAAGTTATTTTTTTGAGAGCTCTGCACAGTGTTCATCTAAAGCTACAAGTTAGTGCAGTGCGTCCTGCTCACAGTGTTCAGCTAAAACTACATGTTAGTGTGGTGCATTCTCCTCACAGTGTTCAGCTAAACCTACAAGTTATTTTTTTGCGAGCTCTGCACAGTGTTCATCTAAAGCTACAAGTTAGAGTAGTGCGTCCTGCTCACAGTGTTCAGCTAAAACTACAAGTTAGTGTAGTGAGACCTCTGCACAGTGTTCATCTAAAGCTACAAGTTAGTGCAGTGCGTCCTGCTCACAGTGTTCAGCTAAAACTACAAGTCAGTGTGGTGCGTCCTCCTCACAGTGTTCAGCTAAACCTACAAGTTATTTTTTTGCGAGCTCTGCACAGTGTTCAGCTAAAGCTACAAGTTAGTGCAGTGCGTCCTCCTCACAGTGTTCAGCTAAACCTACAAGTTATTTTTTTGCGAGCTCTGCACAGTGTTCATCTAAAGCTACAAGTTAGTGCAGTGCGTCCTGCTCACAGTGTTCAGCTAAAACTACAAGTTAGTGTGGTGCGTCCTCCCCACAGTGTTCAGCTAAACCTACAAGTTATTTTTTTGCGAGCTCTGCACAGTGTTCATCTAAAGCCTCAAGTTAGTGCAGTGCGTCCTGCTCACAGTGTTCAGCTAAAACTACAAGTTAGTGTGGTGCGTCCTCCTCACAGTGTTCAGCTAAAACTACAAGTTAGTGTAGTGCGTTATTTTTTTGCGAGCTCTGCACAGTGTTCAGCTAAAGTTACCTGTAGAAGGTTGGTGGTGTTTTCCTGATCCTATCACTACCGCAGGCAGCTAAAAAAGCTACAAGTTAGTTTTTTGCGAACTCTGCACAGTGTTAAGCTAAAGCTACCTGTAGAAGGTTGGTGGTGTTCTCATACTACAGGCAGGCAGTTGATTTTGCTAGCTGCAGTATCAGTACATATATATATATATATATATATATATATATATATATATATCCCAGCTTAGTGCAGCTACAGGCCATTAGTATGTCTGGAAGGCCAAGAAGGAGAGGCAGACAGTCACAAGCCAATAAGAGAGGGCAAGCAGGCTTTGTGTCTAGTGCTGGTCATGGAGACGGTGCATCCTCATCAGCACGTGGCCGTGGGACACGCTTGGCCTTTTTTTCAGCAGCTGGCCGTGTTGAGCCGCAACATGCCAAAGACTTGGTCGAGTGGATGACCAAGCCGTCCTCATCCTCCTCATCCTCTCTCACTCATGCTCAGGGTACTTTGTCTGGCAAAGCAGCGGCCTCTTCCCTCGGCTCAATGTCATCAGTGACTCCTTCCCTAGCCCCACCATGTCCTCCTGAGGAGTCCCTCGAACTGTTTGACCACAGTGTTGGGTACATGCTCCAGGAGGATGCCCAGCGTTTGGAAGGCTCTGATGATGATACTGAGCTTGATGAAGGCAGTAACATGAGCACGGACAGAGGGGGTGCCCAAGAAGGAGAGCAATCTGGCAGTCATGCTCCCCCTGCTGCAGCATACTGCCAGGTTTGCTCCAGTGATGAGGAGGGAGGGGATGATGAGGTCACTGGGTGCCTGATAGGAGAGAGGAGGAGGAGGCGGCACATCACCAACGAGGCAGGATGCCCTCCAGGGGCCAGCCTAAGGGCAGCACATTGACTGCATCACACCCCAAAGCTCCACATGTGCAGGGCGCTGCAGTCTCTGTGCGTTATTCAAAAAGTTCTTTGGTGTGTGCATCAGATCGCACCACTGCTATTTGCAACATATGTCTGAAGCGTATCTCGCGTGGCCAAAACATCTCCCGCTTGGGTACCACATGCTTGACCAGACATATGTTGACCTGCCATGCAGTTCGTTGGCAAGCGTATCTAAAAGACCCACACCAAAGAACAACGAGGACCTCTCCTTGCTCCTCATCAGCTGAGATCTCCAACCCCACTATACCTTCAGTCCTCTCTGAGACCTGCTCTGAGAGGAATGAAGGTGTAGAATTAGGTGTGTCACAGCCAAGTACTTGTGGGCAATCTGCTTTTGGTACACCGACGTCAGATTGTACCAGGCAAATTTCCCTGCCCCAGCTGCTGCACCACCGAAAGAAGTTTGCTCCCAGCCATCCACATGCCCAGCGGTAGAATGCTAGCTTGGCAAAATTGCTAGCACTTCAACTGCTGCCTTTTCAGTTGGTAGACTCTGCCCCCTTCTGTGAGTTTGTGGAATGTGCGGTTCCTCAGTGGCAGGTACCCAAACGCCACTTTTTCTCATGGAAGGCGATTCCGGCTCTCTACCGGCATGTGGAAGGCAATGTCCATGCCTCGCTGGACAGGGCGGTCAGCGGTAAGGTGCATATTACCGCTGACTCATGGTCCAGCAGGCATGGACAGGGACGTTACCTAAGTTTCACGGCGTATTGGGTGACTCTGCTGGCAGCTGGGAAGGATGCAGGACAAGGTGCAGTAGTGTTGGAGGTTGTTCCGCCACCACGCCTCCAAAATGCCACTACTAATGATTGTGACACACCTCTCTCCTCCACCCCCTCCTCTTCTTCTTCCTCCATGGCCTCTTCCTGTGCTTTTTCCTCTGAACCAGCGGTGCTCCGTAGCCGTTCAAGGAGCTACGCAAGTACGCAGGCCAAAAGATGCCATGGGGTGCTTGAGCTGGTGTGCTTGGGAGACAGGAGCCACACTGGGGCAGAGGTTCTGTCAGCTCTGCAGGGGCAGGTTCAGAGGTGGTTGACGCCATGCCAACTTAAGGCAGGAATGGTGGTTTGCGACAATGGCACCAACCTCCTCTCTGCCCTCCGACAGGGACAAATGACCCATGTGCCCTGTTTGGCTCACGTCCTTAACTTGGTAGTGCAGCGGTTCTTGGGCAGGTACCCAGGCTTACAGGATGTCCAGTAAAGTCTGTGTGCATTTCCGCCGGTCTTATAATGCCAGTGCTCGGCTGGCGGACCTCCAAAAGGAGTTTAACCTGCCCAAGAACCGCCTAATCTGTGACATGTCCACCAGGTGGAACTCAACGTTGGCCATGCTGCAGCGGCTGCACACGCAGCAGAGGGCCATCAATGAGTACCTGTGCAACTATGGCACCAGGACAGGGTCAGGGGAGCTTGTTTTTTTTTCCCCACGCCAGTGGGCCATGATCAGGGATGCATGCACTGTCCTGTCACCATTTGAGGAGGCCACGAGGATGGTGAGCAGTGACAGTGCATGCATCAGTGACACTGTCCCCCTTGTCCACCTGTTGGAGCACACGCTGCGTGGAATAATGGACAGGGCACTTGAGGCAGAACAGAGGCAGGAAGAGGAAGACTTCCTTAGCCCTCAAGGCCCCCTTTATCCAGACAGTGTTCCTGCATGCCCACCGATCACACAGGAAGAGGACGAGGAGGAGGAGGAAGAGGAAGATTGTGTCAGTATGGAGGTGGAGCCTGGCACTCAGCATCAGCAGCAGTCTTTAAGGGATCAGTCCCAAGAAAACCATGGACTTGTACGTGGCTGGGAAGAGGTGGCTGCGGACCATA
This sequence comes from Aquarana catesbeiana, assembly GCF_042186555.1. Lineage (NCBI taxonomy): Eukaryota > Metazoa > Chordata > Amphibia > Anura > Ranidae > Aquarana > Aquarana catesbeiana. The sequence goes on along the minus strand of NC_133326.1, from coordinate 224,273,122 downwards.
TCATCCTTAGTGACCCAGAGGACTCCGGACCGAATGCCTCAGCAAACCTACGCTGCATGACCTCCCTGATCCTGCAAAGCCTGCGTAAGGATCCTCATATTCGTGGTATCAAGGAGAAGGACCAATACTGGCTGGCAACCCTCCTTGATCCACGTTACAAGGGTAAGGTTACAGACCTTATCTTGCCATTGCAAAGGGAGCAGAGGATGAAACATCTTCGGGAGGCCTTGCAGAGAGGTCTATGCAACGCGTTCCCAGAGACTGGGAGGTTACAAACTCCTGTTTCTGGACAACGTGTTGCTGAGGCTTCGGTCAGTCAAAGAAGGAGCAGTGGAGAAGGTGGCCGTCTGACCGATGCGTTCAGACAATTTTTTGGTCCGCAGCCCCAAGGTATGATCGGTTCCAGCAACCATCGCCAGCGTCTGTTTTACATGGTGCAGAAATACCTAGGGGCAAGATCTGACTTGGACACCTTTCCCACCGAAAATCCTCTGGGTTACTGGGTCTTGAGGATGGATCACTGGCCAGAGCTTGCACAGTATGCAATTGAGCTACTGGCCTGTCCTGCATCCAGCGTTCTTTCGGAACGCACATTCAGTGCTGCTGGAGGCTTTGTAACCGATCACAGGGTGCGTCTGTCCACCGACTCGGTCGATCGACTGACCTTCATAAAAATGAATCAGTCTTGGATCACCACCAGCTACCAAGCACCTGATGCTGATGTAACCGAATAATTTTTTTTGAAATCTCAGATCCCTTCAAAGACTGCCTATGATGATACTGAGTGACTATCCCTAAATAATAATAATTATAAATAACAGGGGCATGTAATTACAATTTTTGATGCAATACTTTGCAGCAGGGCTCGTTTATGCGTTCCAACTAGAGTAGCTGTGAGGGGTTGCAGTGTTGTGGCACCAGCACCAGTGCCTAAGGCCCAATTTTTCAGCCCCTGTTTAACAGGGGCATGTAATTACAATTTTTGATGCAATACTTTGCAGCAGGGCTCGTTCCTGCGGTCCAACTAGAGTGTCTGTGAGGACTTACAGTGTTGTGGCACCAGCACCACCACCAAAGGCCCAATTTTTCTGCCCTTGTTCAACAGGGGCATGTAATTACAATTCTTGATCTAATATTTCACAGCTCCCAAAAAAACTGCCGTTTTTAAAAGTTTTTTTTGCATTGATACATGTCCCCTGGGGCAGGACCCGGGTCTCCAAACCCTTTTTAGGACAATACCACGCAAATTAGCCTTTAAAATTAGCACTTTTGATTTCGAACGTTCGAGTCCCATAGACGTCAATGGGGTTCTAAAGTTCGTGCAAATTTTCGGTCCATTCGCAGGTTCTGGTGCGAACCGAAACGGGGGGTGTTCGGCTCATCCCTACAGAGGAAGCACTACACTAACGTGTAAATAATGTAGCTGCCTGCGGTAGTGATAGGATCAGGAAAACACCACCAACCTTCTACAGGTAGCTTTAGCTGAACACTGTGCAGAGGTCACACTACACTAACTTGTAGCTTTAGCTGAACACTGTGCAGAGGACGCACTACACTAAGGTTTAAATAATGTAGCTGCCTGCGGTAGTGATAGGATCAGGTTAACACCACCAACCTTCTACAGGTAGCTTTAGCTGAACACTGTGCAGAGGTCGCACTACACTAACATGTAAATAATGTAGCTGCCTGCGGTAGTGATAGGATCAGGAAACAACACCAACCTTCTACAGGTAGCATTAACTGAACACTGTGCAGAGGTCGCACTACACTAACTTGTAGCTTTAACTGAACACTGTGCAGAGGTCGCACTACACTAACTTGTAGCTTTAGCTGAACATTGTGCAGAGGACGCACTGCACTAACGTTTAAATAATGTAGCTGCCTGCGGTAGTGATAGGATCAGGAAAACACCACCAACCTTCTACATGTAGCTTTAGCTGAACACTGTGCAGAGGTCGCAATACACTAACTTATAGCTTTAACTGAACACTGTGCAGAGGTCGCACTACACTAACTTGTAGCTTTAGCTGAACATTGTGCAGAGGACGCACTGCACTAACGTTTAAATAATGTAGCTGCCTGCGGTAGTGATAGGATCAGGAAAACACCACCAACCTTCTACAGGTAGCTTTAGCTGAACACTGTGCAGAGGTCGCAATACACTAACTTGTAGCTTTAACTGAACACTGTGCAGAGGTCGCAGTACACTAACTTGTAGCTTTAGCTGAACATTATGCAGAGGACGCACTGCACTAATGTTTAAATAATGTAGCTGCCTGCGGTAGTGATAGGATCAGGAAAACACCACCAACCTTCTACAGGTAGCTTTAGCTGAACACTGTGCAGAGGTCGCATTACACTAACGTGTAAATAATGTAGCTGCCTGCGGTAGTGATAGGATCAGGAAAACACCACCAACCTTCTACAGGTAGCTTTAGCTGAACACTGTGCAGAGGTCACACTACACTAACTTGTAGCTTTAGCTGAACACTGTGCAGAGGACGCACTACACTAAGGTTTAAATAATGTAGCTGCCTGCGGTAGTGATAGGATCAGGTTAACACCACCAACCTTCTACAGGTAGCTTTAGCTGAACACTGTGCAGAGGTCGCACTACACTAACATGTAAATAATGTAGCTGCCTGCGGTAGTGATAGGATCAGGAAACAACACCAACCTTCTACAGGTAGCATTAACTGAACACTGTGCAGAGGTCGCACTACACTAACTTGTAGCTTTAACTGAACACTGTGCAGAGGTCGCACTACACTAACTTGTAGCTTTAGCTGAACATTGTGCAGAGGACGCACTGCACTAACGTTTAAATAATGTAGCTGCCTTCGGTAGTGATAGGATCAGGAAAACACCACCAACCTTCTACAGGTAGCTTTAGCTGAACACTGTGCAGAGGTCGCAATACACTAACTTATAGCTTTAACTGAACACTGTGCAGAGGTCGCACTACACTAACTTGTAGCTTTAGCTGAACATTGTGCAGAGGACGCACTGCACTAACGTTTAAATAATGTAGCTGCCTGCGGTAGTGATAGGATCAGGAAAACACCACCAACCTTCTACAGGTAGTTTTAGCTGAACACTGTGCAGAGGTCACAATACACTAACTTGTAGCTTTAACTGAACACTGTGCAGAGGTCGCACTACACTAACTTGTAGCTTTAGCTGAACATTGTGCAGAGGACGCACTGCACTAATGTTTAAATAATGTAGCTGCCTGCGGTAGTGATAGGATCAGGAAAACACCACCAACCTTCTACAGGTAGCTTTAGCTGAACACTGTGCAGAGGTCGCATTACACTAACGTGTAAATAATGTAGATGCCTGCGGTAGTGATAGGATCAGGAAAACACCACCGACCTTCTACAGGTAGCTTTAGCTGAACACTGTGCAGAGGTCGCACTTTACTAACTTGTAGCTTTAGCTGAACACTGTGCAGAGGTCACACTACACTAACTTGTAGCTTTAGCTAAACACTGTGCAGAGGTCGCACTACATTAACTTGTAGCTTTAGCTGAACACTGTGCAGAGGTCGCACTACACTAACTTGTAGCTTTAGCTGAACACTGTGCAGAGGTCGCACTACACTAACTTGTAGCTTTAGCTGAACACTGTGCAGAGGTCGCACTACACTAACTTGTAGCTTTAGCTGAACACTGTGCAGAGGTCGCACTACACCAACTTGTAGCTTTAGCTGAACACTGTGCAGAGGTCGCACTACACTAACTTGTAGCTGTAGCTGAACACTGTGCAGAGGTCGCACTACACTAACTTGTAGCTTTAGCTGAACACTGTGCAGAGGTCGCACTACACTAACTTGTAGCTGTAGCTGAACACTGTGCAGAGGTCGCACTACACTAAAAAATAATGTAGCTGCCTGCGGTAGTGATAGGATCAGAAAAACACCACCAATCTTCTACAGGTAGCTTTAGGTGCACACTGTGCAGAGGACACACTGCACTAACTGTAAATATTGTAGCTAATAGGACTAATAGGATCAGAAGAACACCAGCAATTTTCTTCAAATACTGTAACATCACTTGCCTGCCTGTCAGTAGGAAGATAAAAACAGGAACGGATCTAGCTAAGCTGAATACAGTGTATATATATATATATATATATATATATATATATATACACAACACCTGGGATGCATATATATATATAGATATATAAACAACACACTGTAAGTGCGGCTAACTGACTGACTGTCCTGCCTAATCTATCTAACTTAAATCAAATGACACTGTCTCTCTGTCTCTGTCTCTCAACGCCGGAACACACTACACGGGGCCGACGTGCAGGCAGCCTTATATAGTGTGGGGCGTGTACTAAACCCCCTGAGCCTTAATTGGCCAAAGCCACCCTGGCTTTGGCCAATTACAGCTCTATGTACAGACGGCGCTGTGATTGGCCAAGCATGCGGGTCATAGTGCATGCTTGGCCAATCATCAGCCAGCAATGCACTGCGATGCCGCAGTGAATTATGGGCCGTGACGCACCACTTGAATTTGGCGCGAACGGCCCATATCGTTCGCAATTCGACGAACGATCGAACAGACGATGTTCGAGTCGAACATGGGTTCGACTCGAACACGAAGCTCATCCCTAATCCCTTGTAATAGGAATCGTTTGTGATAGGTCCTCTTAATGGAATAAAACCCCACATCTCTCCTCCAGGCTGGAAAGCATGAGATCGCAAAAAATACACAATCTCATGCTTAGCAGCCGTGATCTCGGCTTTGTTTACATCAGCGGCCCGGATGTGACGTCATAAAATCGTGCCCGGGCCTCCAACGGCCATCTGGTCACTGGAAATCTCTATAGTCATCATCCGGCGGTAGCCGATTCTTTCTCTGGGTCCCCAATGGCACAGGAGAGCCTGGAGAAGCACCGGATGGTGGCAGGAGGGGGGATGTCCCCTCCCGTCGCCTGTAAGAATGATCAAGCGGTGGAACCACCACCCAGAATCGCCGGCTGAAAACAAGGATATCTGAATGATGCCTGTAGCTGCAAGCATCATTCAGATATTCCCACTGAAAGTCAAAGACGTCATATGACGTCTTTGGGCAGGAAGTGGTTAAGTAAGGGCATTAGCCAGTGCATCCCAATGGGAAATACATTTAAAAGAGCTAATAAAAGTCCTGGGTGGCTTAACTCCAACATAAAAATGCATATAAAAGCAAAGGAGAAAGCCTTCAAAAAATACAAGGATGAGGGATCATCATCAGCATTCCAACTTTACAAAGAATGCAACAAGAAATGTGAGGGTGCAATCAGGGCGGCTAAGATAGAACATGAAAGGCACATAGCGGAGGAGAGTAAAAAAAATCCCAAGAAATTTTTTTAAGTACATAAATAATAAGAAAGGGCGGTCAGATCATATTGGTCCCATAAAGAATGATGAAGGGAATCTGGTTACTAAGGATGGAGAGATGGCGAAGGGATTGAATTTATTCTTCTCCTCAGTCTTCACAAGGAAATCGGGGGATTCATAATTCAATTCTCCTACTCTACAAGACTCTGGTCTGGCCGCACCTGGAGTATTCTGTCCAGTTCTGGGCACCGGTCCTCAGGATGTTGGAACTGGAGAGAGTCCAGAGAAGGGTAACAAAACTAATAAAGGGACTGGAGGACATTAGTTATGAGGAAAGGTTACGAGCACTGAACTTGTTCTCTCTGAGGAAGAAACGCTTGGGAGGGGATATTTCAATGTATAAATACCATACTGGTGACCCCACAATAGGGATAAAACTTTTCCACAAAAGGGAATTTAATAAGACATGCGCCCATTCACTAAAATTAGAAGAAAAGCAGTTTAACCTTAAACTGCTTAGAGGGTTCTTTACTGTAGATGTGGTTAGGATGTGTAATTCTCTTCCACAGGCACTGGTTTCAGTGGGGAGCATCGATAATTTAAAAAAACTATTAGATAAGCACCTGAACGACCACAACATACAAGGATATACAATGTAATACTGACATAAAATCACATACATAGGTTGGACTTGTGTCTTTTTTCAACCTCGCCTACTAAGTAACTACAATGGAACTATGTAAGTATAATAAAAATGTATTATTTATTATTTGTTATATAAAAAAAAGACTTTACAATCACGTTAACCGGTTCCCAACTAGCCGCCACAGTTTTACTGCGGCAGAATGGCACGGGTGGGCGAAAGAGCGTTACCTTACATGGGTCGCGATGATCGGATTTGTTTCAAAACCGATTAGTGTCCAGGCCCAGGGCAATGATTTCTGGCCTGGACCTGCTGATCGGTTCTGAGGAATGAAATGCTTCCCCTGCCTGTAAGTGTAAACATAGGCAGGGGAAGTGATGTCATCTCCCTCTCTGGAATTTTTTTCCGTTCCAGAAAGAGGAGAGAGGACATTCAAACGTGAGTTGCACCAACACTACACTAACACAGGACACGTAGGCACACATTTCACCCCCCGATCGCCCCCCCGTTAACCCCTTCACCCCCTCCCTGTCACTGTGTCACCCAGTGCAGTGTTCATATTTTTCTTTGATCACTGTTCTAGTGTCATTTGTGACACTAATCAGCGTTAGGGTACTTAGTAGTAGGCCCAGATAGGTCTAGGGATCTCCTAAACCCCCCTAATATAGGTTTAACCCCCTGTCACCAGTGATCACCGTATTAGTGTCACAGGTGACGCTGGTTAGTTCATTATTTTTTTATAGCATCAGGACAAACGCCATACATTACCTAATAAAAGTTTTATTCCCTGATCACTCGGCGGGTGATATCAGTTAGGTTTTAGCATCAGTTAGGGTCTGCATTGCCTCCAGGCAGCGTCAGATTAGTGCCAGTAGCGCTAACACCCATGCACGCACCATACACCTCCGTCAGTAGTATAGTGTCTGGGTCTTCATCCAGGATGGAAGACCCAGCTTGCTCCTCATCAGCCTCTGCTGGGGTGGAGGGAAGGGTGGAGGGAAGGGTGGAGGGAAGGGTTGAAAGTGATGGCCTGGCTTCATTCTGGTCATCAAGAAAACGGAGTTGATTGTAGTACCACAGCCTGGGTACATAAACATCATCTGCTGATGCTCCTGATCTCCTTGATTCCTGGATCTTCTTATGCTCCCTCTTATACATGTTCCTCAAGACCCCAATTTTCTTGAGCAATGTCTCCATTGTTGCTTCCGGGATGGTCGCCTGGACAAAGGACAGAAGTCTCTCCAGCGTTGACTTCCTCACATGCTTTGCATAATACTGAGGGTGTTTCACCTCCCACAAATTCCTCATCTCTCGATATTTAGAAATAAAAGCTGTAAGGAACTCTGGATCCTTAAATAGGGGATTCATTATATCTGGAAAAGATGAAGTCACAAGACAAAAAACACTTTTATTATATGTTTCTGCTAACCCCTCATCATCTTCTCCCTATGTAGGCCTCATCAATCTATCAAGCCATATAGGCCGCTTGCTACAAAGTCATGACCATAAAACCCAAAAAAAAAATATATCTAAAATTACCTTCGTTTTGTAACGTCCTGGTCCACTAGCACCTACGCACAGAACGTACGTATGACACGTGCGCAAGGGCCCTCTTTACACACTACGCATGTGTGAAACTCCGCCTGCGTCGCCCGCCCCTGACGTTCGAAATTAACTCATGTTCTCCGCCCCCTAATTCGACGCACAGAACGTACGTACGACACGTGCGCAAGGGCCCTCTTTACACACTACGCATGTGTGAAACTCCGCCTGCGTTGCCCGCCCCTGACGTTCGAAATTAACTCATGTTCTCCGCCCCCTAATTCGACGCACAGAACGTACGTACGACACGTGCGCAAGGCCCCTCTTTATACACTACGCATGTGTGAAACTCCGCCTGCGTCGCCCGCCCCTGACGTTCGATTTTAACTCATGTTCTCCGCCCATTTTTTGTTACGGCGCGTAGTGGAGTAAATAATGGCGGAGACACCTGACATGTTGACGACCTCAGGTAGTGGAGACAGCCCGGAGGCTGGAACGTCAACAAAATCTGTGAGGCCTAGATTTAAGGCCTCTAATATGAGTTTTAAAGAGATGGTGGAGATGGTGGCCATTCTTCACAAAGACGACTATGATGGGAAGTATGGGCCGTACGCACGGCCAAATTTGCGCAAGGCCAAAATAATGGCGAAGGTCGTGGACACTTTGCAGGCATCTTTTGGGGTCCAGCGCTCCAGAGATCAACTTCGAAAAAGATGGTCTGACCTGAAACTCAGGGAGCCGGATCAATACAGTCGTATCCGGAAAGTTCTTAAAAAAAGTAAGTACTTGTCGTGTTTTTCTCTTGTGTTTATTACCTTGTATACTGCTCCATGTGCTTTTCCTTCCTATACGATTTTTTGTTCATCGTTTTAAACAATCTTTTAATAAACCTCGTTACATATCTATAGATAGATCTATCTATATCTATATATATATATATATATCTATATATATATATATATATATATATATATATATATATATATATATATATATATATATATATATAGATATAGATAGATATAGATATAGATAGATATAGATAGATATAGATATAGATAGATAAAGATATATATATATATGTATATATAGATATATATATAGATATATAGAGATATATATAGAGAGAGATATATATATATATAGAGATATATATAGAGAGAGATATATATAGAGATATATATAGAGAGAGATATATATATATAGATATATATATATATATAGAGAGAGAGAGAGAGAGAGAGAGAGAGAGAGAGAGAGAAATATATAGAGAGAGAGAAATATAGAGATAGGTAGATAGATAGATATAGAAATGTAAAACATTCTTTTGGAATATTTTAAGTTATCTTTTTTTTTTTCTTTACATTTAGTTAGATATTTATAGATTTTGTTCCAGATATAGAGAGAGAGAGAGAGAGAGATCAAAAGATTATTAACTATATTTTGAGATATTGATATCTAGATATCTATCTATCCGATATGTCTTTATAATTTTAAATATTGAGGTAAAATAGGAACTCTACACAAACCACTTCACTACAAATGTTGGAAAATTACTATGTACTAAAATATCTGTGTGCTAAGTAGATTAATAATTTTTTGTTTCACATAGGGGAAAAATCACTCAGCCAAAAAGAAGACAGTCCACCCCAAGCCAAACATGATTGGGAAATCAGCCCAAGCCCCACTGAGGATGTGGAGGAAGGAGAGGTGGGCGACATGGGCACCCCACCAGGTGAGTGTCTGACACACCAGCTTACGGTAATCTATGCATGGCTGCCTTTTGTTTAATGTAATTTTTCTACTCTATTTTAGGGGATCTTGTTGTGCTTGATTCAAGCAACAGCGCCACCCCCGAGGATGTGGAGGAATTATGCTACATGGGCACCCCACCAGGTCAGTGTCTGAGACAACAGCTTTATTATGGTAAGGTAAACTATGTATGTGTGCATATTTCTAAAGACATTTTTTGGTTTCATTCCATTTTAGGTACAAGAAGTGACTATTTCACCTCAGAAAGTGCCCAACGGCTAATTGGTCAAATAATGGCCTGGAATAAGGACATGGATGAAATGCGTAATCGGCTGGATCGTATGCAGCAGGAAATGAAGGACATGATTGATGTTTTGGGTCGAATCTAAATGCCCTTTTTGAAACCCCAAAACATCAATCATGTCCTTCATTTCCTGTTTTGCTGACCCCATTCTGGGCCTTCTCTTTATTTTTTTGGCTGAACATAAATGGCTGTTTAACCTAATTTAAAAAAGGAGGGCTGCTTCTCGAAAATACATAAAAAATCCACAAAAAAATAAAACTTGATTTTCTCAAAAACCCAAAAAAAAAAAATAAAAATTGATTTTAAAAAACCAAAAAAAAAAACAAAACTTGATTTAAAAAAAAACAAAAAAAATAAAAAAACTTGATTTTAAAAAACCAAAAAAAAAAACAAAACTTGATTTTCAAAAAACCAAAAAAAAAAAATAAAACTTGATTTTCAAAAAACCAAAAAAAAATAAAAAACTTGATTTTCAAAAAAACAAAACAAGTAAAAAACTTGATTTTAAAAAACCAAAAAACCAAAAAAAATAAAAAACTTGATTTTCAAAAAACCAAAAAAAAACCAAAACTTGATTTTAAAAAAACCCCAAAAAAAAAATAAAACTTGATTTTAAAAAACCAAAAAAAAAACAAAACTTGATTTTAAAAAACCAAAAAAAAAACAAAACTTGATTTTCAAAAAACCAAAAAAAAAAATAAAACTTGATTTTAAAAAACCAAAAAAAAAACAAAACTTGATTTCAAAAAACCAAAAAAAAAAAAAAACTTGATTTTCAAAAAACAAAAATAATAAAAAAACTTGATTTTCAAAAAACCAAAAAAAAAAAAAAAAACTTGATTTTCAAAAAAACAAAACAAGTAAAAAACTTGATTTTAAAAACCCAAAAAACAAAAAAAAATAAAAAAAAAGCCTGTTTGCGAAAATCAAAAAGCCAAAAATATTTTTTTGTGGATTAGGTAGAAATATTTAAATATAATTATATTTTTCTACATTATTAAGATATCATTATATTTTTGTCTATGAACATTTTATACTAAATGCAGAACTGAATGCATAACAACCATTAATAAAAACATCTCCTTATAGGAATTAAATAAATGTGTGGTTTGTTATTTCAATGCTCAGTATCAGTTTGGTTATAATTGTCAAAAAGTTGTTTACAGTGGCAATGGAGCTTATTTAGACATTTAAAATGAAAATACAGTTGGCACTACAACTGCTCGACCATAACCTAGGAGAAAGCCCAAAAGAAAGGCAAGCAATAAATATAATTCAAGATTTCATCAATATTTTTTTTATTGTAAAAAATTAAATATCCTGGCCCATTGCAATGGCCCCCCTACCCATAAAATAATTAACATATTGCTGTCTAACTTGACGGGCACTTTGGGGGGCCAAGCCAGTACGGACAGTATCCAGGCCCGTAAGGTTGGCATCTATAATAAGTCCGGCCTCAGGCCCAACTGTGCCTATATAATTCTGAGAATGTTTGTTTAAAAAGTTGTGCAGAATGCAGCACGATAAAATTATAAAATTAAGTTTGTATTCCGCCAAATTAATGGCTGTTTGAAACAGGCGGAACCGGCTGGCCAGAATTCCAAACGCATTCTCAACCACTCTTCTAGCTCTGGCCAGCCGGAAATTAAAAACCCTCCTCTCCGGGGTGAGGGTTCTTTGGGGGAATGGCCTCATGAGGTGCTTGCTGAGAGCGAAGGCTTCATCGGCAATGAAGACAAAGGGGAGTCCTTCCACATTATCCGCATCAGGTGGCAATCCCAGGCCACCACTCTGGAGACGCTGGCAGAACTCCGTCTGGGCAAATACTCCTCCATCCGACATCCGGCCATTCTTCCCCACGTCCACATATAAAAAATCATAGTGTGCCGACACCACCGCCATTAAAACAATACTGTGGAACCCTTTATAATTGAAATAGTATGACCCCGAATGGGGTGGTGGCACAATGTGGACATGTTTCCCATCTATAGCCCCTCCACAATTGGGAAAGTCCCAACGGCTGGCAAAATGGGATGCCACAGTCTGCCATTCCTGTGGCGTTGAAGGAAACTGGGGAATCAAACAAGAAAACCAAAATCAATTAATTTGGAAGCTAACATTGCAAGAAAATTAGACAATTAAAAACATTATTACCCAGCATCAGTATAACATTCAATAATTTAATTCTTCTGGAATAACTAATATGGAAAGGCACACTTATCAGATTGCTCACCCCCTCTGATGGAACATTGATTACATTTTAGGGGGTTGTGAAATCCCTAAAAAAGATTACTTTTAGGACACGCAGGAATTTAGGGACTAAAAAGGCTACAAGACTGCAGTTGTCGCACTCTGCAGGTGCAGTTGCTAACCAGCTTACAGTAAATGAGGTAATGTAAAAAGGCACTCATGTTGCAAAGAGTACACAATCACATGCAAGGGCAATTAATGAAAACACTTTGAGGCTTGCATATGATTTGATGATGGAAATCAGCAGAGCTTCTGCTCATTTACTAAAGCACTGGAACAAATGCACTTGTAGAGTGCACATGCATTTTGCAAAGTGCAACATATATTTGCTTTAGACAAATCAACACCACAGAACATTCAAGCTAATTTTTACGAGGGTGGGGGGGGGGGTTGTGAAATCTAGATAATTGCTAATTAGCAGCACACTATTTGGAGTGAGTTTAGGTGGGGGGGGGTTGGGAAATCTAGATAATTGCTAATTAGCAGCACACTATTTGGAGTGAGTTTAGGTGGGGGGGGGGGTTGTGAAATCTAGATAATTGCTAATTAGCAGCACACTATTTGGAGTGAGTTTAGGTGGGGGGGGGGTTGTGAAATCTAGATAATTACTAATTAGCAGCACACTATTTGGAGTGAGTTTAGGTGGGGGGGGGGGTTGTGAAATCTAGATAATTGCTAATTAGCAGCACACTATTTGGAGTGAGTTTAGGTGGGGGGGGGGTTGTGAAATCTAGATAATTGCTAATTAGCAGCACACTATTTGGAGTGAGTTTAGGTGGGGGGGTTGGGAAATCTAGATAATTGCTAATTAGCAGCACACTATTTGGAGTGAGTTTAGGTGGGGGGGGGGGGGGTTGGGAAATCTAGATAATTGCTAATTAGCAGCACACTATTTGGAGTGAGTTTAGGTGGGGGGGGTTGGGAAATCTAGATAATTGCTAATTAGCAGCACACTATTTGGAGTGAGTTTAGGTGGGGGGGTTGGGAAATCTAGATAATTGCTAATTAGCAGCACACTATTTGGAGTGAGTTTAGGTGTGGGGGGGTTGGGAAATCTAGATAATTGCTAATTAGCAGCACACTATTTGGAGTGAGTTTAGGTGGGGGGGGGTTGGGAAATCTAGCTAATTGCTAATTATAAGCACACTAAATACACTCAAACAAAATACATTCAAAATGAGTAGACTAGGTGGATATGTTCCCATCACCTCATGCTGGGGAGGTTATTGAAGGAAAATATACATGCATGACAAAAAATAACAGGAAAAAAATCCAGCATGTGTGAGGATAAAAAGGGGACATTCACGCTATATTGCAATGATGGTAAGTAGTGTTTGAAGCAAGAAATACATTACATTATCAAAGATTACATAAAAGAACATGTGATGCTAATAAAAGAAAAATATCTTACCTTAATATAGTCCTTCTGCAGGACCTGGATGATGGCAGAACAGGTCTCTGGGATAATGATCCCCAGAGCCTGGGGGGAGATGCCTGTCGAGAACTTAAGGTCCTGCAGGCTTCTCCCTGTGGCCAAATACCGCAAGGTAGCGACCAGCCTCTGCTCCGGAGTGATGGCTTGCCTCATGCAGGTATCCTGCCTGCTGATATAGGGGGTCAGCAAAGCCAACAAACGGTCAAAAACGGGGTCCGTCATCCGGAGAAAGTTCCTGAAATCCTCAGGATAATTCTCACGGATCTCACGGAGCAAAGGCATGCGACAGAACTGGTCACGCTGAAGCAACCAATTCTTGGTCCATGAACTCCTCCTCGCCCTGTTCATGGACTGGTCTTGGGCTGAAGAATAAACTACAGCACCAAGCACATACAATGCACGAGCTCGACGACGAGTACGTACAGGTAACATGGTTTCAAAACGGTCGGCTGGTCAGAACGCACTAAACAGAACGCACTGAAGAACAGCAAGGCCTGTGAAGAGCGACCTGAAAATCAGGAACGAGCGGCCAATAAAACAAAGATTTCTCAATGCCAACTGACCAAACGCACTGAAAAGCAGATACAAACCTCACAAGCACAGACTGAACAACAGTTAAAACGAACTGAAAAATACGAGTCTCACAAGCGCGAATCGTCTCTCACCAAACTTCTACTAACACGAGATAAACACGAGATTAGCAGAAGGAGCCCAAAGGGTGTCGTACGGGCTATTGAACTTCCGTTTTATAGTCTCGTCGGACTTGGTGTACGTCACCGCGTACTAGGCTGTCGTACTTTTGTGTGGTCGTGTGTAGGCAAGTCCGTTCGTAAGAAAGTCTGCCGCAAGTCCGCCGAAGGTACGTCGGAAGTATGTCGGACAGGCTGTCGGACTTTTGTAGACGAAAAGTCCGACCGTGTGTACGCGGCATAACAGTTTTTTGGTAGTGTTTGAAGCAGTCGCTGGCAGTCAGGTGCTCTTTTTTCCTATGAATCTCACTAGTTGTACCAGTAAATTTAGAGGCCAAAATGTCCAATCGAAGGTACACTAGTGAAGATGCCTACACATTTCTGAGCATGCAAGATTCTGCCAGATTCAGGCTCAGAATACTAACGTGTAGACAGCAGCAGCACCCTGACAGATAGCTCTGACAATGGAGTAGTGGTCCTTGCCAAGGTCAGGTGTACCCGACGCCGTTCTTCTGCTGTTGTTGAGGTGCAAGAACCGCAGGGCTCTCGTATGGAGCAGAGAGCCAGTACTAGTGCTGCTCATCCTTCTGGTGAACTGGCAAGTACCAGTGGCCTAGTACATCCTGGTCGTACGTCCAGCACTGCAGTAACGCTTGGTGACTTGGTGAGTCCCATTAAGTGTAGTTCAAGCTAGTGAGGTGGCTAGCACAACTAGTGTCCCGCAGCCACCAAAAAGACAATGACAGGCCCATCAAGCCCATAATGCCCTTCCTGCTGCATTTGTCAATCCAAATTGTGAGCCCACCACGTCTGCAGCACCTATACTTCCCCGGAGTCAGCATACGTCCTTGCATCATTTCTGGCTACAGGCGCTGGTGTCAGCAACATATGCTTGTATTATTCCAGTTGAATGTGAGTACCTTTCCACATGTTTGTGCAATAAATAGTTTGCTACAGTATCACGCTATTGGGCTCCCTCTCTCTTTTTATGATGTTTGGTATATGATGGGATCTCTTTGTAATCAACATTAAGGATGAGACAAACCCTAAATTGCTACACAGTGGCATATACTGTGAATGCCTTAGACCCCAGGAGGGGGAGAAGTATCTGGTGAGTGCAACCATAATAGAAGCATGAATAAGGCAAGCACGGTGTGATCAACCATTGTGAAGTGAATTAGATGTATAAGTGTATAAGTGTATAAGTGCCTGGTATTGAAGTGGTTAAAGACAAACAGAAAGAAGACTCCAGAACCAATGCAGCACAAATTATTTTGGATTACCATGCCCAACATAAAAATGTTGAAAAAATAATCAGACGCCATTGACATATTTTACTAACAGATACACACTTGAAAACACTCCTTCCGCAGATACCGAAATTCATGTACAAAAGAGCTCCATTACTTAGGGACAAACTAGTCAAAAATATTCCAGACCCCCCCCCCCCGAAATGGTTATACGTTCTTTACAGGAAAGGGGTTTTACCCATGTAAACGGTGCTACGCGTGCACAAAATCTAAAAAACTAGCGTGAAAATATTTAAGTTTACCTTCTACTGGCACCGGTAATACATATGAAGTCGATAATTTTATCTGTTGCAATACAGAAGGGGCTGTATATGCCCTTGAATGCAGCTGCGGGCTGCAGTACATTGGACGGACAAAGAGACCCCTGAAAGTGCGAATCAAAGAACACATACAAAACATTATCAAAGGGTTTGATAAACACAGTGTTTCTAGGCATTTTGCTACACATCACAAACAAGACCCCACACACTTTAGATTTTGGGGCATTGAACCTTACAAAAAATCCTGGAGGAGAGGGCATAAAGTTAGAACCCTGATTCAACTTGAGTCAAAATGGATTTTTATTTTAGACACCTTCACGCCTCGTGGTCTTAATATAGAATTCAACCTTAATTGTTTTATTAGTGATTTTTAAACTTCCACATTTTCTCTTCATTTTAATGGGTAGGTTTTTTTTAGTGTAATTTTATGGCTTCCTAACATTTTATTGTCATTTTATTGCAATTCTATTCTATATTTTATTCTATACCTTCTTCCTAGCTCGACATAATTTCTGGAGTCCTATCATATGTTATTTTATTGTATGACATTTGTGCAGCAGTAGCCATCTGTCGCCTTTTTAATTTATTGCCCAATTTATATTAAATTTTAACCTCCTTGTTCTAGCAAGTTCATCCATTTATTTTATAATTCGATTTTTTAAAAAGTTATTAAATATAATTCTAATTCTGTGCCAACATTTACCTGCTATTATAGGCAATACATTTTAATTCTTGGCATTACGGAGTCTGTTTACCTTTGTTTTGTTTTTATTCTGTCCAGTCACTCAGTATGTCCCTTTAGCTATTTATGTTTTTTTTTTTAAAGTATCAGTATCAGTAGGGAGTAACATTACCATGTTATGTCCTTAATAAACCATGATAAAATGGTCGCGATTGTAGCCCTACAGAACATCCCTCTGAAAAGTGGACGGGTCCTTCAACAAAATGGCCCACCGGCATTGAATCAATGGCTATTTAAAGACACTTCCTTTGCCCATAAGCTATCCCCGATGAAGTCACGTGATGGTGATGACACGCGTTGGATACGGACACCAGAAGTGACGTTCTTGCGGCGAGCCCCGCTGCTTGTTTGGAAGCATTACATGTCTGTTATGTTTGAATGTGAGTACTTGACCTTTTGCTTGTTTAAATAAATGGATTTCATTTCAAAACATACTACACCATAGAAGCTTGTTTTACACGTTGAGCTGTATTTGGCCATTCATTTCGGCTGTGGAGGAAGAAGTCACCCCCTAGGCTCTGGAACCCCCCCTGGAGGAACCGATACGAGACTCCTCTCTCCCTAGGATGGTCATCGCTTCCTTTGTTCGCTTTGAAACGCTGCTTACCTTACAGCAGTAAGGTAAGAAGTTAGTACACTGAGGGTGTCATTTAGCACCGAAGATCCACAGTACAAAAGTCACGACACTTTTGATGCCATTTGGCACTTATGATCTGCACTTTGCACTTTTTTGGTTGGAAGACCCTTTCCGGACTCTGATTCATTTGCACTATTTGCACTTTGATATACATGGACTTTTTGTTGTATGCACATTTCTCTTATGCATTATGATTATATGAGCAATTGACTGCACTACAGTGGAATTTTATTTTATTTGCTATTATTTCACTAATCACCATTTTTATTGAAGCTTTTGTTTTATTATTCATGTCAGTTTATTAGTGCAAATATTACTTATCGTCATTTATCTTAGCACGTTATATTTTTTTACTTTGGAGCGCAACACCAACTTTTGATTTTTTTCCACTTAACCTTTGTGGGTATAGTTTGACCCATACGGTGGCTGCTGCACCTTATATATCGCCCTATTTATTCCAAGTAGCGTGGGAACATTCACTTTACCATGATTTATATGAAGCTGCCTACCTGTAAAAACAGCAGACAGCAGTAAATCCTATACATCCTAAATAAGAGGACATCCATCCAAAAAGTGTCTCCTTTTGCTGTAGTGGAGAGGAAAGCCGAAAAGATTTCCAATCAGGCTCCAAACAAATCCAGATCAACCCAAAGAAGGGACCTGGATTAAACAGCAATAAATATGGGCATTATAGTATATTGGCCAGTGATATAAATTGAGTATAGGAAAATTTTCATATCATAGAAGTTTTACTTTCCAAAGATCGTTCCCAAAGTTGTTCCCACTGTCCTGTGCTGGACCGTGGCCATTTGTCAGATGATGGCATGCTTTTCTACCCCCTCCACCTCAACAGGCGTCCAATGGTGCCGGTGGAGACGCAGACGCCAAGATGAGGCCTGTGCGCGTGCGTTGGTCATGCTGGATATGATGTCATGCGTCAAACAATGCAAAACATCTTGGGTCATTGGCAGATCCGGTGCCATGCTGGCTGCGATGCCCATAGAGGGGTGTGGCCAATTGACCATGACTCCAAAGAGAGCCAATGATTGGAGGATTGCTCATCCAAACAAATTACCTCCACTACGGGGACCTCACATGATGCACCACCAGTTGGCGCCACCCCTAGAAGTCAAAGGGAAAGACTCCATTAGGATATCACCCTGGGCGTCCGTATGGTCACCTGAATATGATCATTCTCCCCTGTTCATAATACCAAAAGTAAAACAAATGTTTTATATTTTTTGCAGTGAAACCACAATTTCACCATTGAGGAAAAAGATTCTCTCAGTAATTTCTAGTCAAAACTAAAGTATTTAGGAGACCAACTTTAATTTTTGTTTAAACTTAGTTTTTTAATGGTGTATCCAGAAAGCAACAGGAATTTTTTACATAATGAAACATGCCTCTATCCCTGGGCAGTATAAAGAATGCTTCAGATCCAGATAATGTAGTTGCCTTTATTTTTGGAGGATGTCCTAATAACTTTGCTGTGAAATACATTTATTTATAATTACACTCCTGCTTCTATCAACATTATTTAAAAATCTGTATTAAGTTATAACATCTAATTTCACAAGATATTGCAGATAAAGACATAACTATATGAAGACTAATGCTTGGAGAGAGGAAAAAAAAATTAAAACTAGGGGAAAATAACTTTTTTTATCTTTCACACTCATTCAAATGCTAAATGTTCAGTAAAAGTCTATCACCTTAAGCATGACAATTGATAGGGTGAACTATATTTTGATCAATGAAAAATTACCATATCAAAAGGCAAGATGATTAACTTTTATTCACTTTGAGAAACATGTTTAAAATTTGCTAAGTTAAAGTATATTAATCATCTTTCAAGGTTTAAAATTATTGATAAAAGATTTTATAAAATAGCACTCGTTCTTAAGCTGGCCATTTATGGCTCAGTTTTTTTTTCCCTAACAAAAATAAACTGGTTTCCCTTCAACACAATAAAGGTGGATGGGGGAATCCACCTCACTGTGTCATTGTATTCTGACAGCAGAGGGGTCAACTGGACTACTCCACTGTCAGAATACACTGATTGGTGCTGTAGACTACTGGCTTGAAGTAAAGTTTTCCAGCAAGCCCACTCAGGAGCAGTTGATCAGTAGGGCGACTGCTCTAAAACTGGACTGGGCATAGATGGATCTAAATTCAGCCGGTCCTTGCTGACTCAGATACATTTCAATCCTTCCATGGCTAGCTTTGGTGAGGTTTTTTAAATTTCATTGCCACACGTTTTATTTGATCAATGCAATGACTTTTTTCTTGTATTGGTCTCCGCTCTTTTGTTTACAGCTTTCACTGAACTTTAATGCATACATATTCATGGGTGTTTTTTTACAGTACAAATAGTTGTATATTTGTTTTCTTGTAGCTATGTATTTATGGAAGGAAAATGTGACATTTGCTTAAAAAATCTGTTAGCATCTTATTTGTTTGAACCATTGTCTAGTGCATACATCAGAGGAGTACAAATGTTGGCCTGAATTTAAATAGTTTCCTGTCATTTAATTTAGGGAACTTCAGATTATAATATATACGATGAATTCTTCTGACAAAGAAAAGTCTATTGCACAGGACACTGTGGTGTTTAAAGAGAGACTATAATGGTTTTGGGTTTACTTTTTTAGGTTTATATGGTTTACATTTTATTTACTACAGGGTTTACCCATGCCACAGGATTCATAGAGCATAATGGGTTTTATAAACAGAATGCACAGAAAAATTTATTTACTTTCAGTCTCTCTCTCTTTCAGTCCCCCTCCCTCTCTTTCTCTCTCTGTCATCCCAGTCTGAACAGGAAGGCAGGCAATGACAGAAAGAAAAGAGTCACTGCTCAGATTTTTTCCAATGTGTGAAAATTTTAGTTTGTTCTCTTCCTACTGGCTTTTTTTCAAAATACATCCAAGAACAGATACACAGGAGGATTGGAGCCTAGAATAAACATCCCGAGCACAAACAATATGTATAAAACCCCTATACAGCATTTAATGGATATAAATGTAAAAATTTTAACGTAAACTACTCTGATCGCAAAGATCTAATAAACAAGTCACAAGGGGGGGGGATAAAACCAATAAAAAGCTTTACAACAAACCTGAATACATATGGTAGTTTTATAATAATGTACCCCTTTCCTGCCCATATTCTGTGTATTAATGTGTAATAGTGTGTAAAAAAAAACACTTTGTAATGCTGGCAGCTTTCAGTCCTGGCTGCCACTGGCTGCACCAATCCCCACTGGTAATTGAGAATCAGAGTGGTTACCAATCTTGTAATCATTATGTCAGTTATGGCTAAGTGATCAGATGCAGGCTAGAGGCTTTATTGGAAAAATATGCCTTTAGCCAGTAGCTGAACACTGCCTCCCTCAGGCTGGAGTGGCATTTGCAGCGCCATATATTTAATAATGTCACTGTCAGATATATTACTGACTAAATTAAATTTTTCGCTTTTTTAAAAAAAATCAAATCAGTGTTTTTATTAAGTGTGTAAAGTTCATATACCATGAAAAAAAATATTCAAATTAGTCAAGTTAACCAAAGCAAGTTAAGGCTGCTAAATGTTTTCTAGACATTTAGGCATCAATGACCTCTGATCATGAAAAGCTTAGTCATTCTATCATTTACATGGTCACAGTACACTGGTCAAACAAGCTTGCAGACACAGAAAGGATAAGTTTGCCCCTATGCAATGCTGACCTAGCTATGTTCTATGCCCATTCTGCCCTCCCCCAGATAGAACTTTCCTTACCTTTGCTTCACAGCTTAATAATGAATAGTCTACGACTGGTGTTACACCAACAACTGAAGCTTGCCTTCAACATCAACCTACTTAGAGTTTCTACCAGCGATTCAAAATTGTATAGCTTGTCTGATCTCTTTTTTAGTTGTAGAGACATGTGACCATTAAGTATAACTGACAAAACTAGAAGCATACTGTTAATGCAGCTTTTAGGTACAATTCATATTAAAGATTAAACTGATTTTTACAACATAGGAATAGTAATTGAGCACTTTTATTAAAGGTAATTTTATTTTATTATCTAAACACAATATACATGAGAATTTATTACAGTGTTCTCATTTTCTGTCAAAAATCATGCTCAATCATGCTGAGTATTTCTCTCTTGCCAAAATGCACTTCAGACTCTTGATTGATTCTGAAAGGTCACATGCAGCTCAGTAGCAGAGTCTTTGCAAATTTCATGACCTTTCATTCACAGAAATAGAGGGGATTTAATTTTTTATCATTTATCATTAAAGTGGAACTCCTTTTTATTTTTTTAATTCTTTTTCCAGTTAGAGTGGGACATTTAGGTTTTAATACCATTTCAATGGAGTATGTGTTAACAACATTCATTCTTCTTCCAACTTACAAGCAAACACAGTGTGAGGGATACCCTGTGGCAAGGCAGATACTCAGGCGTGCGCACGCACATATGATCCTATGAGAACGCGCCGTACCGGGCAGCAGCATGTGTACGTACGCAGAGACACGTGGCAGGCACGTGTGCGCGGGAACACGCGACAGGCGTGCATGCGCATGCGCTGACTCGGCTTGGCGCCAGTTACCCTTTAAAAAGACAGCTGCTACTCTAGTACAGTGCTGTCTGATCTGCAGTTTTACCTGAGTCTGATCCTGTACCTGCTGTTATTACCTGACCCTGTTTCATTGACCACTGCTGCCTTCTCCTCTCCTGACCTGGCCTGCCTTGACCCTGCTATATCTGAACCTGTTGATCTTCTGTTGCCAAACCACTGCCTGCCTGCTGACTACTCTTTGCCTGCTGAATTGACTACCCGTTACCCGTGCTTACCCGGCTTGTCTCACTTTGCTTCAGTCAGTTCCTGATCCAGTCTCCACCTAGATCCAGGGGTCGCTGACCCACACCTGTAGCCACCACTTCCAACTGCTTCTACAGTCCAGTCCTTCCAGTGGATCATCTCTACTCATCTGTATCAGCTACCACGGATCATACAGGCGCTCCTACCTCACTGCGCTCCTGTACCACTGTTGCAACCCCAGTGGTCCCCGAGCCAGGGCTGTAAGAGAGGTCTCCTTCTACGGTTGGGCTCTGATACCAGGTATCAGACAGCCATGACTGAGCCTACAGAAGGAGCCTCACAGATGGAGGAGGTGGGCCGCCATCTTGCAGCCCTTGCGCAAGCTGTACAGTCCCTACATGAGGGGTACCTTAAGTTGGAAGGACAAATTCAGACACTTTCTGTCAACTCAGTTCCAGTATCCTCCACTACACCTCCACCTGAGCCCAGAGTTCCCATTCCTGAGAGGTTCTCTGGGGAGCGCATCAAGTTTCGGGCCTTCCGCAGCGCATGTCAACTGTATTTTGCTTTGCAACCCCAGACTTTCACGCTGGAGTCCACCAAAGTGGGGTTTATAGTTTCACTACTGCAAGGGGATCCTCAAGCCTGGGCTCACCGGTTGCTGCAAGGAGACGAAATACAAACGCATACCATGTCATCTTTTCTCGATGCTATGTCGCAACTTTACGACGATCCATTGCGTACTTCCACGGCAGAGGCTGCCCTCCACGCACTCCAGCAAGGCCGCAGAGCGGCTGAGGACTATATTATGGACTTCAGATGCTGGAGCGCAGACACCCAGTGAAACGATGCAGCTCTGCGGCACCAGTTCCGCATGGGTTTATCTGAGAACTTGAAAGATGAACTTGCCTGAGTGGAAATGCTTGATACCTTGGAAGGACTTATCAGTCTGGTAATTCCGTGAGTGCCAATCAGAGAAATGCACCCAGCAAAACCACCCTGTATGGATGACACCAAAAGCTCCAGTTCAGCCCCCTGCCAGTTCAAGTTCTATCAACCCTGCATCTGCCACTCCAAGGCCCTTGCAACCAGACGTTATCTCCAGAGGATCGATCATGCCTCCGGCAGAAGAATCTTTGCCTTTATTATGGAAAAGCCAGCCATTATGTTCATGGGTGTCCTGAAAAGATGGGTAAGTTTTCTCCTACTAACTTCACAATGCTACCTGTCCAGGTGACCCGCCTTACGCCTCCTCTGTTAGTCCAGCTTCCAGGGAAGACAATTCCAGTTAATGCTATTGTGGACTCCAGAGCATGCAGTTGCTTCATTGACCTGAACTTTGGCGATCAGCAACATATTCCCTTGTGACCAAAGACGCATGGACTGCCCGTCTTTTTGGCTGACGGCTCACATATCAGATCTGGACCAGTAACCCAAGAAACACCTCCATTACCCATTACTTCTTCATCACAACATAAGGAACTATTGAGCCTTGACGCTATCATTTCTCCCTTGTTTCCTGTCATCCTGGGTCTACCTTGACTCCAGGCTCATAACCCTCAGATCAACTGGTCGTCCGGGGAGATCAAGTTTATATCACCATATTGTCAAAGGCATTGCTTGTCAGAACCTCTGAGTACACCGGCAACCCTACTTTGTATGGACTCTGACCAAGATGTTCTTCAATCTGTACCTAAATCCTATCACCAGTATCTTGATGTTTTCAGCAAACAAGGAGCAGATACCTTGCCATCCCACCGTCCATATGACTGTCCTATTGATCTCTTGCCCGGAGCTGCGATTCCGTTTGGACGTGTGTTTTCATTGTCAGAATGAGAACAAGAGGCATTGAAAGAGTATGTTGATGAAAACCTCAAAAAGGGGTTTATCCGCCCATCCACCTCCCCAGCAGGAGCAGGGATATTCTTCGTAACTAAAAAAGGACCACTCTCTCCATCCTTGTGTGGATTATTGGGAGTTAAATAAAATTACTGTTAAGAACTTCTATCCCCTGCCCCTAATGACTGAGTTATTCCAGACACTGAGATCTGCACTCATTTTTACTAAACTGGACTTAAGAGGTGCTTATAACCTGATACGTATCCGAGAAGGGGATGAGTGGAAGACGGCCTTTCGTACCACATTTGGGCACTTCGAGTATCTGGTCATGCCCTTTGGGCTCTGCAACGCCCCTGCTACCTTCCAACATTTTATTAATGATGTGTTTCAAGACCTACTGGATATCTTCGTAATTGTCTACTTGGACGATATCCTAATCTTCTCAGGGTCCCTTGATCAATACCGAGAGCACGTCAGTATCGTGCTAGGCCAACTCCGTCAACACAAACTATATGCAAAACCGGAAAAGTGTGAATTTGAGCAGCAGAGCATCCAGTTTTTGGGATTAGTAATCTCCACAGCAGGAGTCGAGATGGATCCCCAAAAGGTGTCCACCATACTGGAGTGGCCTGTACCCACAGACAAGAAGGGGGTACAACACTTCGTAGGTTTTGCAAACTTTTATAGAAAATTCATTAAAGGTTTCTCTGCCATAATCACCCCTATAACACAACTAACTAAACAAAACCTGCGATTCTGCTAAAACCCCAAGGCGCAGAGCTCCTTCGTAACGGTAAAGAAACTCTTCACCTTGGCTCCTATCCTCAGCACCATGACCCGTCTTTACCCTATATCCTCGAAGCGGATGCCTCCGAAACAGCAGTGGGGGCAGTTGTCTCCCAACGTCACGGGGTTAAGGCCTTAATGCACCCTGTGGCTTTCTTCTCACGGAAACTTTCTCTAGCAGAGAGAAATTACGATGTAGGTGATCATGAACTATTGGCCATCAAAGCAGCACTGGAGGAGTGGAGATATTTGTTGGGGGGCACTAACCATCCCATACTAATAGACATGTGCATTCGTTTTCGTCCGAAAGCATTTTCGTCCGAATTTCAGGTATTTTCGTTATCGTTTTAACAAACGAAAACGAAAGTGCAGAATCCAAAAAACTAAAGATCCGACATAAACAAATGCTTTATTTTCATTTTCGTTGCTACAACAGTTCGATATAGATAGGAGATTCGACATGATGCTGACAATAACAATCTGTGGCCATCAAACCTGTGGTCGAATGTGCCTAACCTTAGCTCTATTAGTCCAAGATTATTCTACATAGAGAGAAAAGATTTGACTTAGAGAGAAAAGATTCGACGTAGAGAGAAAAGATTTGATGCAGAGAGAAAAGATTCGACGTAGGGGAGAAAAGATCGCTGCTGGAATTGGGTGGGGGAAGTAAAATAAAAATAATGATGATGATGAATGTTATTGGCTGATTGTAACCAAAGAGGAGGAGCAGTAAAATAGCTAGAACTAAGTAAACATGTACTTTGGCTTATGGTGTCTGTTGAAAGTTCTAAGAAGATTCAACGGAGTAGGTAAACTATACGGCTTCGTACAGTTTAGCTGCTCCGTCGAATCTTCTTTGAACATTCGACAGACACCATAAGCCTTAAATGACAGATTCGACCTTAATTAATTTGGATTTTTGGACGAATGCAATTTTTAACGAAAAACAAAATAAATAAAAACAAATTTAGGGAGTAACTAAATAAATTTATTTTTCGGACGAAAACGAAATTCCGAAACGAAATATTTCAGTGTGCACATGTCTACATACTAATATATACTGACCATAAAAGTTTGGAGTATTTAAGATCTGCCAAATGACTGAAGCCATGACAAGCTCGATGGGCCCTGTTTTTCACTCGTTTTTCCTTTCATGTGACATACTGACCTGGATCAAAAAACATAAAACCGGACGCACTGTCCCATATGTACCATGAACCCAAGCATTTGTCAGCACCGGATACCATCCATCCAGGGAACTTCCTACTTTTGCAAACGGATGTTTTGTCACAAATCAAACAGGCTTCCATGAACATTCTCAGCCCCCCTGGAATTATCCTAACCCTTAGAGACGAACTGCTTTGGAGTGGAAGGCAAATTTTTGTCTCTGAGAGTTTGCAAGTAGGGGTCTTGAATATGTTGCATGATCATCTGCTGGCAGGCCATTTCGGCATACATAAGACCCTTGAACTGGTACGGCGTACATTTTGGTGGCCTGATCTAGAAGTATTCTGTAAGAAATATGTGAACTCATGCTCTGTTTGCATTCAGAACAAGACAGCAAGGAGTAAGTCCTGGGGCCTGCTGAAACCTTTACCCATTCCTGAAAAACCATTGAGGATGATCTCCATGGATTTTATAGTGGAACTTCCACCTGCTGAGGGATGCACGGCAATCTTTGTAGTAGTGGACCGATTAACCAAGATGGCCCATTTTTTAAAGAGTACCCCATCTGCTATGGAGATGGCCCGAGTGTTCATTAAAGAGATTGTCAGGCTGCATGGGGCCCCTGCAAACATCACGTCTGATCGTGGTGTACAATTCACCTCATGTTTCTGGAGAGTCTTATGTAAAGTTTTGAAAATTGAGTTGGCGTTGTCCTCAGCATACCATCTCCAAACCAATGGGCAAACAGAGAGGACTAATCAAACGCTCGAACAGTACATCCGGTGTTTCACATACTTTGCTCAGGACAATTGGGTATCATTACTGCCACTAGCAGAATTTGCCTACAACAATTACAAGCACTCACCTACAGGTCAATCCCCTTTCTTTTCTAATTATGGTTTCCATTTATCATTTCTGCCTGATTTCATTTCAGAGTCTACAGTTCCAGCAGTGCAAGATACCATGGATTTCCTCAACCGCAACAATAAGATCTTGCAGGAAGCAATGGCCAAGGCGCAAGCTGACAACAAGAAGGCTTTTGATAAGAAAAGGAGAGGAGAACTGAAACTACAGCCAGGTGATCAGGTATGGCTTTCTACAACCAATCTTAAGTTAAAATGTCCGTTAAAAAAGTTGGCACCCAAATTTACTGGTCCCCTCCCAGTGAAGAGGATGTTAAATGAGGTATCATATGAACTTTCTTTACCTGACTCATTTAAAATACATCCTATATTTCATGTTTCGCTACTAAAACCTGCAGTACCTGATCCCTTCCCTGACAGAGAACCTAGACCACTGGAACCTGTTTTGATTGATGGGTCGAGGAATACGAAGTGGAGGCTATCCTGGATTGCAGGAGAAGGCAAAATCAGGTACAATTTCTGATTAAATAGAAGGGATACAGCCTGAAGGATAACTTCTGGGAACCCGCATGCAATATCCATGCGAGAAGGTTAGTTTGTGCCTTTTTTCTTGCTCACCCTGAAAAGAAGAGCCTGTTGGGTGTCCAGAGGATGCCCCTTGGGGGGGCAATGTCAGGGATACCCTGTGGCAAGGCAGATACTCTGGCGTGCGCACATATGTACCTATGAGAACGCGCCATACCAAGCAGCAGCGCTTGTATGTGAGCAGAGACACATGGCAGGTGCGTGGGAACATGCAACATGCGCGTGTGCATGCAGGCTAACATGGCTTGGTGTGTGCGTGGGAACACGCGACAGGCGCGCGCTAACTCGGCTTGGCACCAGTTACCCTTTAAAAAGACAGCAGCTGCTCTAGTACAGTGCTGTCTGATCTGCAGTTTTTCTTGAGTCTGATCCTGTACCTGCTGTTATTACCTGACCCTGTTTCATTTGACCACTGCTGCCTTCTCCTCTCCTGACCTGGCCTGCCTTGACCCTGCTATATCTGAACCTGTTGATCTTCTGTTGCCAAACCACTGCCTGCCTGCTGACTACTCTTTGCCTGCTGAATTAACTACCCATTACCCGTGCTGACCTGGCTTGCCTCACTTTACTTCAGTCTGTTCCTGATCCAGTCTCTGCCTAGATCTAGGGGTCGCTGACCCACACCTGTACAGTCCTGTCCTTCCGGTGGATCATCTCTACTCATATGTATCAGCTACCAGGCACTCCTACCTCACTGCGCTCCTGTACCACTGTTGCAACCCCAGTGGTCCTTGAGCCAGGGCTGTAAGAGAGGTCTTATTCTATGGTTGGGCTCTGATACCAGGTACATGAAACACAGGGAACAGACAATCTCTGATACATGAATTTCTCTGTTTGAATGGATTGTCTTAAAAATTGAAGAAAACCTCTATACCATACAATTACTTAACAATACCTGACATTCCAATCTACAAATTGGAAATAAATTGGCTTTTGTTGTTGTGTTGACACACTTTTTATTTAAAAAAAAAAATTGCATAGACTATTGGGTAATGGAAATCCCTCTTACCAAAATCTTACATTTTCCCTTAGGTTCATGTCACAGAGTGATTTGTGCCTTTGGTGACACATCCCCAGCAGAAAAATAGCTCTTTTGCTGGCCAAGAACAATACAGAATCTTTTTAATTAGCAAAGGAGCAATTAGGGAATGACATCTCATTCTCTTGAGATGAGGGTGCTACTATATAAAAACAAGTAAGTAGTGTTTTACTGATCCTGCCACTGGCAGGTTGTCATGAGGGCCAGAATTGCTCAGGTTTATTTTTTTTTTAGGTTGTAGTAGTAATGGCATATGTTTTAATGACACATGACGGGTCTGTTTTTATAAGCATACAAATAGTGCACCATGCTTTCCCTACAAATATTTTTTTAGAAGCATTATCCTAAAAAAAAAATTGTATTGTGCCATATTTTGTCAAATTCCTTCACACCATCATTTTTGCAGGACAGCTTAATAAGGCTGTACATGTAGAGAAAAATATAATTAAAGACATGTGAAATAAACATATATTTTAAATGCTCACATTAACATTTACCTTAAATGCTCTTTTGAAAAAATAATTAATGTGCTATCTCAGCTTGTTTACAGCTTACATTATGTAATGTCTACCACCATTTTATCTCAAATAGTGTATTCCTACTATAACCTGCTGACATGCTAAAAGCAATGGCTTGCTGATGTGTTACAAAAGTATCTACATCTCAGAAGAGAATTATTTATTGCCACAGTGCAACTCTGTTCCATTTTAGTAGTCTCTTGAATTTTTCATACCACCCCTTAGCATTCTCACCTGTTATCTGTAGCTGTTGGGTAATTAGATAGATGCTTTTTCATTTTGGTAATTTGTATGGCTAATAAGCTAGCTAAAAGGCAAGAGAATCTGGGCACTGCCATAGGGAACATATACCAATGCCAAAATTAAAGTGATTGTAAAGTTAAAAATTAAAACAAATAATTAAATAACAAACATGTACAGATGCATCTCATAAAATTAGAATATCATCAAAAAGTTAATTTCAGTAATTGAATTCAAAAAGTGAAACTCGTATATTTTGTATTGATGCGTTACACACAGAGTAATATATTTCAAGCATTTATTTTTTAAAATTTTGATGATTATGGCTTACAGCTAGTGAAAACCCAAAAATCAGTATCGCAGACATTTAGAATATTACATAAGACCAATAAAAAAGGATTTTTAATACAGAAATTTAGTTTTATTGAAAAGTATGTCCATTACAGTATAGTATGCACTCAGTATCTGGTCGGGGCTTCTTTTGTATGAATTACTGCATCAATGTGGCGTGGCATGGAGGTGATCAGCCTGTGGCACTGCTGAAGTGTTATGGAAGCCCAGGTTGCTTTAATAGCGGTCTTAAGCTGGTCTGCATTGTTGGGTCTGGTGTCTCTCATCTTTCTCTTGACAATACCCCACAGATTCTCTATGGGGTTTAGGTCAGGCGAGTTTGCTGGCTAATCAAGCACAGTGATACCATGATCATTGAACCTGGTATTGGTACATTTGGCAGTGTGGGCAGGTGCTAAGTCCTGCTGGAAAATGAAATCAGAATCTCCATTAAGCTGGTCAGTAGAGGGAAGCATGAAGTGCTCTATAATTTCCTGGTAGAGGGCTATGTTGACTTTGGACTTGATAAAACACAGTGGACCAACAGCAGCAAATGACATGGCTCCCCAAATCATCATTGACTGTTCAAACTGATGCAACTTGGATTATGTGCCTCTGTACTTTTCCTCCAGACTCTGGGACCTTGATTTCCAAATGAAATGCAACATTTTGCACAGTCCGTGATGAATTGGGGAGCCATGTCATCTGCTGGTGATGGTCCACTGTGTTTTATCAAGTCCAAAGTCAGCGCAGCCCTCTACCAGGAAATTCTAGAGCACTTCATGCTTCTCTCTGCTGACCAGCTTTATGGAGATGCTGATTTCATTTTCCAGCAGGGCATGGCACCTGTACCAATACCTGGTTTAATAATCATGGTATCACTGTGCTTGATTGGCCAGCAAACTGGCTTGACCTAACTGCCCTAGAGAATTTGTGGGGGATTGTCAAGAGGAAGTTGAGAGACACCAGACCCAACAATGCAGATGAGCTGAAGGCTACTATCAAAGCAACCTGGGCTACCATAACACTTCAGCAGTACCACAGGCTGATCGCCTCTATGCCATGCCACATTGATGCAGTAATTTATGCAAAAGGAGCCCTGAGCAAGAATTAGGTGCATACAATACTGTACATGGACATACTTTTCAGTAAGCCAACATTTATGTATTAAAAATTATTTTTTTATTGGTCTTATGTAATATTCTGATTTTCTGAGATACTGAATTTTGGGTTTTCACTAGCTGTAAGCCATAATCACCAAAATTAAAAGAAAGAAACACTTGAAATGGATAACTCTGTGTGTAACGCATCTATATAAAATGTATGAGTTTCACTTTTTTAATTGAATCACTGAAATAAATTACCTTATTAATGATATTCTATTTTTTTATATGCACCTGTATAAATTTACCTGCTCTGTGAAATGAAAGCATGGCAGCAAACCTCCCCCTCTCAGGTCCCCCGCTGGTGCTCTGGGCCCCTCCTCTCTGTCCCATCCCCCCATGAGAAGCCACTTCCTATGGGGGCTCCCGAGCCCCGCTGCTGCGTCCATTGACACAGACAGCAGGACTTGACCAATGACTCCTGGTGCCCCAGCAAAGCCAGTGAGACTCAGAAGTGAGGGGAGAGAAGAGCTGCAGTTGTGCATGGCACTGGATCAAATAAGGGCTCAGGTAATTAAAAGGTGGTGGGGGGGGGTGATTGGGCATGCTGATGCCTAAACATTTTTTTCCTTAATGCAAGGAATGCATAAAGGTAAAAATATGTTTAGACTTTAGAACCACTTTAAAAAAGAGGAGAGGGCTTTGGGGTGCCTTAAAGTTGTATATGGTGTTATGGAACAGCATGATTTTTATTGACAGATTAGAGACAGCATACTCTGGCATTGCATATTTGGCTGTGGAAATTAATTTATTATTTTTATTTTATTTCAGTTTAAAATAAAAAAGTTTTTTTTCAGGTTGTTATAACAGCGGCAAATGTTTTTGTTAATCGGGCAGTAATAAGCTTGCTATAACCAGCAAAAGCAACAGCCACAACAGATCTAAAAGCCATAGGAAGGTGTCTTCTTAAAAAACATACAGCTAAAGCATATATAGTTTGAATTGGTCAGTGGCACAAAAAAAAAAAATGCCTTTAATTTTAGGCCTGACTGTTATTGTAGTATTTTTAAAGGTGAATGGAATGTCTAGCATTTATTTATACTCGTTCATTCACAGCAAAGCAGCAGTGTACTGGAAAGAAAAGGATGAATGAATGATAATTGAAGAAAATTAATGCTTTGAGCACCTCAAACTTAAAAAATGCCCTATCAACAGAAAATAAAAAACAGCACACCAAATAAATCAAAAGAAATAAAAACCCAAAAATACCACCCCTCTGAACAAAAAGGCCCACCTATTTTTAAGGAAAGCCTTGCAGTAGTAAAAATATAAAATATGTTCAGACGCTAAAAGTGACACCTGCCCTCAAATCAACTGCAAGGTAAAAATAAAGACAAAAGAGACCCCATAATAAGAGGATAAAAACTGCAGCATAGACTTATAATTTAGGTGTTGTCAGCAGTGGTGTCCTCCATATCCTCACCAAACTAACGTGCTGAGCTTGCTGCCAAGGAGCACTGTTTTTTTTTTTTGCTTTATGCCTGCTAAACATTTTATAAATATTAAATTAAAAATATGAATATTAATAACGTTAATTCACCTAAATAAATTACCTTTATGAGGGAACAATTAAATACCTGCTATGCGCATGAACAGGATTAAAGAACTGTGCTATTTAATTTGGTTAATGTATTAATCTCTTGCTTTATCATAATCTAAAAAATGGACAGACACCATAACAGATAATAATGATGTGAAATCAATAAAGATGCAATTAGACCTATTAAATGAAGATAGGAACCCTTTTAAAGAAACTGTACTGGACACAAGATATAGAAGGGCGCAAGGAGAATAGCTACTTGAAGAAATTAAAAAAAATATGATGCCAAGGAAAGATAAAATTAATTGGAATCTTTATCTAGTCATCTGTCAGAGAAAATGAGCAAATCAAGAACAAACTGGGACAAAGAATGACATATGAGAAAGTAATTGTTCTAAATACTCCCATAAAGATACAACAGGAAACGTAAATCATGGAACAAAATCACCATGGGTTTGTCAAGAATGTATTGCTGTGTTATCTTCTCCAATAGCTTCCCTATTTTCTTTCCAAAAAAGTTTGATAACCACGCATTCTCACCATAGGTGCATGCAAGTATCTATTTGACCACAAACTCTACAGAAACCTGTAAGATAAATCTTAGCTTGTCAGGCAATCTGTACCATCTAGAAAGCAATTTATAATAGGTGTCCTTCATTTTAGAATGTTTTGAGAAGTTGTGGGCCAGTTTGATACTTTTGTGCGTTTGGGGGGTGTTGCAGAATTCTCCCATTATGTTATGTAACAGAGGTTGGACTGGGATTCTTTTTTCAGAAACATTTTATGTGTGGTGGAAAGTGGTTTCAGAGAGGAGCCTCTTTACTTGGAAAGGGGATTGAAATGAAGTTTCAGTGCCATCAGAACCAACTGGATTCCTAAAACATAAAAAAAACCCTTCTGAGTGATGATAACAAACACGGGTTTGGTCTCCTGGGGCAAACAATAGGAAGCCTCTCAGAGGCAAAAGCAGAGATGGAGCCCAAACTCCATCACTGTTCAGAGAATCACAAGTTTTTTAAGGTGTTGAGTGACGTGGGGGAGGTGATGTCTACCGGGCACCTCCTAAATTGTGCCCTATTAATGTTTTTTTCCAAGGGTACGAAAAACTTTATCTTCACTCCTCTGTTCCAATTGATTATTCTTGAGGAAGCATCAGCCCTATAATATCAAAGATATGGAAAACCCAATACCCTCTCCATCCTTCATTCTTTGTAACAGAAAGGACAACCTTTTTTTTACCCATACAAATTGTACAAAAACTTGGTATTGCTACTGGGAGCATATGGATAAAGAAAATAATTCTGGGAAGTTTATTTGTTTTTAGAATATGAATTCTTCCAAGCCAACTGAAATGTGTTTTCTCCTATTCTTAGGGATCTTCTGATGCAGAGCTGGGAAGTTTGCTGGGGAGAGATCACCCACACTTTCAGCTAGTTTTATTTTCAGGGATTTGTGGTTGCCATTGAAAGGAAGGTAAACTCTCCAATAGCCATTTGTGTTCCATTGAGATGGTAATTAGCAGGATCTCTAATGTTCCCAATATAATTTTAAAATTAGAAAAGTTCTGGAACCTATCAAAGTTCTTTTATAATATTAGTTAGTGAAAGTTGTGGTTTAGTCACAAAAAGCAGAAAATTATACACAAAAGCAGCAAGTTATTGCATTATACAATTTCTGTCTGGATTCTGTCTAACCCTATGAAGCAATGTTTCCAAGATCAATACAAACAGCATCATTGACAAGAAGACATCCCTGCCGGTCCCCATTTGTAATTGCAAAGCCTGAAAAAAGTATGTTATTAATTTTGATGCTGCTCAAGAGGTTGCCACTTAGGGTGAATATCAATACAAACACTTTGTTACCCAGGTCCAGAGTGTGTAAGGCTTTGTTTTTAAAGGCCCCATATATCCTATCAAATGCCTTCTTAGCATCTGTTGATAAGATCAGGCACAGGATGTTCTGTTGTCTTACAAGATTTTTTCCCAGAATCTTAACAATAAGAGCTATTTGGGAAATAGTTTTCAGGGCATTAAAATATGGGATCAAGTGGGGGATAAGAGTTTCTGCATATTTTAGGAAGTAGGTCTAAAGCCTGCCATACATGGATCAACATTCAGCCAGTTCAGCAGGGACTGGACAAATTGTGATCAATGTATGGGCAGGCTGGTTGTGCCAATTGACTTATGTACAAACAGCCTGTCAGATTTTTCCTGAATGATCAGTGCTGCCAGCTATAGACCGCCGTATCCCCGCCAATCAGAATGTAATACCAACGTGGGAAGTATTCCCCCATCCACGTCGAGTGTGTGAATTTATTTTCATTCTACCCACTGGATTAATGAAAAAAAATGATTCATGTATGGCCAGCTTTAGTAAGATTGTCCAGTCCCCAGATTCCTCCATGTTGCCATCCCACAGAGGGCTTTTATTATTTCCATAGTCTAGATATCCTGTTCCAAGACCTGGATAATATATAAGAATGTGTAATAGCATTGGATCAGTTCAGATACCTGAGAGGGTCTGTACACATTCTCCCCAGTGGGTGATATGATAAAGTGGATCTAGGCCTTGTCGACTCCCTTCCTAGGGGCTATCAATAACATGCAACCACACCTTTTCCCATTCTTGTAAAAGAGTTCAGATATAATCTAAACATATATTAAATTTTTTGGGCTTGACTGGGTTTGAGTGAGTCCATCTGTGGGACTGTGGGACCTTTTGTGTGTATGCTCCAGATTTGTGATTTGATGTATCAAGTAAAATACAGTATTTAAAATGTATATATTTTTTTCAAATAATGTTTGTAGGCATTCACTTATTCCCATAACTAGGATTTTGAATTGTGCTGGTTTAAAGTACTTAGTATTCCAATTTCAATTCACTGTAACAAGTGCTATGGGGGATATCTTTAATATTACAACCTTTTTAAACAGATGGTAATTACATTTAAATCTCTATACAATGAAAGGAATTCATAAGGTTTTCAAAGTTGCCCTTGATATACCCAAAATAAACCATATATTTTATTAACAGCTAATGCATTTACATAACTATGCAAGCTTGTTTGTGTAGAAAGGAAAGTATCAGAGAGTAGAAATAAAGTACAACTTATTGGAGCTTAAATAAAACTGTTAATCCATAGGAAAAATAACTTTTTATGAACTGTTTTCATTACTGTTTACATGCATAATGAGTTGACTTGATCTAGGAGGTTGCTGAGCTGAACCAGGAAATAGGGATGTATCACTTACCTAGATATACATTTCAGAGATGTATACATTTGGAGATAGAATAACAATCTTTTTGGCAGATAAAACCGTTCACCTACAGTGTAAGTAATCCTACTATGTATTTAACTGTTTACCTTAAAGTGGACCTTCAGTAATTTTTCATCTATTAAATCTTTTGCCCTTGTTGTTTTAATTTTAATAGTAAAACATTTTTTTTTTTTGCCAGTAAATACTTTATACAGCCCACTTCCTCTTTCTTGTCTGGTCATTAGCCTAGGCTTATGACATCATGCACATCTCTCTCTCTCACTCTTGTGAGAGTTTGCCAGGAGGGGGGTGAGTCATACGAGGGCCAATGAGAGATGCAGGGCTGGAGAGCTGGAGGTGTGCCTCGGTGTAAATCCAGAAAGTGAACAAGCAGCAGCTGCCCACAGTTAAAATGGATACAGCCAGACTTAGTGGGGGGAGATTTCTGCAGCATATTTGTCAATTATAGAATCACAGTATATATAAAATAATATGTAAAGTGGTTGGAGGGAAGCTTCTGAATGGAAAAGATGTTTGTATTACAAATTATGTGAGCAGACTGCAGTTCCTCTTTAGGTTTAACTTTTGTGGAGAAAAAATAATCCCCTCTGTCCAATCAATGTACATTGCAGGGATAGGGACAAACATTGTTGCAGAGTCCTACCCTTTTCTTCCCTGAAGAAAAATCTCCTCACAATGTCCTTTAAATACTCATTTTGAATGGGAGGGACTGGTTTATTTTAATCGGTTGTTAGCATTCTGAAAAGAAGAAAACTGCAGTGTCTGGATCACTTTACAAGTGTTTAACCCTTGTAGAGTATCTTGCCAAAACTAAAATTTCTTTTCCAGAGGATACCTGAAATCTGAACAAGATATGGTGAAAAATACTCCTGCGCTTGTGAGATCGTTTGCTGTAAAGCAAAGGTAGTATTGTAGTCAGAGATAGGACTGGGGAAGATGATGGAGCGTGTCCCGCTGCCTTAGCTGACCAGGGGTGGTCTGCAAAGGACTGTTTAGTAGGAAGTGGATGGAAGGCGCGTGATCAGACGCTTACATCAAGAAATGTATGGTTTATTTATGTAAAAGAATACAGACATATAGTCATATAGATATAAAATCATACAGATACTACATAATATTATAAAAAAAAGGAAAAACAGGTAACAAAATAAGTACTAGGAAGTTAAAATTGGGGTGTGCCCATATTAAGGCACAAAATAAATATTTAAGAAATGCTGACGCCTTTCGAGGAAAACCTCTTCATCAGAGCCAGGAGAACTGGAGTACAGTCTGTATGGGCCGGTAGGTCGACATGTGTACATGGGGAGAGGTGGTGTGGCTAGTAGGAGGATGTGTCCTGTGATGGACAATTGATTATTCCAAGTTCCATACCCAGGTGTTCTAGATGGGGTATAAATAAGAACAATATATACCGTACACTACAGACTGGAGACGTAAGATAAGTTTACATTGAAAAATGCATTCATAAAATGATAAAAAGTATATAATATAAATATATTAGAAATAAAAATTACCATATCAGTACAAAGAATTAATGATAGGTAGTGGGATTTTGAAGCACAGAACATGAGATTGTAGTCTAAATACATACAAATGAAAAAATCTACGCATACATAAGTGTACACACACATACTCGTGTACACATACATGCATATACATACACGTGCATAATACAAACGCATGTAAATGCATTAAAAAAAAAAACGAAAAAAAAAAAACATATATGCATATGAGGGGGGGGGGGGGGGGGGGCGATGGTAAATGAAGTAAAAAGTCCACTGAGACACATTGAGAGATATTGTCTCTCCGCATGGTAAAACCGGTTGTGCTTTTGTCCAAAGGACATGCGCATGCGTGTAAAAACTCTGCCAGCGCGTAAAACGCTGTGCTGGAACAGATATGTGGAGGTATGCCCCTGTTCACGGAAAGCACAAATGGGGGCACAAAGATGGCCATGTGGTTTGTGCAAAAACAGAAATGTGTTCATTCAAATGGAAATCCACAAAAATATA